>NW_005841837.1:1688041-1704644 GCF_000455745.1 Alligator sinensis
AACTATTTCTGTCTTCGGCAGAAGGCACACAACCTACACTGTCCTTTCTGCTTCAGACTTCTCAGACTCTTATCAGACCACTCTGAAGCTGTGTGCTGCAATACCTAATCAAAAATCTGCACAGCATGATAAACAATTACAACCTTAAATTCAACGTGCAACACTAACCCTAATGGTCTCACAGCCAATAAATACAGATTGAAAATGCCTCCAGGAATACTTTCACTTGATGGATTACAATAGCTGTGCAGAAGCTTTTTAACAAAGCTTATGGGGGTCATCGTTGACCACAAGATGAACATGAGCCTGCAATGCGATGCAGCGGCTAGTAAAGCGACCAAAACGCTGGCTTGCATCCATAGATGCTTCTCAAGCAAATCCCGGGACGTCATTCTCCCCCTGTACTCGGCCTTAGTGAGGCCGCAGCTGGAGTACTGTGTCCAGTTTTGGGCTCCACAATTCAAAAAGGATGTGGAGAAGCTTGAGAGAGTCCAGAGAAGAGCCACGCGCATGATCAGAGGTCAGGGAAGCAGACCCTACGATGACAGGCTGAGAGCCCTGGGGCTCTTTAGCCTGAAAAAGCGCAGGCTCAGGGGTGATCTGATGGCCACCTACAAGTTTATCAGGGGTGACCACCAGCATCTGGGGGAACGTTTGTTCACCAGAGCGCCCCAAGGGATGACGAGGTCGAATGGTCACAAACTACTTCAAGATCGTTTCAGGCTGGACATAAGGAAGAACTTCTTTACTGTCCGAGCCCCCAAGGTCTGGAACAGCCTGCCACCGGAGGTGGTTCAAGCGCCTTCATTGAACACCTTCAAGATGAAACTGGATGCTTATCTTGCTGGGATCCTATGACCCCAGCTGACTTCCTGCCCTTTGGGCGGGGGGCTGGACTCGATGATCTTCCGAGGTCCCTTCCAGCCCTGATGTCTATGAAATCTATGAAACAATAAAAAGTCCTTTTTTAGATAGATGGGGAGTTGGAGGAAAAGCAAGGGCAACACTGGACCACTGCTAAACCAGATGGGACAACTGACAACAGACACCCAGGAGAAAGTCAACTTGCTAAATGGGTACTTTACGTTGGTCTTTCATCTGTGACCTCGTGAAGGAACACCTTGAGAGGCTGGACACCTTCAAGTCAGCTGGCCCTGACAGTTTACACCCCAGGGTACTCAAGGAGCTGGCTAGCATCATAGCTCAGTCCCTGGCACGGATCTTCAAGAACTCCTGGCGCTCTGGTGAAGTGCCCGAAGATTGGAAGAAGGCCAATGTGGTGCCTGTCTTCAAGAAAGGGAGGAAAGTGGATCCAGCAAACTATAGGCCCATCAGCCTGACTTCTATCCCGGGGAAGATCTTAGAAAAGTTCATTAAAGAGGCCATCCTTAATGGACTGGCCGACGCCAACATCTTAAGGGATAGCCAGCACGGGTTTGTTGCGGGTAGGTCTTGCTTGACCAATCTCATTTCCTTCTACGACCAGGTGACCTATCACCTGGACAAGGGAGAAGAGATTGATGTCATATATCTTGACTTCAAAAAAGCCTTCGATCTGGTGTCCCATGATCGCCTCTTGGAGAAACTGGCCAATTGTCGCCTTGGGTCCTCCACGATCCGCTGGCTGGAAAATTGGCTCCGGGGTCGGACCCAGAGGGTAGTAATCGATGGAAGTCACTCATCGTGGTGTCCTGTGACCAGTGGGGTCCCCCAAGGCTCTGTCCTTGGACCCATACTGTTCAACATCTTCATTAATGATGTGGACACTGGAGTCAGAAGCGGACTGGCCAAGTTCGCCGATGACACCAAACTTTGGGGCAAAGCAACAGGAGGGTGATCCAGGCTCAGGAAATGGGTGGACGAGAACCTGATGGTGTTTAACACCGAAAAATGCAAGGTTCTCCACCTTGGGAGGAAAAACCTGCAGCATGCTTATAGGCTCAGCAGTGCTACACTGGTAAGCACTACAGACGAAAGGGACTTGGGTGTCATGACTGACCACAAGATGAACATGAGCCTTCAATGTAATACTGCTGCTAGTAAAGCAAGCAAAACGTTTGTTTGCATCCACAGATGCTTCTCAAGCAAATCCCAGGATGTCATTCTCCCCTTGTACTCGGCCTTGGTGAGGCCGCAGCTAGAGTACTGAATCCAGTTTTGGTCTCCACAATTCAAAAAGGATGTGGAGACGCTTGAGAGGGTGCCGAGGAGAGCCACGCGCATGATCAGAGGTCAGGAAAGCAGACCTTATGATGAGATGCTGAGAGCCATGGGACTCTTCAGCCTGGAAAAGCGCAGGCTCAGGGGTGATCTGGTGGCTTACCAGGATCTGGGGGTGCCTGCACTGGAGTGTTTATCAGGGGTGTTCACCAGGATCTGGGGGAACGTCTGCTCACCAGAGTGCCCCAAGGGATGACAAGGTCGAATGGTCACAAACTCCTCCACAACCGTTTCAGGCTGGACATAAGGAAGAATTTCTTTACTGTCTGAGCCCCAAAAGTTTGGAATGGATTGTCACCGGAGGTGGTTCAAGCACCTACTCTGAATGCCTTCAAAAGACATCTGGATGTTTATCTTGCTGGGATCCTATGATCCCTGCTGACTTCCTGACCTATGGGCAGGGGGCTGGACTCAATGATCTTCCAAGGTCCCTTCCAGCCCTAATGTTTATGAAATCTATGAAACCTTCCATAACTGTTATACCTCTCATCATTTTTTAGCATTTTTATTGAGGAAACCAGAGGGCTGAACAGATCCTGATTCCACTGAACTAAGTGATCTGCACACTAGAGCCAGCTGGGGATGTTCTAATGAAGTTCTTTTTTTGATTAGTCTAAACTGAAATTCTATGGAAATGTATCCATTTGGGAAAAAATGTTTCTCAGGTCTAGGATACAATTTCTGTCACAAAAAAAAACCAGAGAAAAAGGAACAGCCAATAAACCACAAGTTAGGGCACTGAACCCAAGTCTCTGACACCCTGGGAGACTGCTACCCAGGAGGGTCTCCTTCCTTCCCTCATTTTCACAAAGCACTTCAAAAAAGATCTTAGTTGTGTCTTGAAGTAAAATGGGAATATGTTTGAAGTTTAAAAAGCATTCATCAAATAGGAAAGATATTTCCTACCCAGCTACAGTACTCATATACAGCGAACAATGCTACCCTTTCCCCACACACCTGGCAGCCTCAAAAGCAAGACGTACGCGGGTGAGAAGCACCACTGCTGCTTTAGCACAGACTAGCTCTTTGTACAGTACCAGTAAACATGCTTGCCTAGCCCTTATCAGCTGGCAGCGTAATGAATGCTGTGTGGCAGATGCCTTTGAATTACAGTCTCATCTGGAGGCAATGCAGCCCTTCCCCCAGGAATGTTAATCCGTCTGGCATGCACATCCAAAAGAAAAATTAAATTAGTGCAGAAAATTCAGAGAAGACAGGGCTGGGGTTTAATAAAACTCTGAAAGCATGGGGGGAGGTAAGGAGGCAAGGAGAGTTGTTGTAATTACACCCGTGTGTTTTTTTTTCCCCTTAAATAAATCTGCATTTTCACAACATCAGCTTTCTTTCAAGACAAAGTAAGTTATACATCTGGCAGAAAAGCCCATCACAGCCAGGAAAGTGGCAGTTATCAAATAAGGTGCTTAACATTTACTAGTAAGATACTCTGCAACTCAAGTTTGGGTTTTTTTTAAATGCCTACAGTTTAAGTCTTTTTTAATATATAATTTTAATGAAGAACCTCTGGATGTGAAGTTGTATCTGTCACTAATCGAATGGCCCTGCAATGGCAGCTAGGCCCTCCAAACCAGGGGCTGATACCCCACTTTCATAGGCTCTGTGGATAGGATTCCCAGAAGTGCTCGGCCGTCCCTTTCCAGTCAGTGTCAACCCAATGAGAACTGCCACTACTAGTAGATGAAAAACCCTGCCCAGTCAATGCAACTGCTTACTAAGTGACAGTCCCTGCTTAAAACAGCTTACAATTTCAAGGAAAAGTGAACACCGAGTAAACAAGAGAGCTATCCAGCTGCCTCAGGACCCACCTTGGAGCACAGGTATGCTATAAGAAGGTGAATGCTTTAAGGGAGCCAAAACACTGTGGGTGCTAGAGGAGGGACTGTACAAGGGAATGCCCTGGCAGAAAAAATCCAAGCAGTTTTAGAACAAGATGAGTCAGTTCCTGCTACGAACGACTGACACTGCAGAGAGCTAGAGTGCTTCAATCCTACTTGCAACGAGTTTCACAATTAGTCAACGTCTTGCGATCTGTGAGGCAGAAGGTTCTCCGAGGCCTGCGGGTTCAGTAAAAACCCATGTCAAACAATGATTTACCTTGTTGATTATAGTTACAGACTTTCCCAAGACACAAATGCAGAAGGAAAAGTTCCTTTATGGGCAGGTGATTCACTGTGCTATTTGGCTGTCCACAATTTAACACGCTTTGAAGTCCTACATATGAAATCGCTTCAAAGACAAGCTTTGAAGTAGATAAGTGCTCTATGAGCAGTACAGCTGCCCTCCCTTGCAACTTCAATTTGTGGGGTGGCTCATAAGCACAGCTATAGTGAGGATATGAATGGAGGACAACTTCTATGAACCAATATATCAATGAGCAGCTACCAAGAAGCCATTCAAAAGAAAGAAGTACTCAAACTTGTCACATAACCAAGAAAAAGGAACATAAAAAGTCACTATGATCCTAACTTCCCATTTTTTTTTTTAACAGAAAGATACATACGCAGACTCATTTCAGGAACTAAATCACTTTCAGCCACCTAAAATAAACTCAAATTCTTGATTACCCAAAAAAAACACCCCTTGCTAATCATAAAAAGGAGTAAGCAAGTCCCTGAAACATCAGAAAATGCCATTTGTAGCCAACCTATGTTACAGCAAGTCCAAATGCTACCTATGTAGGATCAGAGTATTAGAACAACAAGTACATCCATATTCAGGGACGGGATTAAGAATCCCCCAACAGACAGTACATCCAATAATACAACTGATACCACATGGGATTGTAGCCTGGAGGGCACACATTGTGCTGAAAACATTATGTGCTGATTTCCATGCAGCTGAGAACTATTTTACACTGCTGTACACCTTATACTCATGCGCACTTTTAAGGGCCCTTCCAGATCCCAGAGAAGTATAAAGCAGACTCAGCATAAATACAAATTAAGCCCCTTCTGTCTGAACTGGTCTAGTCTTTTTTTTTTTTTTTTTTTTATAGTTTAGGCAGATTGGCTATACAGAGTCAGATGCTCACAATGTAAATTAGCCTGGCCCTGTTCCTGTCAATTAGGACATTAGGATCTGGCCCATCTGCTCAATGAGTGCAGAAACAGACACTCAAGAAAGAATGCATTCAGTACAAGTTACCTCTGTTCAGAAGCACTCAGCCCATAACTGCTCCGCACGTGCAGGGGAATCGCTTTCTAACCCATCTGTTCAGCAGTGATTACTTTCACTGCAAGTTTCCTACATCTGCTGCTGCTGGGGAAAGAAATCCAGATACTACACACTTGGCTCTCTTGTGACATTTCCCCGCAGCATTTTCATAGGCTCCTCAGCAGCTGGATCCCCCACTTGAAGGAAATTTAAGTACTTCCCCCTGCTCTTCCTAGTTCCCTACAACAACTTCCCTCCAACAGATCTGCTTCAAATGCCTACAATGAAGTCATACATGACTCTCCACTGGTTTAACTGTTTGGAGACCAGCCCAGGCAGCCCATGTTAATGGTACAGCTGTTTCAGCTTAATTCTTTTGCTGGCATCTAGAAAAACAGATGCACAGAAATACAGCAATTATTTGCTGATTTAAAGGCTTGCCCAGAAAAAAAAAACACTACATGCAGATAGTATGGGCCATGCTGGTAATTTTCCATACAAGTTTTTCTCTCATAGTGAAATGAACTTTCTTTTATTTTTTTCCCCAACTGAAAGACCAGTCAGCTGGGCTGCCAAACAGTTTGAATATTTTTTGTATTGCTGTTCCTACCTAGAGTCATCACATATGAGATGAGTCACATTCTCATACAGTTCTTCACAATGGTTTGATTCGGCTTCTCTTGCAGAAAGGCATCAGAGCGAAAGCAGAAGTAACCAGTAAGAGGGGGCCTGAGTGACAGGCAGGGCATCACTCATGGATAAGCGGGCAGGTTGCTAGATTCTCAGTTCGGGGCTAGATTCTCAACTGGAGTAAATCCACCAAATTCCAGTGATGGTCTGACAAAGTATGGGCTACCAAACTAAAAGACACTCACTTTAATGGAGCTGTGCCAGCACATGCCAGCTTCAAGTCTGGCCCTGTGCTTTACACTGAATAGGCCTGTGCTGCTTTCTGATCAGCTCCTCTGGATCCCCCCCTCCTACTCCCCTTTTGTCAATTCCTGGATTTTGTTACATTTTGTTTGTCTTGCTTTATTTTGGGATGAGGCTGAGAACCAACCAGGCATGTAGTCAGTGGGTCATTTTATAAAACAACAGTTCATTTGTGGAAGTCTAAGCAGTTTTATAAACCCTCAGCAAACATGCATCAGAAATACAGTATTAACTGGTGCGGAATTTTTGTTCAGAGAAGCAATATAAAGTAAGAAATTTAAAGATAGAGATAACAGCTCTTCTGGCCTCCCAATCTATGAAGCTCTCCTGATACAACCTAGGCATGTTTTCTTGGAATGAGAAACAATACTGGGACAGGACCCTTCACTTCTCTAAACAATTATATATCCCTGACACCATAGAGGGCTGGACAAACAATTTACACCAGGTATGAACCTGCCACATTTGCTTCACTCATGTTAACAAACTAAAGTACATCTATTATACTTTTTAATGTGCAAACAAATTGCTAGATGCAGTAGCTTGGCTGTATACAAGTGTGCTATAAATACTGAATAAAGGGTAACCAAGTGTCTAAGGATATCTATTTGTCTTCTTTGGTTGCTAATGGGTTCGATGCATTCATTTTCCCCATATAGCAACAATTGCTCCATATTCTTTGAAATCAGGTAACTTTTTCTTGTCTACTGAGATGCTACTGGTAATTTAGCATCTACTAAGGCAGGAGTTATGAAGGCTGGAATTTTCAAAAGGAGCCAGAGCAAGAATAGCCCAAATCCCACATCTGTGGGGGGCTTTCATGCAACAGGTGAAATACTTAGCAGAGAATGGAGGTCTAAGGGCAGTTTCTGCTTCCTTTGTGCTTCCTGGGTATTAGAGATGAAGGGAGAGGGAAATCAAAATCTGGCCCTTTAAACAATACTGTTTCAACACGCCTTCCTAAATAAAAAATGATGAGCTTACTTCTTAACTGCTGATATTGCATGGTTGGTGGGGGTGGGGTGGGGGGGGTTCAGGAACAAAGCGAAAACTTGCTCTGGCTTCCGTACATAAACAACTTTTTCAAAAAAAAAAAGCAGACCCAGAAATCAAACAAAAAGGGACACCATTTTTGTGTAATAGCCAGGAGCCAAAATTCAGAGCTAAGTGGAAAGGCAAGTGGTGAAAGACTAGCCCAAAGATGGGCAGCAGACAAGACCTGTGCCTCGGACTTCACCTTCAAAAGGATATTAGCTTGAAAAATAAAATTGGTAGGTGCTCCCTTCAAAAGTGATCTTCATTGCACCTATGCTACCCAGCAAACAGTAAGTTTTATAGACTCTTATAAAATAGACCAGCACCTGCAGCAGATGCACAGTCACCTCGGGGTATTTCCTTGCAATAAGCACTACCAAAGTGCATCAGCAGTCAGTAGCAGGATAGTTCGCCTGCTTGCCTTGAGCAAACAGCTACCCCAGATTAAGATGCAGACAGATGACACCTATACCAGTGTCATTGAACTCCTGATTTCTTTCAGGAGTAATTCTACACTGGATCAGGTAACTTTACTCTAGTGGAGCAATTTACATAATCTGTCCACTCCTTTTTTAATACCAGCATAAACCTGCCACCTGTCAAGCCTTAAGACTGTACTGAAAACAAATGTAGCAACTGTTCTCAAAAAAGGTCATAAGTGTGATCCTCATAACTACCATGTTATAGATCAAATCCCAAGTAAAATAATGACACAAACATCAAGTGATAAAAAAAATCACTGCATAAATATAGGGAACCATGGAACAGCAGGTACTGTGCATTTGCAAAGAATAAATCTTTTCAGACAGCATAAGGGGATGTGAGAGACGTCTGGATTTTGGTCCAGCATTTATACTGTGGTCTCACATGAATACTGTAATGAAAATTTCATCTGAATTGCCCAAGATTAAAAAAAAAGAAAACAAAACAATCCCCGCCCCCCCGCCAAAAACACACAATGTTACCCTGTATATTCAGTTAATGATAAGTGGCAGGAGTTTTGGGAAATCAATAAAGGTCAGAACCCAATCTGATTTTATCTATCATCTTCACTTTTTGTCAGGAAGAGGCAACAAAGAAAACACAAATAACAAAGGTTGATTAGCTCAGCTGGTCAGAGCATAGTGCTAATAACACTAAGGGCACTAACAGAAGTGACAGTGTTTTGTGCGATCAGCCCCTGAAGCACTCTACAGCTGTGCCCTGACAGAAAAGCAGGCTGCAGAGCACTTGAAAAATGCCCAGTCACACAACAATCTGAACCCTCATGTAATGAGGGTTCAGATGAAGATGCTCCAAAAAGAAGTACCTTCATTAACTTGTGTCAGCACATGCCGGGAGCGAAATGGATTGATGTAACCCAGCCCAGCCCCACCCTGGGTGCTGTCTGCAGAATGGGATGGGAGAAGGCAGGGGAGGAAGCTCAGTCTGGGGTTGCGCAGCCTGCACTAGAGGGTGAGGCAGGTGGATTGGAGCCTCCCCACAAGGTGAGGAGGTATGAATCCACCCATGGCACGCTCCAGTGCAGGCTGGGCAAACCCCAGACCAAGCTCCCTCCATCCCCTTCCTCCTTTCCCATTCTGAAGACACCACCGGAGCTGGGAGGCGGGGTGGGCAGGGCTAGGGGACAGCAGCTGCAGGCACGCAGCTGCTCCAAACTGCAGCTTGATCCCCCAATCCCCCGGACCCAACAGCAAATGTCTGTTGGGTCTTAGGGATCACTGTAACTCATGATGCTTCTGGCAGAGTGCCATGAGTAACAGTAGGGAGTGCACATCTGTCAACCTCCTAAGATTGTAGGTTTAATTCCTATATGGGACACGAAACTTTTCCTGACTCAGGCAGGAGGTTGGATTAGATGACTTTCTGAGGTCTGTTCCAGCCCTACTTCTCTACGATTGCTATGATAACCAGGCTGCTGGCAGGACATAGTATAACCATAGATAGAGCCAATGGAGAGGCAGGAGAGAGAACAAGCAAGTAGGAGAGAGAACAAGATTTAAGAGTGACCAATTACAACTGTGAAAGATTCAGAAAGAGCCCAAAGTCTCTTAAGCAAAGTCAGTCACACTAAGCAGAACCTAAAGTACCTTGGAAACTTTGGTCTGGAATCTCATGGATATATACAAATTATCTTCAAGTTTGCTATTCTTCTCCACTCCACACCTCCCGCCCCCTTTAATACTTGCTTACAACAAAATCTTTTCACCAAAAGTCAGCTGCTAGAAATTGTAGCGTGCTCTAGATACAAGAATTATTTAAGAGTTTCTGCCCATTATGGGCAAAAGTGGAAGTAAAAGCTACATATGACTCAGGAAGCAGAATAATAAGCAAGCTCTGCTCCCTGGCTACTACTACTTTGTTACTTATTGCAAGGAAATATATTTTTTCTTCATTCTGCCTTTCAAAAGCAAGCCTGCAAGAAGAGCTGTATAACAAACCTGTTCAGAGAATTTCTTTTTTCAACCAGTAAACCTGCTTTCAGAGAGGCCCATCAGCTCTGAGAAGCAACTGAGAGGTCCAACATAGCAACTGAGATGTGCAAGTTGGACAATTCCAGCAAAGGCGAGACCCTCTCCCTGGCCACAATCAGAAAATGCAGTGGGCCCAATGTCCTAGTGGCCACATTTTGTGTCCTCCATAGTCCAGTTAGGACTTGCCAATCTAACTAGGGTCAGCAACAGGTTGAGCCACCAGGATACAAACCTCCAGACACAATAGAACCCATTAAAGCTTGTAGCATGGATGTTTCTACTCTTTTATAATTATTATTAAATATTATTTCAAAGCCACATGACTGGCTTTCACATACCAAAGTAGCTCCCTTCCTCCCTACCATAAGGGATACTACCCTTCTGCTTTTTAATTAAAAGGCTGGGATACAATAGTGGTATGAAGTAAACCCTGTTGGATCACCTGGTTTCAAGTCAACATGTAGGACCCAAGTACCATTTAGGCTAGGGCCTCCTTAAAAGCTGCCATAGAGGTGACAAGCGGGTTTCAACATACTGTACATGCAGCACACCCCTGAATAAGATACTCACCTGGTTTTTGAAAGGCAGAATGAAGCAAAAATGGCAACATTGGGCAGAAAAGAAATCATGGGGGCCATGAACCATTTGTGCAGGGCGAACTGTCCTTCCTTCTGCAGAAGGAGCCTGGCAGGGGGGAAGGGAGGTGTGCTTTTGCTTTCCTGGCAATGGCAGACACTACTAATACCATATTTTCTTGCTTATAACGTGAACCCCCATTTCTAACAGCTGAATTTTGGACAAAAAGTGTATTTGTATACAAGAAAATACAGTATATGGGAATTAGGCTGCTAAGGTCTGAACTACCGGAAGAGACCGATTCATCCTGCCTGTGCAAACAAACCGTATGTGTCAAGTGGCTGCTTCTCCTTTATTACATGAGAGGCTACTTTCATTTTCATGGGAACCATTAAACCTTTTCCTGCCTGTCAAACCCCTGCCTTTTGCTATTTACTGGATTGAAAAGAATCATTTTTCCTTTTACAATCTGTTTCTCTACACATCAGCATTGGGCAATATTTTTCTCACAACTTCCTCCCCCGGTGCCACTCACATATTTTATGTTGCTACCTCTCAAAAGACAGAACTGTCCTTTCCTGCACCCCCAATTTGCTGACTGTTCTCATCTTCTCTGTGCCTTCTGGCTTGGTTTCCAAAAACCGCAACCGCTCCTTCACAACTCCTAACATCCCAAAGTTTAGGCCTAGCCCTGAAAATTCTTACCTGTATGCTTGGCTTTAAATATGCAAGTAGTTTTATTGAACTCAATAGGATTATTCCCAGGCTTAAAAACAAGAACACATGCCTAAGACTTCAAAGTACAGGGACCTCAGATTACTCTCTGGACTAAATTCCTGGGCCCACTGGGGTGGACAGGAAAATTCCCATGGACTACAAAGTAAATGCCACTACAGGGCAAACAGAGACATCTAGTGGGTGCCTGAAATACTGCAAGCCATCAACTCATAATGACTTCCTATAATAGCTCAACAGTAGAGGTGGAAGCTACTGGAGAATTTCAGGGACAAAGCTGGCCAGGGAGCCTGGTGAAGGACACTGAGGAGCTGGCAAAACCATGTATATGTATATCTTTTAAACTAATTTTATTCTCAGAAATGGCTGAAACTGTTTACCTGAAGCTTTCCAATATCATTCAACCCAAGATGTAGGAAATTTCAGCTCAAATAGTTCAACGGGACAAAGTAGTGCACATCTGCAGCACTACACTGTGGGCTGTCCATGTTGCTCCACCTGGATTTCCCTGTACCCACCTAATTAGAGCAGGGGGGTTGTCTTTCTTTGCTAGCATGGTGACCAGGTTATCTGTGTATGTGTTTCTTTTCTCCCATTATTCAAGGCAAAAAAAAATGGAACAGGGTTCAAGATGTGTCTACTTTCTCAGTTTTACCTATGGGACATTAGCAACACCGCCTCAACCCCTCCTTCATTCAACTATTGTCATAGTACTTATGTTTTCATCCCTTTGCTTTGTGTGGCAAAGCCCCTGGACATATCCTGAATCATATCCACATCTCTCTGGGCTCTACCACTTCAAGATCCCTTTTTGACTTCATCTGGAAACTGGGGGTACTGAGCACTTAAAGTAGCAGGGTTTCCCACCACTGTTCATAGGCTAGCATCTGAATGTAGCATTTCTAAGCCAGACCATCTCTTTCCTCTCCCAAACCTTTCAGCCTCCAATCAAGTTGGCATGGAGTCAAGCTCCCCAAACAACAAGAGGATACCTATAAACGTCTAGCATCCTTTTGCATTTTGGCCACTTGAATTTCCAGTCCTCACAATCACTCTTGTTTTCTTTATCTCCCTCCTGACATAAAACCCCTGTTTTTTAACATTTTCATATCTTGCAGTACCCCATTCTCTCTCTTGTACAATTTCTAATATACAGGAGTAAATGGCAGCTGACTACTTTGTGACAGGAGGTAGAAAGGAGATTAGATATTTCTGAATCCATAGGTACAGCAGGGATTAAATCCTGTCCTGGTTAAAACCACTGGCAAAACTGCTAATTTCACGAATGTCATGGTTTCAGCTAAAATATTCATAGTTAACTTTACACGCCTTTAACATTCAGATCAAAAGGTTGGTCGGCATGACCTCAGAGCAGTATAAATGGATGTTTTGTATGCCATTACATTGCTTTAGCAAATACCACCTTCTTGAGATGACACATTCAAGGAGCCATTGAGCTGCTCGAGTACCACACTTAGACCTTGGAAATGTAAAATCTTGGAATGTAAAATGTAAGTCCTTGGAAATGTAAAATCTGCCAACTTCTGATAAAAAGCAAATGCACTTGCCTTCTCTCCCTCCCCACATCCTTTAATTTCAGTGGAAACAAAACACCAATTATATTAAAAGTAGTTCAGCATTTGGAATTCATCTATGGCTTTTGAACTAAGCTGCTGAAAGAAATGCCATTAAAAGAGACAGTTCAAACTGTTTACCTTTCCAGATGAGTAACCTCAGTGACGTCTCCTTTGAAGAGTGTGCCACTTACTTCCCTGAAGCCATTGGAGATTTCTCCACAATGACTCTTACTCTCACCATCTGTGGGAAGCTTAAAGGCATCTTGCTGCCCTGAAGCTGAAGTCCTTTCTAAAAACTGACTGCCTTCCTTCATACGTTGCTGGATCATTGGAGTGAGTGGCATTTCAAAGCTAAAGTAGCTATCAGGCTCAGAGTATAACGTCTCCAGTGATTCTGCGCTATAATATAAAGACGCATTGTCTAGAATGTTTTCAAACTGTGAGCTGTACACATCAGTCGAGGCTTCTGCATGCCTTTGTCCAAGGACATCTTCATATCCTCCCATGGCTGCGTCTACCTCCTCCATGATCCTAGGAATTAACCAAAAACAGCTGCTTTAATTTGTGTTCTCTATGAACTATAGAGTAAATCTGCTTTGCATTCTCTGTTAAAGTCACACATGTAAAAAAGGGACCGAACGTCCCGTAATTCCAGTTAGGAGGACAGGATATACTGGTCATCACTGCTGTGCTGCGGTGCAGAACTGACACAATCTCTCTCACTGACAAACTATACTTTGGGCAGAGGGGGAGGCCAGAAGGCTGTTCTGAGTAAAAGAAAAAACAATATTTGTGAAGAAATAACATTGGCTAACCTGCATAAGAGTCTAGCTGTTCTCTCGCAGCACCTAAGTGACACATGGCAAATTTGAGTGGATAAGAAACTTTGCAAATAACCTTAGGTCTTGATCATGCCTGCTGGACTTGCTCAGATCCCCACATAATCACAGCGCAGATTTGGGGGTCAGAGATGAAAGCTAATGCAAAAGTAACATGGCAAATTAATGCATTCTAGAGAAGACAGCATTAATCATGCAGCAAAAGGAGCACCAAGATGAAGGTGTAACATGCTCTGCTATTTGACACATGTCCATACCAAGGTTCAGGACCTCCCCCTCTCTCAGAGCTACAATCTTTTTCAAAGCTGGATGAAGTACTTAAGAAACGGATGGCAACCAAAGTAAGACAGTTTGGGTCTTCATCTTCTAATGTGCAGCCTTACTTCAGGTTCTCAGGAGGCAATAACTTCCAAAGTGAAGAAAATCAAGAGTCAGAAACTTAGCCCGAGGCATGTTTTAAAATAGGTCTTTGGTTTCTGAGAAAATGTTACCCTCAGTCTTCTAGGAAACAAACCAAATTGAACACAAAGCTCTTCTGCCTCTAAATCACCTATCACAGGGGACTCAAAGGAGCAGCTTAGCAGCTATACCCAAGGACCCTTCACTGCTACTGTCCTGGTCCTTCTTCCCAAGCCCTACTACTAGGCCTATTTGTATCATACATGCTAATACACTGAGCTGACTGACATGGCTTTCAGAAACCGCACCCCTTCTGCAAGCGCGTGTGTATTTGTGAGCATGAGTGAGGGAGTAATGCTGGCCAGAGGGAGTAACTTTCTGCTGCATCTGGGAAACACAGTTTGCAACTGCTCTAAATTTGGAAGTGGTTTTGTGTGCAGAAATGACAGAATCCAAACCTAAGCGCTGTTTGTGTTGGTGTCCTGGCAACAGAGGATGAGGAAGAGATGTGGGCTGTCAGGTGGTAGAAGAGAAGCTGTAGTGGTTTATAAAGGCAGTCGATGAGCAGCACGGTGACAGGATACCAAATGACAAAAGCACAACCAGACATTTACTTTTGCTTCCCTCACCCAACAACCCCAGTTCCTAGCCCCCATTCCCACTCTTCCTATTGCCTCTGAGTGTACATGCCCATGTCTCCTCAGCTTCCCAGGGCATTGCTCCTCAGCTTCCCAGGGCACTGCTGCTTAACAGGGAACCAGGCAATTGGTAAAGTGCTTGGCTAGTAGAGCCAGGGAACATGGCTGGCTGGGCACTCTAGGACGGGGCGGAGGTTGTCAGGGCAGGTACACTCCTATGTTCATCACTGCATTACAGCAGCAGCACCACCACCACCAGGGGCTACTGATGCCATGATGCTACTGTAGGGAGATAATGGACTTCCTTGGAGTCACTACCAAATATGTCCAAGAGCTGAAGAAGCCACCAAGCAGAGCCTTCTCAATGCCAAAAGGTTTTGAACACAGCCAGTGACCTGCCCTCTACTCTACCAGGACCTCACCTGTCACAAACCTGTTCCCCTCACTATACAGCCTGTTGCCCTGACCCCAGCCCTCCAAAGCCATACTGTCCCAGTACTGTACCTCTGTCCCAGAAGCTACCCCAACGCTGTTTTCCATAGCCTGTCTAGAGATGCTTAGGAAATTCTCACCAAAAATCTCCCCACACCACAGAGCAGAGCATTTTAAAAGTCCTTCTTTTTCCCTCCCGCAACTGATATTTTGCCTCTAGCTGGGCAGCCAACCTAGAAGTATCCAAAAACAAAAGTAGATTGCCAAATGTAACCTCAGGGTTCAACAATTATGAGAGAGCTCTCCCTTACTTCCTGCTTCCCCTTCCCTTGCCCATCACCCAAAATTGTGAGTTTAATTAAAAAATCAGGAGAATTTGAAAACATAATACAATGGAGGTTGTTATTATTTACTTTGTGGTTTCTGAATCTTTACAGTGCACCCGAGTCACAGTTTTAAACTTTCCTCCACAACCCAAAGGGTTAGAGACATACAGTTTGCATTAGAAAATAAAAGCTGGGATTCACACACAATCACACAACCCCAAGGTCTGAAGCTTTTGGAAACATGCCCAATAGTTTAACATTTGTGAACAGTCACTAGAGTTGGCAAGACCTCAGTAGTTCCAATAGCTACTCTTGGCAAAATGAAGAGGATCCCAAGTAATAAGGGGACTACCTTTAATGTCAGCCTTTCAAAATCAGCCAGTGTTTTAAAACTGTGTGTGCATGAGGCTACAAAAAACAATTGCAATACTCCCAGGAGAAACCATTTTATCCTGGGGCAAAGTACAATCATTCAGACATCTCTGTCCATTGTCCCAGGACAAACCCTAAAAAGGTTCACGGGATAAGACATGCCAACAGTTTCTCCCAGGACATTATAAAATGCATCTGAACAATTGTCTAAGGACTGCTCTCCACCCCAGGGTGTTGAGGGAGCTAGCAGGGGTTATTGCTGGGCCCTTGACACAGCTTTACGAGCGCTCAGGGCGCTCGGGCCAGGTGCCAGATGATTGGAAGATAGCCAATGTGGTCCCCATCTTTAAGAAAGGGAGGAGGGAGGACCCAGGCAACTATAGGCCCGTCAGTCTTACCTCAATCCTGGGGAAACTCTTTGAGAAGATCATCAAGGAGCACATCTGTGATGGGCCGGCATCGGGGATGATGCTCAAGGGCAACCAGCACGGTTTCATTAGGGGCAGGTCATGTCAGACCAACCTGATTGCCTTTTACGATCAGGTCACAAAAGCATTGGATGCAGGTGTCACCGTGGATGTAGTCTTTCTGGACTTCAGCAAGGCCTTTGACACTGTCTCCCACCCCATCCTCATTAAAAAACTAGGTGACTGTGGCATCAATGCCTACACGATCAGATGGATTGCTAATTGGCTGAAGGGTCGTACTCAGAGGGTGGTGGTGGACGGGTCATATTCAACCTGGGGGGAAGTGGGCAGCGGAGTCCCCCAGGGCTCGGTCCTTGGGCCTGCACTGTTCAATTTCTTTATCAGTGATTTGCACAACGAGGTGAAAAGCAACCTGTTCAAATTTGCTGATGACACCAAAATCTGGGGT
>NW_005841837.1:1705231-1707472 GCF_000455745.1 Alligator sinensis
GGCTCCTACCCTGGGGGTCTTTAAGAAGCGGCTCGATGCCTACCTGACTGGGGTCACTTGAGCCCAGTTTCCCTCCTGCCCAGGCAGGGGATCGGACTTGAAGATCTACAAGGTCCCTTCCGACCCTACTTCTATGATTCTATGATGACTGCATCATTGATTCATGGCAGAAATGCAGCAATGCATTCAGCCACTCACTGAAGCCTGACCAAAAGGGTGTTGTGTGTACACGGCAATCCTGGGACTTTTCTGTTCGGGGAAAAACACAGGCACAACTTGCCCCATGACAAATTCAATGCCTGTTCCTAGTCAACAAGCACCTTGATGATGGGGCCCTATATTTACTATGCAAATACAACAAACGTGAGGACAACAGGACGCAATTTAAATAATGATTTTACTAAAATGCAATGAAATTATCCTCTGATAATATATAAAAGAATATGTCCCTTTAAATAATCTGTGATGCATCAAGTGGCTCTCAAGGTTTTGTGCTCTGAATAGCAGCTCTAGCAGTTTTCTGACAGGACATGGAGGTAGCAAGACCCTAAATGTTCCTATTTAATAAGGACAGTTTTTGGGGATGCAACAGTGCTCATGCAATTATTTAGTATTGTCTTTCTTCTGAAAAAGCAAATGACATAAGGGTTTTTTCAAGATTTTCGGACAGATTTGGAGGTGAAATTCAAATATTAGAAGTGTGGAACGGAGGAATTTTAGTCCTGCTTTACATGCAAATCTCAAGAACACATTAACTGTGCACTGTCACTACTGTCACTATTGCCATGTCCAGAATATTTTAGAAGGGAGGCACAGAACATGATGGGTCATTTACGAATTAGCAGCTCACAAAGGAAGGCAGCTTCTGTCCTCAAAAGCCAACTTACCTTTCCTTGCCGCTGTCAGACCTGGGGATCCTCTCTTCAGCATGTTTCTTCTTTTCCTTCATAAAGACTTCATCTTCCTCACCTTTGGCCAGCAAAGTAGGAGAAACAGCCTCAGAACCAGTTCCTGGTTTCACATCTTTCCAGGCTTCATTCCAAACCTCCTCAGGCAACGTGACATGCCCTGAGGAGACCATGGATGGAAAAGGGTAGCTTGGTTCTATGGAAAATGGCTTCCTTTCCACACACACAGTTTTTTGTGAGGGTGCGTTAGCCTCTAGGACTGAATGTTTCATGCCCTGCTGCCCTTCTGCTTTCTGCAACCATAAGATCTCCACCCCTCGAAATTCTACATGCTTGCTCACAGCTGCCTCTTTCGATATCCTCCTCTCAGGACCTATTTGCTTTTCACCTGGCTCATATGCTGAAAACTCCTTCTCAAAATCAACCCAACCCTCCCCAAGAATGCCAACAGTGCCTTCTACTCTGCGGTCTGCTTCCAGGTACATCAGGGATGGTCTACCACAGCCGGACTCCTGCACTTCGTGGTCCTCCCCCATTTTATTACTGATAATTTGAAAGGACTCCGACCGCTTTTCTCCTCCCAACACTAAAGCCAAATCGTTCTCTGTGATCAAATATAATTCTTCCTCAGCTGTTACTTCAGACAGAGGAGGCATGTCTGAGGGTTTTTCTTGGACTGCTGAAACCAGTTCTCTGGCTGTCTGTAAGTTTTGGCTGCCAATATTCCTTTCTTTTTCCATTTGTCTCTCTGAACCAAGAGTAGTTTTCACTCCCTTTGGTTCCTTTGCAGTTTCCAGCCCTTGAAAACTTCTCATCATTTCAGTCTGCGTCTCATCAGGTTGCAAAGTTTCTTCTTCAGAGGACTGCTGCAATGTCTCAATGCAAGATCTTGACTCATCTTCGTAAGTGCCACTCTTGGGACAAGATTTGCAAGGCAATGTTTCCCCTTCCCACCTCCCTGGACTGCACGTTACAGCCTCTGCCTGAAGCTCACACGAAGACTTCAGTGCTTCCACACCTTGCTGCTCCATTGTCCCATACTCTGGAAATTCATTGATGACGGTCTGTGGGAGCAGAGTGCTACCTCCATGGCCACCTATAAAGAAGAAAGAGAATTTGTTTTGTCTATTTGTGAAATATATTCTCTCCTTTCCCAACTTTCTCATGACAGACTAATGGCCTCTGTTAATCTCCCCCTCACCACACTGCAGAGAAACACTGCTCTGTATAGTTCACTTCTGCATGCTCTTGCACTTTAGTTATTTCAAACCTGGCCTTTCTTACATCTGAGTTTTGGAGCAGCATACTTTGGAAGTTAGGATGGCTAAGTCAG
>NW_005841837.1:1707503-1712725 GCF_000455745.1 Alligator sinensis
TTTGCTGGACATCAGCAGGGTCCCAAAGGCCCATGAATACTCTGAGATGTGCACTAGATATGAGAATCAAAGAAAGCCAGTATTTGGAGGTTTCATATCAGGACACAGTGGGCGCATCTACGTGTGCACTAATGTGCTTTTCCTAATGTGTATTAAATTTAGTACCTCCAATATAAGGTACTAAATAAATGCACATTAGGCTGCGCTAATGCACAGTAGAGCAAACACATGCTTTCTAGGTCACTCTTAATGTGCAGTAGCCTGTTCTACTGTGCATTAGCATATTAGCACAGGTTTTTATGTGCCACTTTAATGGATAGTAGAATAAGCTACTGTGTATTAAAGCGCACATTTAGATGTGCCCAGCCTATCTGTAATTTTATTGTTGTTTTCTATTTTTACATCTTCTTGTCACAACCCAAAGTTGTGTTTTTTTTGTTTGTGTGTGCTTTGGCATTGCTAAATTGTGCTCCCGCTAAATTGCAGCTCTTTTGCACAGTGGAGTATTCTGTTGCAATTAAGAACCTGCGTGCAGGAGCTTTTCCTGCCAGTTCTCTAGCCTTCTTTGCATCATGCATTTCTTTTGCATTATAGTGATGCACGGTACAAGGAAGTTCCCGCCATTTGTATTGAGATTTCCGCCACATTATTGGCCGATCTTAATATAGGCACACGTGGCAGCTAGCTATTGGCTTGCTAGCTGTACAAAAGGCTTGGGTAGTTTACGCCCAAGTCGGAGAGAGAGAAAGCACGTGGAGTTCGGGAAAGGAGCGTGAGGATCTCTAAGCGCTGCTGATCCCTTCGAACCCAGGTTTTTCCTTAAGAGGGCAACAGAGGTTTAATTTGTCGAACCCACGGAGCTTCAACAACTCCGGGGGACCTATTTACCGAACCCCCGGAGCCTTAACAACTCCGGGGCATATAACCTCTAGCCTCTCCCTGTCGCCGATTGCAGTCCAGACGTATCCCTATCCTAAGGACCCAATTGTCGAACCCACGGAGTCTTAACAGCTCCGGGGGACCTGGGAACCGAGTGAAACCCACGGAGATTCAGCTGCTCTGTGAGAGAGAATTGTTAAACCCGCGGAGCCTAAACCGCTCCGGGGTCAGGAACCAAGTCTATCAGAGTCCTCCACCGAGAACTCAAGCGGAGCTGTGCCTGGAAAGCTGACCAGCCTACACCGCGACCACCTTGGGTGTAAGGCCCGGCTCGCCCCCGAGATCGGGAGCCGGCCCGCACACTTCTCGTGCATGGAACACAGCTGGTTACATCCCACACACCCCACAAAGACAGACAGACAAAACTGGCAATGCCAAAAGCCTCCCCTTAGCTAATTATAAAGTAACTAAAGAACCATGAAATTTTCTGCCTCTACAACATCCTTAAAAACTTGTAGAATTTAAGTTCAAACTGCAGCAATACAGGGAAGTGTAATAGTATACTTCACAACCTTCTATTTAAAAAAAATCAATTTAGCGCCATACAAAAAACTGTTTTTTCAGCCTTGTTTTTCAAGTTGATGAAAAAAGGCAATTGAGAAAACTGAAGGCCAAATTTTCAAAAGAGCTCAGCACCCAGTAGCTCCCATTGTTCTCAGATAACACTAAATCAGCTGTTCTTGACAAGAGCTGCTGGATGCTACAATTATGACTATCTGGCCACTTTAGTTAGGTGCATCAGTGAGGACTGACAAGGCTTTTTAGAGAACTCCAACCCCATCTGTGGTTGCTAAGCACTTACAGAACAATCTGGCCCCAAGCAGTTACTTGGTTATTCTAAAGAAAAGCAGAGGCACATTTTAGACCCTAGTTGTAGCAATCTTTATTTGAATATTCTATGTTTTAAACCTGGAAACGTACCCAGCTCCAAATCAAAGCATCTCTTGTCTTCATGTCCCCACCTAGTCTGAACTGTGCATAGGGACCAGATCTAGAAGTACACTCAAATTTCAAAAATGAAGCCCCTCTCAGAGGCCAAGCTAGACAAACTCAGAGTGCTTTGCACTGAGGTCCAATTTAACAGCTTGGTTTTCAGTATAATGGTCATTTAGCCCCACCGCAACTAGAAACAACAGGGTTTCCTATTCCGGATGCAGCAAATAGGTATATTCTGATTACTTCTGCTTCCCCATGTAAAAACCCATATGTCAGTTATTCAATATACACAACTTCCTTTTTAAGTACTACCACTTCCCTAGGAGCACCTGGGGAACTACAGACCCACCTGACTTTGAAAAAGATCACAAAGAATTTTAAAAAGTAGACCAATGTCAAACCACCTGTTTGGCTAGCTGTTGAACTTCAGCAGAGGACTTCAAATTTACAAGAGATCAAAAGGAGACTCAAAGTCCCCATTGCGTGGTGGCTGACTTACTCCTAAACGATAGCACTCACTAACCCGTAACTCACCACACACAGCTAAATTAGATTATTTAAAGAAAGGACTGCTTATTAAGAGTCCCTTACTTCAACTGTCTACCTAAAATGCATCTAAATGGGCAAGCCAGCTTTTTAATGCTCAAGAACAGATTGAGCAACTCTCCTGTTTTATGAGTAGCTGATATGTTTCTGAAATGCTTAGCAGGAGACATACTGAGCTTTGCCTTGTGAGATTTCCACAAGTAAAACACAGTTCATGGGTAGGCTTCAACCTAAACCCAGGATTGCCCACAGGTGGGATATGCCAAACTCAACAGCTACTTTTGCTTCCAAAATAATCCCAAGGAAACAACGCTGACCTCAGCCTTCTGGTAATGGACACAGGGCCCAGCCATGGGCTTCCCCACAAACCAGATCTGTCAGGGTAGCTGGTTAAGTAGAGCAAAAAACAATTCACATCAAGTTTCTAATGTTTTTTATTTTCCATGTTAAACCTTTGAGTGACCAATATCACAACTCTGTCAGGCCTAGAGTAATTAATACTCTGTCCGTCTGTCTGTCTCTCTCTCTCTCCATCTGGAATGTGAAGGAATATAAACATGCTATTAAGGAGGCTCATGTTTAAGAAAAAAAAAAAAAAAGCACAAGCCTGCAGTAGAGAGTAAGGGCTCTATTCTCATGTACATCAGCTCCTGATCACACCAGTCTGCCATTGTAAAGTTCACATTCAAGGCCATTTACAGCACCACAAGGCTGCAACAGGCACTGGTACACATAGGTCTCTAGCCCATTAATAGAGTCCCAGGGAGAGACGGAAAATACAACACCTCCAGTTAGTGTCAATATGAACAGCTAATAAAGCAAGCACGTGGAAAATGAATCAAAGCTATAACCGATGCCGATAAGTCCAACAGCATCAGGCTCCCACATTCATTTTACCCTGATCTCTATTCCCTGCAGTAAAATATGCTGGAAGGCTACCAGCATACCCACCTGTTCTTAAAAAACACAAGCCGCTGCCAGTAGAGCCCATACCCTTATTTCAGGTAGTAAAATCTAAAGGAACTTTAGCTCTTTAAGAGAGACTCCTCCCTTATTCCCATCCACCACCACAGCATCATGTCTTGCTACAGCAACCGGCATATCCTGTCAAGCCCCCATCCCCCAATATGACTGCATTACAAACAGGGCTGGAAAAGGAAACGCAAAATTTCGGGACCTGCCCAAGGCGAGCTGAAAAGCAAATGCAAAGACGACACATTTTTTCAGGTAACATCAATTTCTACTTTCCATTTAAGGTTGCTTCTTGTGATCAAGCAAAATATACTAAAAAAAAAAGGCTCTCAGCTATAATGAGAAGAGGTGCCTGCACAGAAAGCCGAGACACTGGGCAAATATAGCCTGACAGCAGCTGGCACCTTTCTGATGACTAGAGATTTAAACAATCCATTACTTAATCAGCATTGGCACAGATATCACAGGATAAATAACTGTTGAATTGCAATCCACCATAGGAGCTTGCTCCTGACACAATAAAGGAAAGGCTAGGAAGCAAAAAACACCCCACATTACACATACAGAAAGACATTTTTTACAGAAACATTGACAAAAAATGTGTGCATCTCTCCCTATTAGCGAGCGAGATAAATAGATATAGTTGCTTGAACAGGCTTCCTACTCACAGAGGTTACTGTAGCTCCAGCAGTTACCCATTGGTCAATGAAAATGCACCGATCATCAGTTTATCTATAATGATACAAGCTAATTCAATTGCTGCTGTTCTAGTCAACGGGAATCAAAATAGTTTCAAATTTCCTGGCAGCCGGCTGCCCTGCACTGCACACAGTGATGTAAATGGAAGCATTCTGAGCATTATGAAACTGATGAGGGAACTGCAGTCTCATACAGGCTATCACAGAAGCTAAGGAGTCCACCTTGGCAGCTTAGGGAAAATGCCTCCGAGCAGGATTTTCTCTATTTGAGCAGATTATTTCCAGGGAGATATTTATGATTAACAGGAGGTTATTTTATTCTAATCAGATTCATCAGCATAAAAGAATAGAAGGTACCGTGGCTGTTCTGAGAGCATTAGAGTGGCTTTATAGTGAAGGGAAGTGATGACGGTTTAGCATTATAGAGCATTTCTTTTGGCTGCAAGAATGACTGCATAAAAGAAAGCAGGCTTCTTATGTTTTAATTCTCTCCAAGTCCCTGCATGGATCATAAGCTATATTTTAATTCAAAAAGATTAAATAAAAATGATATTAATTATACTTCTCCCCCTCCTGCCCCCAAATTTAACCAAAAAATATGTTTAAGGGGGAAAAAGTACTGTAGGCAATACAGATGAGTAACCAGCAAACTACAGGATTTGTGGAATTTTCTTACTAATTAAACCATCTCAAAGAAAAGGGCCCACATATGGCTGCAGTGTAAAGTCCTTCGAGTGACAATTTCCACCGTAACAAGAACTATTTGGTTTTACAAAGAGTGTCTGAAAAAGAAAGGTCTCAGCCAGAGTGCTGCACAATCGTTTACAGGTTTTTTATTTCTGCAGCTCTTTTTTTCTCTATATGATGTAATTCCCTGTGCTCAGATTGGATCCGTGGGTGATGGCTTTATGAGCCAAAGCAAAGGGATTTGCATAATCTCAAAACAATTCTTGTAAAATGGCACTCCAAATGTCCAAATATTCTGACTGGTTACAATAAGTGCGCTGCTTGGTCTGGATTTTCCTCAGGATTTTCCAAGAAGTTTGCTGGCAACAGGGATGTTGTCTGAGCCCCACATGTTGGCCAGCTGAAACCATAAAATCTGCAAAAGCTACATAAAAAATGTAGGGA
>NW_005841837.1:1712777-1713852 GCF_000455745.1 Alligator sinensis
GGGAAAAATAGAGTGCAAGACTCATAAGAGGGAGGTTGTTTTGAAGGAAGGGATGAGCTGGAGATGGCCAGCCTAAAGGAAAGAAGTAGAGGTTAACAGCAGCTTCTCACCCTCTCGCCAACTCTTGCAATTATTTCATGAATCTCCCAAAAGTCAGTATTCTTTTTGAAGTCACAGCTCCTGGAATCATGTGCTTGTGTGAAATTTCAGCTTTCATAATCTCAGCAGCCTCCCTTGCCCCACTCAAGCCTTTCTAGTTTAAACATATGAATCCTAGCAGCTTAAAAGCCAGCCAGAAGGCAAATAAAAAGAACCCTATGTTTATTATTTTTAATGTCATTATTTTATGCTGCTTTCATAATATTATGGGTCCTGACCTGAATGCCTAGGGTTGGCAATACTATATCTCAATCTCAAATTCCATCTTTTCAGACACTACCTGCTGGTGAACAAATCTGTTAAGTTTCCAGCCTAATTAAAAATGAATAAACACTACAAATGCCTTATAAAACCCTACCAGGCTAAAGAGAAAAAGTCATCTTGTTGCAGTACCAACTCAGTGTCCTGCATGCTACAATACTCTTGGAACAAAGTCCAAGAACAATAGCCATGCTGACATGGTGAGACGCCCCCTGCCCACCTGGCAGCAGCAGGGGGAACAACTTTGCGCTGCCGGCCCTGCTGCTGCTGAGCAGGGACATCTCACCATGTTAGCACCGCTGGTGTGGGGCTCCCAACGGTGCCACAAAGCCTGCCTGCCCCACTCTGTCCTCCTGTACCAGGTCCTGCCCACTGAGCTGCAGAGGTCCTGGGGGGAGGCAGCTCAGCATGGCAGCGCAGATGGCACAGGGATCCTGGTGGCAGCACCAAGCCTACCCACCCTGCTCTGCCCTCTCATGTTGGGTCCCATCCACTGGACTGCAGAGGACCTCAGGGGAGGACAGCAGGGCAGGGAGCCCTGAGCCCACAGCAGGCAGCCCACATCCTCACCCCACCACAAGCTCCGTTCTGGCTGTGCCGCCTACAGGGGAGAGGGAGCTGGGCCTCCAGGCTCCACTCCAGCTACAGCAGCTTC
>NW_005841837.1:1714628-1728398 GCF_000455745.1 Alligator sinensis
CCCCGGGATCTGTGCGCGCCACAGGGGGGGGCTGCCACTGTACACTTGGGGCTGGAGGCTGCACTAGACTCTTCCCAGTGAGGGGCGGGACCCGGGCTACGTTCAAGGTGGGCAGAGTAGGTGACAGCAACACTGGGAGGGGGGATTACAGGGTGGGAGCTGCATCCACCCCAAAATTCTCTGTAGCACCCCACCCATAGCTCCCCTCCCCACACTGCTGTGCCACCACCCATCCTGCCTCTGCCAACCGGAGTGCAGTCCAGGCCCAGCCCCCCCCCCACCACTAGAAAGAGCCTGGCTCAGCCTCTGGTTCCAAGCGCGTAGCCTACCCTCACCCCAGACACAGATCTGGGGGGCACATGCCCCCACATGCCTCCCTCAGGGGTACGTGCAGCAGCAAAAGCCACCCACCCCCTACCCAAGCTGCAGCTCCGTCCCCCAACCCGCCCCGCACCAGCAGCGTAGCCCCAGGCGCAGCCCCACTACCTCACCATGGGGCCCTCAATCTGCCCCCCACACATACATACATACACATACACACACATACCTATAGACATACACAGATATACATACACATACACACACATACATATATATATACACAGATATACATACACACACACACACACAGATATACATACACACACACACAGATATACACACACAGATATACATATACATACACATACATATATACACACACACACATATATACATACACATATACATACACAGATATACAGATACACACACACACACAGATATACACATACACACACAGATATACACATACACACACAGATATATATACATATATATACACATATACATATACATACACATACACACACACAGATATACATATACATACACATACACACATAGATATACACATACACACACATACATAGATATACATATACATACACAGATATACACATACACACACACAGATATACATATACATACACATACATACACACACACAGATATGCATACACACATACATACACAGATATACATATACAAACACACATACACACACAGATATACATATACATACACACATATATACATACACACATACACACAGATACACATATACATACACACACATATATACATACACAGATATACATATACATACACACATATATACAAACACACACACACACATATATACATACACAGAAATACATATACATACATACATACACATACATACATATACACACACATATATACATATACATACACATACATATATACATACACAGTTATACATACACATACACATATATACATACACACAGACACACATATATACATACACACACGCATTCATATATACTTATACAGATATACATATACACACAGACACACACATATATACATACACACACACACATATATACATACACAGATATACATATACATACAGTTATACATACACACACATACATATATACATACACAGTTATACATACACATACACATATATACATACACACAGACACACATATATACATACACACACGCATTCATATATACTTATACAGATATACATATACACACAGACAGACACACATATATACATACACACACACACATACACAGATATACATATACATACACATACATACACACACACATATATACATACACACATACACAGATATACATACACATACATATACATACACACATACATACACAGATATACATACACATACACACACACATACACATACACAGATATACACATACACACACATACACATCCACACACAGATATACATATACATACATACACACACATATACATACACACACGCACACATATACATAGTCACATACATACACACACATATACACACACGCACACATATACATACACACACATACACACACAGACATACATACAGATATACATATATATACACATACATACATACACATACACACACACAGATATACATATATATATATACATACACACACAGGTATACATACACATACACACAGATATACATATATATATATATATATCTGTGTGTGTGTATGTGTATGTATACCTGTGTATGTATGTGTATATATATATATATCTGTGTGTGTGTGTATATATATATATATATACACATACATACACAGGTATACATACACATACACACACATCCATACAGATATACATATATATACACGTACGTACACACACACATATATATATATACATACACATATATACATAGTGGTGTTTCGTTTTAATCATGGAAAAGCATGGATTCGGGGGGGGGTGTTTAATCAGAGAATTTGCAATTTTGAAACAGAGAAAACTAGGACCCCTAATTCATGACAAACTGCCATGGTACCCACATATGGGATGTGTAATATCTTAATCCCTAGAATCATTACCTTGAAAGCCAAAATGGTACAGTGGAACAGCTAGCAATACAGGCTGAAAGCAAGTTCCACTAACAGGCACATATGGAAAATAGTTGAATTCAGTATCCTAATATAACAGAATTGACTAATCTCGCAACTGTGAGTCTCACAATATCATGCTATTTTCTCTATCCTTAAAGTCCTGACTCCCGAAGTCAAATGATATGTGAGAATCTCAGCTTTCATTTTTAAAAAGTTTATGCCCTCACACTAGCAATTTTGAAACCACAAGATTTAAAGTCTCAAAACCAGACAGCAAAGAAAAAGACTCCCCAAATGCATTATTTTTTAAAATCTTGTAATTTGCCAGAGCAGGGGAAGGAAGAAGGGATGCAACAGGAGAAGGAAGTGGGATTTTGCTCTTCATTTTTTGAACAGTCAGATTTGGTAATGATGATAACAACAGTTTAACACCCAGCACCACTACCATCACTGTACACACAAGCAAAAACATTCATTTTAGCTATCATTATAAACTCTTGTAAAACCAGCAACCCACCACTTCTGTGGCTTTGTGGATTCCTAGGGATGAGAACTTTATTGCAATCCTCAATCCACTACTAGTACTTAAGGTTTTCATGCTACAAAATTTGAGAAACTGACCCCATTTACACAGAAAGAATCTACTGCACACTGGCTGGCAACAAAGGACTGATAGACAAACTCTTATAGCCTGCCTTCATATACCAACTATGGGTCTCTGCAATAACTACAAAAGGAAAAATCAGACATAAAAAGGATGAGACCTACCCTACAGTCACTTGTTAGCCAGGTAAAAAGAAGCCTGTATAAAAATGTAAGTGATGCCATGCTAGATCAGGTCCATCTAGCCCAGGGTCTTATATCGTGAAGGGTGCCTATATACATGCTCTTGGGTGGGGGGAGAGGCATTTTATTAGAGCAGCTCTCAAGAGCTGCTCTAATTAAACCACCAGCAACGTCTTGTGTATTCAAGTATATCGTGTTTCAAAATCAAAACTACTTTAATTAAAGCTTATTCAATGACAGAGAGTAGGTGCAGAGAGTAGATGCTGAGGGGAAGAGTGTTTATGCAGCGTATGTGCAGACTGATCTGTCCCCTGCTCCTCTTTCCTTACAGCTTCTAACATCCAGAGGCTTAAAAAGTCCTATGACGCAGCCTTGCTCTCATGTTTATTACCTCAAATGGACCTATCCTGCATGAATTTGTCTAATCCTCTTTTGTACCAAATTGAAGTATCAGCCTTTATGTCTGATGTACCAACAAGCCGCATGAGAACTTAACCCAGTTGTTCTCAACCGGGGTGCCACCTAGAGTGCCATGAGACACTTTCAAGGGTGCCATGGTGCAGGCACTATGGCCACAGCCAAGTTAAACTGCCCCTGACCCCTCGTGTGAATCCTGTCCAGAAAGGGCTCTGGCAGACGCAAGCACTCCTGCCTGCATTAGGTATATCTGATAAAATGCAGGAAGGAGCACCTGTTCCTGCCATAGCCCTTTCTGATCCAATCCCCAGCACTGCTCCCAGAAAAAGAGAGACACAAAACAGTTCCACCTGCTGGCAACGTGGCAGCCGGAAAAATTTTTCTGTGCGCTTCCCCAGGCTGCTGCATCACCACTGGATGGAAGTCCCAGACACCTCTGTTTCCGGGACAGCGCTTCAGGGGCGGGCTGGGAAAGCCAGTGGCAGGAACAGGTGCTCCTTAGATAATCCTACTGCAGATAGGGGTGCCGACTCCTGCCACAACCCTTCCTGGTCAGGCTCCTTATGAGGCACATGGGGCAGTCCTACTTGGCTGTAGCAGCATCCTGGCTGGAAACCACTGAAATAAGCTGAGGCAGGACATGAGTGGCTCTCAATTAGGGTGCCATCAAATTCAGAAAAGTCATGGAGAGATGTTATGAATCTAAGATGTTTGAGAACCACTGCTTTAACCAGTCCTCCAAATATTCCAGGAGTCAAATACTGAAACATCCTTATACTGAGCTAAATTAAAAATATACCATATTTTCTCGCATATCACATGCCCCGAAATAAGACAAGCACCTTGTTTTTTGGGAAGGCAGAATTAAAAAAAAAAGATGACTACATAGAAAAGAACACAGCTTCATCTTCAACTCACTCACCCTCCTCTTCCTGAAACCTTAGCTGCTGCTGCTGAAGGGTGGATTTATGATTTTTAAAAGAGCTAAAAAGAGTCTGCCAGGCTATAAAATAGGAAAGGAAAAGAAACTTTTCAGGAGGGTTGTATAGATATTTCCTATAGGGAGTGGGACAGTGCAGAATCTATGATACAGGAGGCTAGGGCATGGAACAGCTGTTAAGGCAGTGGACTATAACCACTATTCCTAGTTGTGCCACAAGTTTCCAGCATGATGCTGGGCTAAAACTGAAGTCTTCTGTGCAATTTATACAGCCACTGTTTACACTTCAGTTCTCATACTGACTTGAAAAACATGATTGCAGATGTTGGTTTTCCCAGGCTCTAAGGGGGATGGATCAGGATTGTGCGTGGTCAAGGAGGCTGTTGCCTATTGGCTCCCTCCCTCATTTACTGCAGAAGTTGGAAGGGTTGCAGTGAATGAGATAGGGAAGTGGAAGAGATAATCCAAAGATAATCCAAAGTGTCAGGCAGCTAAACAATGTTCTTAGAAACTGGATCCTGTCCTTGCCATAATGTTCTTCTGTGAGGCTAAGCAAGTCACCTCGCTGAAAAATTTTCCCAAGGGACCACTCATCTGGATCCCTCATTTTCTAACTGTACAACAAGATATGTTTAGGGCATACCTTTCAGAGATGCTGCAAGTCTAAGAGAAAGCAACAAGTGACATAGATGTTCATTTCCTCTGCATTGCGGGGAGGAAAGAAAAATCAATCCATCTCCACGTGTCATGAAGTGGACACTTACATCAGTGAATCACCAAAAATTAGCAAATGCATTTGCAAATGGTGCCATTCATCTCTATGTGCTAGTCTGCAAAAAAGAAAGGTGCTTCTGCCTTAATTCCTGCACACCGTAACTTTTAAATGCTCGACACTGCAACCTTGACAAAAAATAAAAGCAGGAAGTATGTTCACTCTAATCAGCTGTGATGCCCTTGGCCTTCAGCTTCAGTGCCAAAATCTGGGACGGTTATCTCCTCCCCAGAACACAGCTGTAGGCTATGATAATGTTAACCATCCTGCTTCCAGCACAGGTCAGGTGACATCCAGGTTTCTAATACAAAACAATCTTTTTGTTAGTATACTGCCTCCAAGCCTTTTTGGCTTCCTCAGGGGTCTTACTGAAGTTTGAGCTTCCAATTCATCAGTGTTTATTCTAGAGTTATCCTCATGCTCCACAGAATTCAGCTCCAGAAAGGTCATGGAGACAGAGCTCCAAAGGATGTAAGCACACAGGGATACAACCAGACCCATCCTCATCTAATAGTTCATGCTTCAGGGGAAGGTGCAAACACCTCCCAAGCAAACAAATATGGAACAATTGGCCTGTAGTGAAAGCTTCCTTCCTAAATCCTCATTGGCTCATCACTGTAATGTCCTGAAGCAAAGAGGTGTCAATATTCTTTACTGAAAATAAAAGTCATTGTCATCTTCTGACAACCCTCTCAAAGAAAATAGTGAGAAAACAGAAACTCATCCAAATTAGCACTTCAAGACTCCAATATATCCATTACTGCTACGGATATACTTAAATTGTGGATATACTTAAATTGGCGGAGAGGCCCACCCCTCAGCACTGATTGGGGGAGAGGAGGAATGAGGCAGTGGCCATCATCTTGACTGCTGGCTGCTCTTCGTGCAGCATCGCTGAGGGGCCTGGGTCAGACAGAGAGGCCCTGGCTGGGAGAAGGATGGACAAGAGGGCAGCTGCCATGTTGTCTGCTGCCCTTCATGCTGCCCCACCAGCCAGCACCTTCCCCTCCAGCAGCCAAGGCTGCTGACTCCCACTAGGGAGCTAGCTTTTTATTTTTATTAGGTTTTTGTCGTTGTTGATTTTGCAGATTTTGCAGACAATCCCAGATTCCACAGTTTCTGTGAAATCCACAAAACTGCAAATTAAGAAAGTCCCTAATTACTGCATTAAGAAGTTAATTTAAAAAAACCCTGTAGATTCAACTACCTCTGATAAAGCAACACATTCATAGACAAAAGTTTGAATGACACCATTTTTAAGCATTCAAATTTGAATCTCACAAGTGCTCCTGTGTACTTGTAACCTAACGCCACATTCCCAAATCTATTCTGACATCTGCTGTCCATTCCAATTTATCACTTGCGCATGAAGAACACGCACTCCTCCAGCCCTTAGAAAAAGTAGCTGTGTGTCTCACCCAAAGAGTACAGGTGCAGAGGAAATGTCAGACAGGGGATCCAAATTTCCAGGATTACCTAGAGGTGGGAAGAGCAAGAGATGAAGATGTCATGTAGGGTGACTCCTTTTGAGATGGTGGGCACTCCAAAGAGAAGACAATGGCTGATGGGACTCTGAGCTAGGAACCAAAGTAAGAGAATACTTATCAGGGAGCCTAGGAACAAACGGGGTTTTAAGAGACGGCCTGATGCAAAGAGACGGACACAGAGACTGAGGGAAGGGATATAAAGACTGGTGGATAGTGCCATTGAGGAGGATGAGGAAACAATGTGGAGAAAGGAATCTAGGTGAGCTTCCATGAGGTGAGCGTGATGCTTAGACAGTGAGGTGAGGGGAATATTCTTAATAGTTTAGTTTAAAATGACCAGAATCTTTTGTTACAATCCCTTTCACTGGGTAGAAGAGACTGCCTCTGTACAAAAACCTGTCATTGTAAGTCACTTTGTCATGCGAAATAAGCATAAGTCTATAGCAGGGGTGGGCAAAATACGGCCTGTGGGCTGCATCCAGCCCACAGAGAGATTATGCACGACCCGCAGTGGGCAGTTCTCTTCTCGCCCCAGGCAGCTCTGGGCCACCCCCGTCCTATGCCAGACCACAACTCACCCCAGGATGCCTGCGCCACAGCAGCAGCCCACAGACCCACTGGTTCAGCATGGGGCAGAGTGGCATGGAAGAGAGTGGCACCGGGCAGTGGTGGGAGCCCTGGTGAGGATGTTGCGTCCAGGGCTGGTTTCCATGGAGACTGCATGCGGCTGGGCAGGGAGCTGCATCCGGAGCCAGGGGTAGTCTCCATGGAGACCAGCCCCCAGCCCTGGACGCTGTGCCCTCACCAGGGCTCTTGCCACTGTTGCTGCCGCCATGCAGACATCCCAAAGTGAGCTGCAGGCTGGCATGGGATGGGGGTGCCCCAGCACTGCCTGCTTCCCCCAGCCCCAGCCCAGTTCTGGCTGCTGCAAGTGGTGGGGAATGGAGTTGCTGCCAGGTCCTCTCCCCTCCCCGACTTGCAGGCTGCATGCCCCAGGCTGAGGAAGGGGATGGGCCAGGGGAGGCAGGAGAGAGGCTAAGTTCTTCCTGAGCCTCCTCTGCGGGGCTCTCAGCCCTCCTCTCCCCCTTGTGGGAACTGCGGCCCCCCCAGCGAGGCCCATGGGTGGCTCCAGCTCTGCCTTGACCCTGCGCTGTCACCACACCAAGATCCCAGCCCCAGATGCAGCTCCAGAGAGCCGTGCAGGCAGGTAGAGCTGCATCTGGGCCCAGGGCCAGGATTGTGGGGTGGTCACAGTGCAGGACCAGGGTGGGGCAGAGCTGCGATCCGCTCTCTACCTGCCCCTGCCTGCGAAACCCATGCCCATCGCAGGGGTGTGCGCGCAGCGGATCATGGCTCTGACCCAGCCCCGGCCCCGCACTGTCACTACCCCATCACCCTGCCCTGTGATCCCAGCCTCGCCAGCCCCTTCCACTCCTCAGCACCGCTGCCTGGGGCCCCATCCCACATAGGATGTTTTGGTGAGTTGTTCCAGGGGGACGAGAGGGCACCTGGCCCGCAACAGCTCATCAGAACAGCCTATGTGGGATGGGGCACACATAATTACCTGCCTCTGGTCTATAGAGTGTGTGCTATCATTTTTATGATCCAGGCTCATGGGTTACTACATGACATATAGGAATAGAGGCTGTGATACTTATCCAAGTGATGATACATGTCATCTTAATGAAACACTGTAAAAAATGTGCTCCCCCCCTCTACCTTTGTGTGATATTTATCTTACAAGAGCCTGGGCCCAGAACATATTAATGCCAGTATAACTTACACTGGTTTTATGATTTGAGTGGACAGATGGAGTTTTCCCCTCGGCAACAGCTACTGCAGTGTAGGTGCAATAACAGTGCATTGCCACTAAATGGTAGTGGAGCCAGTAACAGCTTGTTCATATTAAGCAAACCCCCAAGTTTTTTCTCTAGTAACTCTAGACTGATTTCTAGTAAGTGCCACCAGTGAAGGGCCATAAATCTTGTGCTTTTTTCAACACTAACTTGTGTGATCAAGGCCTTAGTCACACTGGCTAAAAAGGCAAATAAAATGTGCATAACCCTGCTTTTCTCTCAATCATATCTTACATGTTTGATTGTCAATTTTCCGTTATGAAGAAAGCTCACTGAAAGTCCTTCCCTCAAAGAATCACTTGTGTCAGAGTAAAAGTTGCACATGTGCCTCAACTGTATTTTTATACTAGCAACAATTTTGGTGTCCTTTTCAATTTCACTGTAATTAAGGACCTTTGGAGCCTGGATCATATTCTTAAATGCAACAAACATTTTTGTAAGGCTTGGAATTTTATTTTTGGTTTCTTCATTTATTCACTCTCTAGTTTCTGGGATGCACCCCCTACCTTATGTCTTTTGCCAGGCCTCATTTTTAATTTTTCTTTTTTTAAATATATACATACACACTAAACTGCAAAAGGCAAAAAACAGAGATGCTCTAAAAGGTGCCTAGAAGTACACAGTAAAAACATTCAAGAGGGCTTTCCACTTTCATAGGCAGTTCTAGACTAGGGTGAGTTTCCAAATCCACCTGAATAAGCAATCTTTCAATTAAGAGACTGAGAAAAAATAATTTGTATAAGCCCATTTGGTTTTGTTATATACATACAGGCAACCCCCACTTAACGGTGTTTCGCTTAGCGCTATTTCACTATAACGCTCATTTTAAATTGATACCTGATTTCACTTAGCACTCAGCAAGTTTTGTTATAACGCTTGCAGTCACTATCTTGGGTCATTAAAAACAATTGCAGTCACTATCTTGGGGCACCAAATACTTTCAGTTTCGTTTAGCACTAGTTTCGCTTAACGCTCGTTTTTTCAGGAACCAATTTAGTGCACTAAGTGGGGTTGCCCATATATAGCAAAATAATAAAAGCCTTAGTCTGTCTGTCTGTCTGTAATGCTCTGGGCCAACTGCACATGCACCACCGAGAGGGCACACACCAATTGGCTGCAAGGGCCCAGAGCATTACAGACAGAGGGGGCAAGGAAGCAAGAGAACCACCGCACCCCCTCAGCCCCCCAACAACGGCTGGCAGGGAGGGGGAGGTGGCAGGGAAGAGGGGAGAAAGGGAGGGAGGAAGCGGAGCGGGAAGGGGGGGTTTCCGGTGGCAGTGCCCCCCCACCCCGAGCAACAGCTAGCAGAGAGGGGAGTTGGTGGGGAGGGAGGAAAGGGGAAGGGGAGACAGGGAGGGGGGACATGTTGCGCACCACTGTGAGCTGGCAGCCCATGCTGTTTGCAACTTCTCCTCCCACCCGTTCCTGGGAGCCGGCAGCGGTGCGGGATGGAGTGGTGGGGGGGCGGGCTTAGGACAGCATTGGGAGTGATGGGGGGGGACCACAGGGCCAGAACCAGGGAGTAGGGAAGGTGGCGGGGGGTGGGCAGAGGGTACACAGGGCCAGACTTGGGGGGAGCACATAGAGCCAGAGGTGGAGCAGTGGCATGATTTTTTAACTGCCCAGAGAGACCAATTTCCCCAACAACTCCTTTAAACTCTTTCCTCTCTGAAAACCCTTGAATCAGTGAGATCAGACACAGAAATGAATAAGCCATCTGGCTACTCAAATATTAAAATTTCACCTTTTACAAGCAATTCCATCCCTGTTTACCCAGTTCAAGGGGGCAAAAGCTCAAAGACTAAAGGTATCTTGCTATGGCTTGAAAGGCATGAGTTTGCTCCTTGCTTCAGACTTATAGCAAAGGCTGCCCTTCAGACATTAATCTCAGTTCAGTTTTGATGCTAAAGGGTGATTAATAGACAATAGTTAACATGTCATCTTCAGTTACTTAGTAAATATTTTTTACTCCCACCCCCTCTTTTCTAGCAACTCTGCCTGCTGTCTGAGAGCAGTGAAGCCTGTCAAAGCATATTCATGGTTGAGGAAAGACTGCTTGAATTTAACTACTTCCAAAATGGTCAATTCATTGCAGAGGGGGCTTCTAGGCCAAGGCTCTCTTCATGATAAACTTCAAACAGCTTTGAAGATTAAGTGGGACTTCAGTCTAACACTGCCTGCACTGCTGATTAACACCATCTAGACATTTGTAACAGCCATTCTGCAACGCCTACATTTGAGACTGTGATGCAGCAAGAATACTATTCGCCAGCCATAACCGTTTCTTTCTAGAAATCTAAATTCTGGTCCATTTTTACTAGATAAGTCTGGGGAGAATTAAGGATTGCATAGAGTTAAGCTGATTTCTAGACAGAGTCTTCTCAATACAATCCATCCAATAGCCAATGGTACAAACAGCTCCAAGATGGACTGGACATCTCCATCTGTAGAATCTGCTTAAGAAGGGAGGAAACTTTATATTTCTGACCCCACAGTGACTTCCTTGTAGAAGAAGGAAGTATCTGTGTGTGATGATAAGAAAATAAACTGAATAGACAGTTCTCCAAAGGAAAAGGCTTTTGTTTTAGGTTAGCTGAAAGGACAGCTAAGCACTGGTACGCTTAGCCAGAGAAGTTATAGAAATCATCTACTAGACCAGGGTGGGCAAAATATGGCCCACGGGCTGGATCCAGCCTGCCAACTGGGTGGATCTGGCCTGCAGCTGCCCCTGCAATGCTCTAACCTGGGGCTGAGCCCCACCCACTCATACCAAGGCAGCCGGCACCTGAACTCTTCCCAGCCCCAGCCAGCAGGCAGCTTCTGGTGGGGCTGTTCCCAGTACAGCTGCAGTTGGCCAGATGTTCTTCTGCTCCCATCTCCAGTGGGAGTAGCTGAGCTGAAGCTTCCCCACTCGCCCGGAGCGGCGCAGCAGGGGCAGGAGTGGGAGGAGGAGCGGCCGCTTGAAGCCAAGGGGAACATAGCAGCACCCAGCCAGTTGAAGCCACACCGGGAACAGCCTCACCAGAAGCAGTACTTGCTGGCCAGGGCCAGCAGGACTGTTCTGCTTCCCTCGCCTCCAGCTGCAGCTCTAAGCTTCAGCGGGATGCTCTTGCCCAGTGCATGGAGATCCAGCTCCAGCTCCCGGCTGTCTTCCACCCACCTGCCCACAGCAGCTTCTCATCAAGCCAGGCAGGTGAAGCGGGTGGCAGGCGGGCAGGAGCTGGAGCTCCATACACTGGGCAGGAGCCTCCCGCTGAAGCTTCCCCCCACGCACCCAGACCAGTGCAGCAGGAGCAGTGGCAGCAGCAGCAGCACCCACAGCAACAGCTGAAGCTGGAGGTGAGGGAAGCAAAAGAGCCCCCCGACACCTGGCCAGCATGCAGTCCAGCCCAGTTCAACACAGTTACAGCTGCAAGGCTGAGGACCACATGGCGTGGCACAGAGCCAGTCCAGCCCGGCCTGCCTCCTCTGTGCTGCACCACTTGGGTGCAAGCCTTGCAGCGGCGAACCATGTGCTGCTGGGCTGGGCTGGATCTGTGCTGCACTGTGCGGTTCCTGGCTGCAAGGCTGGGACCAACAAGGTGAAGCATAAAGCCAGCCCAGACCAGCCCGGCCCAGCTGCAGTACGTGGTTCCCCACTGCAAGGTTAGGACCCACGTGGCACAGCACAGAGGGGACAGGCTGGGCCGGGCTGGCTGCACTGTATGGGGCCTGACCCAGGAACGGTGCGCCACAGCCAGGCCAGGCCAGGCTGGTTCCAGGCCATGCCAGTTCAGTTCCATGCTGTGCCATGTCATGCAGTCCCTGGCCTTGCAGCCAGAACTGCATTGTGCCAGGCCAGGCCAGGCTGGCCCCATGCCACGCCATATGGGTCCCGGCCTTGCAGCCAGGAACTGAACACTGCAGCCAAGATGGGACAGAAAGGGCTGGCTCCCCACCTCCCCCCATAATCCCAACACACGTCCACACCCCCCCACACACTCCCACAGCCCCACACACACTCCCACAGCCTCAACGTAACCTCACACCCTCCCACAGCCCATACACAGTCCCAGATCCCCCCACCACAACCACACACACACTCCTACACCCCGCACCACATCCACACATACACCAATACCCTCTCACATACCCCACTCCCCACCATACCACCAAACACAGCCTACCCTTCCAGAGCTCCCACACACACTCTCACCTTCCCGCCCCAACCACATACCCTACACCCCCACCCTCCCCACTCACCATACCCACACCCCACATACACACCCACCGCACCCTCACACCCACTCCCCAACCACACAGCTCCCACATACACACCCTTAAGTCCCCCCACCCCCTATGCACAACATACAAAAGTAAGAGTGTGTTTTGAGCTATTATACAATCGCCTCTAGATACACTACATAAACACACGTAAATTGGGACAAAATATTTTTTTTAATAAAATTAAAACAAGTTATAGTAGATATTTGATTTTTTTAGTATATGACTTGTTTTTTTCCAGTTTCAAGATGGCAACCCCCCCCTCCATAAAGGAATACTTCTGGGACAAGTGGAGGGACATCTGGTGGCAAAGGTCAGGGGCTAGGGGCAGGACTTCTGGCCCCAAGATGGTGACCAGGAGGTGGAGCAACTGTCAGGGGACAGGGCTACCCATGCAGCCCTTGACAGCTCACCAAAACTCATTAAGCCCTCCAGTCAAAATAACTGCCCACCCCTGTACTAAACATTTACAAACAAGTTAGATCAGGCTTGTCCAACATGAGGCCTACCAAACTGTTTTCTGTGGCCCGCGGTGCTGTGACGGGAAACGAAAGTAAATACTGTTTACTTTCGTTCCCACCCCTTGCCCCTCCCCCAGCCCTTCAGCAGCTTCCTAATGGCTGCTGAAGGGCTGGGGAAGGGACAAGGTTCCCACACACACCACATCAGCTTGACATTGCCGACGCGGTGCTTGTGGGAAGAGGAGTAGCCATGTGCCTCTCGGGACAGGATGAGCCCGGCCAGAGCAGCAGGGGCTCAGCTGCACTTTCCCCCTACCTGCGCCGGTCAGTCCCGAGCGGCACACGGCTCCGCCGCCGCCCCTGC
>NW_005841837.1:1729546-1731757 GCF_000455745.1 Alligator sinensis
GGCTTGCCAGCCCACTGGGTGATAAAAAGTTCGTGATCCGGCCCCACATTCAAAAAGGTTGGACACCCCTGAGTTAGATAAACATTTGACAAAGATAATCTAAGTATGTTTGATTCTGCCTCAGCGCAAGGGGAGGGATTAGACAGCCTCTCAAGGTTCCTTCCAAACCTGCATTTCTGTGACTTTGGAAGAACAGGATTGGCAGTCTTGATTTGTGCCAAGATGGGATACTCTGAGATACCATTTGAAGGATCCTTTACATGACAAATAGTTTGCAACAGGTTATAATTGTTTGACAGATTTCATAAGTGGGTTTGCTGAGCTCCCACAAGGAAGAAGGATTACCAAGCAAAAAACAAATCTCACTTCTACCTGTCAGCACCCCCTGGACTATCAGTTGTACCCCACTGGCACAGGAAAGAGGCTGCCAAAATCTTAGAGGAAGGGGTCCAAGAAGTGCTGGAAGTTATTGGTGTGTAAACTCTTCCAAAACATCAACTACATACACAGCCAGACAAAGAAAAGGTGCTTAATTACCATTTATTCGCTATTTGGTTCAAAAAAGATCTCTCTCAAAAGCCATCATATTTCATTCAATTTCTGGTTAGGAAGCATGAAGAACTATCTTTGGTTTACTAACGAGTAGAGACAGCTCTCTCAGTTTGAGAGACGTCCCCAGACACTGTGGAAGCACTAAGTCTGTACTGTGGCACTGTGTTCCTCTAAGCACCCAATGAGTTTGTTATGAATCATATTGTACTTTGATTCATGTTTGGCAACATTTTGTAATATTGTTTACCCTTCTCCTAGACAGCAATTTAGAAGTATGCTTGCAAACAACAATATAATTCAGAAAAAGTCTTGGAGAAACTCTTTACAGTAAAATCTTGTTAATTTGAAATGCAAGGCACCAAAAAAAAAACCCAAACCCAACAAAAAAAAAACACATGACTTTGAAATAAATGGGTTTGAAATAAATGTTCACAGACTTAGTTCACCCACAACCAATGCTTTTATCTTTTTGCAAAATGCTGCAAGTTTTAGCACATGTATTCCATAAACACATTTTTGAGCAGTACTTTTGTATCTGCTCATATATAATGCAAACTGGGCACATCTACATGAAACTTTTACTACAGAGCTGACTAATTAGCTCCACAGTAAAACATCACCATCTACATGCGACTCCACAGTAAAACATCACCATCTACGTGTGTGGCCCTATTATGTTGCAGTAAACTAATAAACACTGTTGCAGGGTAGCTCGGCTAAACACAAATACTACCCTGCGGCAGTGTTGTTTCATGCACCACAGTGCATGTATAGATGGTAACAGGGCTGGCTGGGGCATGATGATGCTTCAGCACAGGGCTAGCTGGCAGGTAGCCCCTGCACTAAAGCACCCTTGTGCCCCAGCCAGCCCCACACAGCACATGGAGCCCAGCTGGAGCAGCCTCGGCTGGCAGAGGACCCAGGGCTCCAACCAGGCTCCACATGATGCTGAGCAGCCCCTGTGCTGACACACCCTTGTGTCTCAGCCAGCCCCCCCTGCAGCACATGGAGCTCAGATGGAGCTGCCCTGGGCTGACAGGCTGACCCCTGTGTCCCCTCCCAGCCTCAGCTGCTCTGACCAGGCTCCACATGCTACACATGAATAAACTCTGGAGCAATATGCTCCAGAGCTTTTTGCTTCCAGACGCACATTCAGACAGCATGCCCAGAAGCAAAAAACTCCAGAGCAATAAGCTCCAGTGTTTATTCACGCACATTAAGTGCACATGTAGACACACTCACTATGTATGATATTAGTCCGAAGCCAGAGCTGGGATGGTATGGGTGCTAAGGCGCATAGCTGACAGCCTAGAGATGGCAAGTTTGAGGCCATATCAGAACACAGGCCACCAGCGCACAGGCCACAGGCCACCAGCGCAACCCCAGCAGATTCCAACAAACCTGCAAGTTCTGCTAAATGCCTTGCCACAAGGACATAATTTTTTTTTTTAATTTGTGCCAAATTAGCCAGATCAGTTCCAAATTCTATCAACTGAACAGAGCTCAACTTTTCAAGTCTGTGTGGCTCTACCACCAGCAAGTATCCTACCACCCAGGCTCTTCAGCCTGGGGCTTCAGATACTCCCAAATCCGTGGCAGGCATCCTCTGTGCAAGCCCCAAGCCTGGAGGCGTTGGGGTTCAGATGCCACCTAGTCTCA
>NW_005841837.1:1731796-1803041 GCF_000455745.1 Alligator sinensis
TTGCTCCTGGGGAAAGACCATAGGAGCAAGCCAGAGGAAGAGCCCAAGAACAATCACCCATTACCATAAATTATGTAGCCAAGATGTTCCCACTGGGAGGCTACAGTAGACTCTCGCAGGGGTGCTTGCCTGCAGTGCAATGGACAGGTCTCCACCCTCAGCTAAACTAAGTTATTCAAGGCCAGGACGAGGTATGTAAAATCACCTTTCCTTGGAACGCTCGTAAGAGGCTCATGATTTAGAGTGTAGTTCGTTGGGCTAGGCCCCAGCAGCCAACAACGTTTCAAGACAGGGTGACCCCATAGCCCAGCATTACTCTATATGTGTGTGTATTCCATATACTCCCAACAAGATCCACATACTAATTAGCCACCCACTCGTAATTGGAATTGGGTGTTCTTGTCAAGTCCTCAGACCTTCCAAAAATGTATATGCAGATGAGGGGTGGGGCTGCCTGATCCAGCTCCATCCCATGGAAGGTGGGACCACACCAGTCACACGTGACAGGCCAAGAAAGGGAGCCGAGGCTCTCATGTATGTAGACATTTGGTGATGTTTGCCAGACATTTAAGGCTGGTGAAGAAATAGGAAAGAAAGACATTGCTCAGCTGTGGGAGTGAAGAGGAAGTTGAAATGTATTTGACATAGTGATTCACTAGGGCTTAAAAAACAGTCAGTCACTTGGGGGACCAAGTGCAATGCCTACTATGTCTTATTCAGGTGGACTGTACTAACCCAGCCTTATGGCAGGTTCCACCATCATGTTTGCCCAGTATGCACCCTGGCCTTGTGCCAAATGTTCTACAGGCATGCTCAGTGCAGACTGCACTCAATTAACCTTGTAGTTCAGGGATGCTCAACTTCCAGCTCACAGCCCACATGAAGCCCGCAGATCCATTGCGTCTGGCCCATGGGGCTCTCCATGGGACAGGAAATTTGGTGGCAAGGGACCACTGGTCATTAATATGGTCACCCTCATCCTCCCAAATTCCCAAAACCCAAGCCCTGCACTACCTGTCACAGCTGGACCATGCCCCACGTCTGGATCAGGGCTGGGCCACACCCCCTTACCCCCTGCCAGGCCAGGCTGAGTAGGGGCCAGGCCTCATCCCATTCTCTCCTCCATTGGGCCAGTTTGGGGGAAGACCACACCTATTCTCCTGCAGGGCCAGGCCATGCCCACTCCAACTACAGGGCCACATTGGGGACGGGCCTCTTCACCCGTGAGGTCAAGCCATGTCCCTTTCCCTGTGGAGCAGAGCCATACCTCCTCCTCCCACAGGGCTGGGTCGGAGCAAGGCCATGCCCCTTCCCCCAAGGGGTGAGCCACACCCCATCTTCCCCCATGGGGCCAGGTTGCCCCCCCACTGCCTTCTGCATGGCCGGATGATGCCAGCCCCAGTGCCAGATTGGGGCCACTGGTGGGTTCCAGCCTGTGGATGGGCGGGGAACTGCCCACCCAGCCCACCAGGGAAAAGGGTTGAGCACCACTGCTATAGTTGGTTTCCATGACTGAGTACGTGCTGCAGAGGTTTGATGACACATAATGTATTTAACAAGGTTTTCCTGGTCCAAGGGACTGAAAAAATGGCATCAAATTTCAAACTAATCATATTTTGAATTATCCATCTTGTAAAACATACAACAATCTATCCTTTTAGCTGGAGAATGACAATGGCTTTGAAGTACCTGATATTTTGAACTATCTAATATTGAACTAACAAGGTTTTACTATATTAGTTTTTCAGGGACTGTAGCTCAATTTATTTGGCTGCTCACTGACTGCTGGGTCCTTGCTGACAAGAGAAACCTTTTGACTAAAACAGGCATGCTAGCAAGACAGCTTGAAATTTGTGAGGTTCCTCTTGCCAAGATGCATACTAGCTCCTGACTCAGAGCATCTTACCTGTCCTGCAGTGAAGGCCTGGACTTGTTTTTCTCTGTTTTGGTAATTACATGCATCACACTGCTGTTTGTTAGAATTCTTGTCCTTGGGTTATCTACAGGCAGAGGCAAATGCCCAATTTTATAGCAAAGAGAAGCAGAACTAACTACTAGGTATTTCCTTTGTTGCTGCCAGAATAGAAATCACTTCTAATACAGAGAACAGGGGAGAAAGCAACTTTAATTCAGCAGTTGTAAACAAAATTCAAAGTCTTATGAATCTGTAGCTAGATACATTATCAGGCATGAACACTTGATGTGTTTCTGGAATGAATACCCAAATGCTTGGCAGTGATTTGACCCATGCAGGATGAGAAAGCATGGCTGAAATTACTTGCATGGTACAGCTGGCAGAAAGAGTGACTCTGAGATTTACAGTATAAATTAGGGGAGGGATACCAAATGCAGAGTTCGGTGCCAGACACAATCACGTGGCAATAGTCCTTGTTATCTCAAGAGGAAAGTGGTGTACCGGGTTACAGGACTGCTGTCACTTTTTTATTTTTGATACAGCAAGAAGCAAGCCCAATTGGCAGTTAGGCCAAGGCTCCTTTGCACAGCAAGTCAAGCTTAAAATGCAAACTTGGGCCTCTTGACGCTAGGAGTCCAATGCAAGCAGGCTTTCAGTGACAGACTGTAAGGAATCAGGTCCTGCATGCCCTTTCCACAAGCAGTAGGCAAAAATCTCCATGACACTACTTACCCATTCCTGAAGGTCTTTCTTTGTCTGAACCAAATAAAAAGTTGTACTTGGCCTTGGCAACAGTCTGGGAATGAGCCAGCATCGTTACTCCAGACAAACGCTTCTTCCTGCAAAGTCAAAGCAAAAAATAACAAGAAAAACGTTTTTCCCATTCAGTTAAGTGTGAACCAGGTTACTAAGAAATCTTTTAAGTTTGTCATCACGGTGGAAATCATCAAAACCATTTCCCATTCAGATGTACCTGAATGGGAGGGAACAGAACATAGCCAATGCTAAGCCGCTATACACTCCTTTAAATAGGAAGAGCAAGATTTTCCAGGAATGACTGGGCAGCCAACCTGCAGCAATTTAAAGAACTACAGTTGTCAGAGGTCAGGCCCCAAATCACTAATAATTTGCAGTGACCTGAATGACATCACTCATAACTAGGCACTCACATTTGAAAACAGGGTAGTTACCACCCTCCTAATGCAGGATATAAAATCACCACCTTCCTAATATAGGAGCACAGTAATTCTTCCACACTGAACTCTGCAACATCACTTAAAAGCCTATTGCTTCTCTCTCAACTGACACGACTTACAGTATGAGTAAGGAACCAGATTTCTTCCCAAGCACATGGGAGATATCTTTTTTAAAAGATTCTGCTGCTATGGTGAAAAAGGGAAATCTTGAGTTAAAGATTCTTCAATGAAATTTTCACCAAAATCCTCTTTCCATTTCCTGAGTATCACAGTTACATCAGTCCCTTCCACGGTTTATGCTGGCAAGGACTTGACACACAGGTAGACATTAGAAAAACAGAAAAAAACTTAGTTACAAGTTCAAAATATACTCTTATTAATAGCAATCCAGACAAGCAAGTGTTGAAATCAATAGCACATACAGGCTCCAGCTTGTCAGAAGCAAGGTACCAATAATGCTAGTAAAAGACCTTCTTAGCCCCATCTTCATGGAGCTATATAAGCAGAGAAAAGAACCTGTTTGATGGAATCCTGGCCCTGACAACATTGCTGTGGGGGTAGGATTACACCCACTGGATACATCTACATGCTGCAAGACAGCTAGCTATATGCACAATAGCTCCCATACTGGACCAATACCCAGTCCCAGACGCAGCTCCCCGCACAGCTTCTGGCCACAGCCTGTACACAGTGCCCCCACCAGGGCTTCCACCTATGCTGCTATCCCACGATGCTTCACCTCCCACCGAGCTGGCAGGGCTGCCACCGCCACACAGGCATCCCAAGTCTAGCTGTGGGCTGGGCCAAGGGACTTGCTCTTCACTATCCTATACAACCAGGTAGAATCCAGACAGGAGAAGTATCCATGTACAGAGGCACTGACCAATTTTTAATAGTAGCCAAGATATAGTCAGTACGTGAATCAGCTGGAAGGTCCAGGTTTTTTTACATTGGCACCTTTGGGGTCACAGTTCTTCCATTCTGAAACCAAACCTCTGACAGGTGTCAGCAAATGATCTGCTGTGTTCTGTTATCCTGCCAGCAAACTTGTTTTGCTGACTTTTTTTTTTAATACATTTTGTCATAATGCCAAGAAGGAAATTCCAGTGCACTACACCCTAGGCATCATCCAACAATCATGAGAAATTCCTACTGTTTGACTTGGTAGGTCCAAGATCATAAAAATCAGGTGCCTAAGGTGAGATTCCAAAATCCATCAGAGACCTACAAAACAGCCTGATTTTCAAATGTGCTCAGTGTTCTTGGTGAGAGTCAGGCCAGTTATTTACCAGTAAATGCCCAAACATAGACTTAGAATATACTGATGTAAATTACAGGCATAACATCTACCCATGTTGCAAAGGAATATAAAAAGGCCTTGATGTTTAAAGGAGCTCATGCCCTTAGGATCTTAAGTTTTTTCCTTAAATCTTGGCAAGAACAGTGCAACTTCAAAACCATGGGATAGCAGCTACCACTTCTGTCTAGTTTGTTGAAGAAAGACTGAGGGTGAGGGGACCAGCTGAAACAAGCAGATCAAGTTGGGAACTGGGAGTTAAGGTTCCTTATTTCTGTTCCTGACCTTGCCACCAACTTTGGGACAGATCCAAGGCCCACGAAAGTCACAAACTCTTGGTGTGGACATGTCATTAGCAGGAGTTCACAGGAGAGCTAGACATTTATTTGGAACATCCCAAGCCACATTAGTAAGGACTGAAACAGAAAAATGGGTTTGGAAAGGAATTTAACTTCATGTATATACCAACTCTCTCCATGAGAAGGAGAAACAGATGGTCTCATGAGCAAGTTATTTCATGAGGCCCTGTTTCAGGAGGAAGGGGCTGCATCATCTTTCTCTGAAGTCTCTGTAACAACCAACAGTCTAGTGGCGTAGATGCATTACTGGTCTGACCCAGCCTGGCTGTTCCTAGGTTCTCATGGTCTATATTAAGCAACATTGTTTTTTAAACACTTGCAAGGTCTTGATCCTACGGCACTGAGGTCTCCCTTACTCAACCGCCAGTTCCGTTTCTGCAGCTTGCTTGGCCTCACTCAATATGTAAAGCTATTTGAAAGATTATGTGAACACATGGCTCCAGGCCATAGCATTAGCCCCATAGTTCCCATTCAGCAGCTTGATGCTTGCATGCAGCTATATCATTTGCTCCTTGATTTGCCTCAGTGTCATTTCACACAAGCACATGCTACCTAGGTATTATGCCCTTGGGCACACAGTTGAACAAGTAACTCGATTCAACACCAAGAACCCAGGAAAGATTTCTATGGTACATTGTTTTATTAAATGGGTCGCAGGAACCCTGCACTGGACTCTAACCCCTGCTGGTAGGGCAGGGGATTTTGAGCTGTGGCACAATTGGACTCAAGCATCTCTAAGACCCTCCTTGTCAAGGTAACACAAGGAACTGTCTTAGCCATATAAGGTCTTCACTTCTTTTTCCAAGAAGGGAGATGCCTTAAGGATAGGACCAGACAGCCTCAAGCAGCAACTTAAAATTTTTTTTTTTTAACAATTTCCTTGTATACCTGCTGGCATGCCGAGGAAAAGGTCTCTGTGTGCCACTAATTGGCACGTGTGCTGGAGGTTGCCTATCCATGGACTGAAAGAAAGCTGAACTTGGACCACTGGTTAAAATGGGTGCTGACCCATATAGGATTTTAATGTCTTCCTGGGAACCAGGCTGGGCTAAGAGGACTGATACAAAACTCCTTTAATTAAGCAAATTAACAGTTTCTGTTAGTCAAAGTGGGTTTATAGCAAATTATGTTAAACTTCTTTGAGACTGCATATTCTGTTGATAAAGGGAAATGATACATTTTTGTAAGGCCCCTAAATTGGTACTGCCTGGCCACATGATTAAGAAACTAGGAATGAAATCAACACATTACACACAGAATGCATTAAAAGCTAGCTAACAGATGGGTCTTGAGACTGAACAGGGAATTGTGCATATTTGGCTGTGTGCCAACTAAGGTCCTGCACAGACTGTGTTTTCTTCTAGGTCATTGGTTCTTTTAAATAATTAACTACTGATGAAGTTTGCAGACACCTCAATCCTTGGGTCAGTGGCAAATAACTTAGAGACTGTGATGGTTGGTTTGGGCAGCTGGGGGCAAAGGAAGAATGTGTTTTAATATGAGTACATCTAAAGTTCTACACCTAGGAATCTAGGCTGTACAGGACACAGCAAGGACTCTTGGTTATTGCTTTCCATGAGATCATGAGGGTTAGGGTACATGATTAGCTGAATATGCCTATGCAATCTATTGATGAATAAAAAGGTGCATGGAGAAGCAAGAAAGTTTATATTACCACTGCCTTAAGCATTGGTGTGACAGCTACTAACCATGTTGCACCCCGTTCTGGGGTTCACTTTGTGAAAGATAGAGGGTATAGTCTCCTTGCACTCTTAGCCAGCCTAGTTATGGTGGTAAAATGTTGCAGTATAGATCAGCCAAGACAAGAAGTGGATCTAGGATTTTACAAAGGGGGTGTGCAGGAGCAGTGACTGGCGCTGCAGGAGTAGCTGCATTCGCTATGCCTCCTCCTCCCCCCCCACACCCTCTACTGGGGCAGGCAGACCATGCCATGGGAGTAGCAGTCGGGGACTTCAAGTGCTGAAAGCAAGTAGGAATCCCGCCCAACCTTTCCCTCCCATACATCCTCTCCTCCCTTTCCACCCCCCTCCCACACCTGCTTCTGATGCTGTCCTAGGGAGCCAAGGAACTCCAGAGCTGCTCCAGCCAGCCTGCACAGGGTCTGGGTTTAGCCTGGGGCAGCAGCTGTGACAGAAGGCAGGCAGCTTGTCTATCCCTGTGCCTACTCCCAGCCTGGTGGGGAATACCTTGTGCTGTGCTGTGCTGTGCTGTGCACACAACAGGCACCAGGCAGGGAGGGGGAACATGCCACTGTCTGCCACCAGTGTCACTGTCCTAGGCTGAGATCAGCCTCCTGTGCAACTCAGCTGGAGCAGGACAGGAGCTCCCCTCATCCCCAGAACAGCAGAAGTGGAAGGGATATGCCTCTGAACACAAAGGGGGAGGAGGGGAATTCTTACCTTCGAGGACTTAGAAAAATCCCTGGCTGCTGCAGGCACCGAGGGCAGAGTCAGGAGTACAGAGGCAGGGACACTGTCCATGTTCTACTGATCCCACCCCCTGTACCCAGGCTGCACCATCCTGCCCAGCCCAAGCCTCGGAGGGCAGCTGCGGGCAGGCAAGGCAGGCGCCCAGGCAGGTACTGTGGAGGACTCCTGCGCTGGAGGCTCCTGGAGGGCTCATCCCCAAGCGCTGCCCATGGCAGCTGTTCCCAAGGCTCTGGGGGCTCCTGTAGCCAGGCCCATCGGCCAGGTCCTTGCACCAGGGGTAGCTGTGCCCTGCTCACACTATGCCCTGCTCATGCTACGCCCAGGGCGCAGGGAGGCCAAGCCCTAAGCCAGGAGTCCCCTGAGCCCAGCATCCTGCCCCAGCCAGGTACCGCCCCCTTGTGAGCAGGGCGGCTGCAACCCATCCCCATAGGGTTGCATGGGCCAGGTCCCACCTCAAGTACCACTGCATGTCCCCACCCACCCACCAAAGCCCAAGTCTGCAGGGCCCCAGGGAAGCCCCCACTTCCTTCCTGGCCCCCGGTCTCCTCTGACTACCACTTTCCCAAGGGCCCAGCCAAGCTGGCCTGCCCATGGTGCCTGTCGCCACGCCTGCTTCTCCCTGTGCTGCCCAGATCCTGCCCTGAGCACCCAGCCCCTGTGCTTGGCATCCTGGTGCTATCCCCACTCAACTGGGATGAGCTGCCTGTCTGCCCGGGCTCCCCCCTCTCCAAGATCATCAGAGAGACCTTAGCACCCCAGCTCTGGCAGCTGCTGCTGAGATGTTGCTGCCTCCATTCACTGGATGCTGTCCTGGACCTGAGCTGCAGCCAGTACCTGTTACCTGTGGGTGACAAGGGCAGTGAGGCACACACCCTCTTTCTTCTTCCTTTTTTTCTCTCTTCTCTTTCCTTCTCCCCCCACCTCTTTTTTGTCCTCTCTCTCCTCACAACATGCTTAACAAAAAAAGAATACACAAGAACAAACGTCGTATATGAAGTTTTATTTATTGTCACCAGATTTAGACTTTATAGAAAATATGGTATTTATTGTAAAAAACAACAAAAAACCCATTTGTGATTATTAACTATACTAATATACAGGTCATCCCACCATGTACCCCCTGCCCTGGTTTTGTTTTTCTGGCAGGCCAGCACTCTAGCACCTCACAAGGTAGACACCGAAGTTTTTTTCAGCACTCAGGCCAGAAAGGTTGCCTACCTCTGTTCTAGTCCTTGAACTTCCCCAGGTTTATGGAAAAGTATTAACTGGCTCTCTGGACAGCTGTTTAAAAAAAAAAGAGGAAGGATGGACAGTCTGCAACCTGCCTGTCAAATTCTGAGGCAGGTGGCTACAGTATCAACATCTCTGGAATCAAGTATCATGAATTCTGGCCAGCAGCCATCCCCTTTATCAAACTGAGCAGGCAAGAGACAATTGCACCAGCCTGTTCCAAGTGAACAGTTAATACATGTTTTTCAGCATCGCAAATATTCCTGGAGGTTGCATTCACTAAGGCAGAGGTTGGCAATGTTTTTTGGCTGAAGTGCCGAAAAAACTACAATGTCTACCTTGGAAAGTGCCTGAGTGCCATCATGCTGGAGCCTGGAGCACCTGTTTGCAGCCTTCCGGCTGCAGCCAGCACACAGGGCCCAGTCTGCTTGCACCAGGACTTGCAGCCTCCCAGCTGCCTGCTGGGAGCACGCTGGGCTCTGTGGCTGGCAGCAGCTGCTTAAAGCCCAAGCTGGCAGTGGTGTGCCGATCAAAATGGCCTTCTGTGCCATGTTCGGCATGTGTGCCGGGGGTTGCTGACCCCTGCACTAAGACCTGCTGCTAAGAGCTGAATCCATGAAGATATTTCAGTGCCCCCGTGTGCCTGACTTCCAGACTGGAATCCAAACCCCACAGTTGGGTATCTAGGGTCCCTTAACACTGCCTGGAGAGAATTGGACACCTCTGAATTGGATCCAAGACACCCATGTACTGGGTGAACTGCCTGGAGCTAGTTAACAGGCAGCTATGTGTATGGGGCTTATGTTCAAAATCCTATCCCCCTCCAGAGCTTAGGTGCTAAAGTCAAGGTTACACATCCACTCAGGGACTAGAGTCAAGAATCCTGCCTTTCAAAAAGGATAAAGGAGTTCAGTTTTCCTTCTAAAACACAGCCAGCAAAGATAGTGTCACACCCACCTTTTATAATCATAGCCCAGAGGTGAAAGTGCTTGTCCAGGAAGTAGGAGGCCTGGGTTCTCGGTCCTCTCAGCTTAAGGGACTCAGACCCCCACCTCCCACTTTCTGGGATAGTACCCTATATCGGGAGCTAAGCTGAGAGCCCTCTGGCACTCCTCATGCAAGAGATTTTCTTTTTGCCCAATGGCCCAGCAAGTTTAATGGGGCCAGGAAGAGGAAGCATAATTCCAGACTAGTGTTGAGGGCACTCAGATGGGCTGGGGTGAAATCCCAGCTCCAAGGATTACTTTATTTTTAATCCAAAAGTGATTTAAATTAAATCAAATCCAGGAACACTGTGGGAAGTAGGGAATAGAACCCCAAAGTCTCCCCTCCTTGCTACAGGACAGAATGAGACCTGTGCAAAGGGGCAGACTATCCCACCTCTGCCTACAGTGCAGTTTCCTGCATTAGTCTGTGAAGCTTCTAGTGCTGGCTAGTGTCAGAGGCAAATACTGGACTGGATGGACCAATAGTCTGATCATCCTCCACTTCCTTCTCTGGTATAAAAAGCCAGTGCTCCGGTTTTCACTGGGACTCTCCTGGTTTTCCATCAGCTGCCCCTGTGTCCCAGGAACAAGGTACGCAAGGGGTTTCACTCTGTGCAAAACACTTGGGTTTCACTCTGTGGTTTCACTCTGTGAAACTCTGTGGTTTTCCATCAGCTGCCCCTGTGTCCCAGGAACAAGGTACGCAAGGGGTTTCACTCTGTGCAAAACACTTGGGAGCAGAATTTGTTTACCAGAAACAGTTTAATCGAAAGTATTCAGAGTGAAGAGAATAATGTAAAATGAGCCTAGATACTATGAGAGGTGTTCTCTTTGCTCAGAGAAAGTGTTGACGTGTTCAGCATTACGTGGTAGGCTCAGTTCAGATACTAAAGTGGGAGCATGGGGGGAGAGGGGGAAAAAAAAAGTCCTTCCTCCAGAGATCAGCATGGTACAGTCACACAATGGATAGAGTGAAAAACCAGTGATTTTAAACTCAAAAATGTAGGCAGCCTTACTCTCTAACTAATCTCATGACTGTACTCTAGTAATTTCCTCTTAAGGTTCATTGCCATTGGTTGGTATGGTCATCAAAATGCACTCTCTAGCATGGACTGTTGCTAAGAACATGTAATCTGTGAACATTTAAACAATGGTACAGCTAAACATTTATTCATATTCTTGATTTTAAGAATTTAAGAAAGGTCATGTGCCATTTTCTATTTGCTAAATAATTTTTAGAGTGTCAAGCTGTGCTTAGATGGAAATTGAATGCGATCAAGATGCACAGAAACAGCACTTTAAGTTTTAATCAATTTTAGATGTGTTGGACAAACATTTTGCATTTAAAGCACATTTCAAGAAGAGTGGGTTAGTGCACTGTCAGAAGAGTTCTACTTGCTTGGCACTGGATTTTCCAGGGTTCTCATTTGCCAAAAAAGATATAGACAGCTTCAAAGTTCCTATATACAATAGTTTATGCACCATCTTCTCAACAACTACATCTTCAGCTGATCATGGCAGTGAGGTGTCCAATTTCCACAACTCCCTCAGTGAGGTTTACAAAGCATCCAATCTGCATCTTTACACTCCTAAAATCCAATTAAAGTACAACCCCATAATGTTTCAAGTTGCCAGAAACTGTAGATCACATCCTGTCCCACCTGACTTGTGGTCCTGGATTGGAAGCCAAGAGGTAAGGTTATTTCTCTCCCAATTTTTCAACAAACCAGATAATCCAGAAGAAAATATTCTCTTCATCTGCCATCTTTATGTAAATCAAAAGTAGCTATGGCAAGAGCTTTTATGCACCAGGGAAGACTAAAAAAAATTATTTCAGAAGAGTATAAATACCAGTATTAACTCCATAGTAAGAAACCTGAAATACATATAATATATAGTACAGGACATGACACGTGACATTTATAAAGTTTCAGAAGTTAAAGACTGCCTCCCAACTCTGTATGTAATTTAAAAAGCACCAGTTTAATTCTAGGATGGTGCACTGAAGCAGAATATTTTTATTTAAATGACTTCAATTACAGTAATCATAGGCCTTAATATTGGTTGTCAACTTCAAATTTAGTTTCAAATTACCAAATATTAAATCCAATTTAAGTTTGAATCAAGTCCTCTCTTGCCTTGAACTCTTGAGATAGTAACTCCAGCACATTTGTAAGTGCACTTTTGAGTGAGCGTTGCCATAACCTTAAAAAAGCTAACATAAGGAGGTGCTGGCTTTTGATTTTGGAGATAAAAGAACCCTCAAGTTCCTATAAGTGCTACTGTAAACTACAGCCTGGGTTTAAGAGATTTTTGCCATCAAACCTGGCATTTGGTTTAGTCTCATAGATATAAAATGCATCTTAATGACACTTCCTGTTTAACATTAAATAAGGCTAATTAAAGAGCCACAGCTTCAGCTTGGCCATTCATAAGGAGACAGAAAACCACCATATTTACTTGAATATAAGACACCCCCTGCAATAATTAGATTTCATATGAATTTCCAATTAATTTCCAATTTTTCCATGAAAAATTTACAAATGCATTTGTTCTTCTGCAATGCCAAAAGAGAAAGGCTGGCTAGAGCTGAACTGTACAGAGCAAGAGAGATGTTGGGGTAGGAGCTGCCAGACTTGGGGCTGTTCGGCTACACAACATATGTAAGTATGATATGCAAAGCAGTAATAGAGGAAGAAGGGAAAGCAGCGCGTATCACCCAATTTCACGCAGCTGCTATTTTGAGGAAAATGGGGAGTATATCAGACCTCTTTCAAGGGCCCAAGGATTCATGCAGAGGTATAAAATAGGGAGGGGGAAGGGTGGTCCTGAAGGGTCATGTGAAACTGATGAAAGCGATAAGAGAGAGAGAGAGAGAGAGAGAGAGAGAGAGAGAGAGAGAGACAGGATGGCACTAGTGGGAAACTTCATAGAAGGACAAGGTGTGGGGAGTGGTGGCTTGTAAACAACTAAAAGGCTAACATGCTGACCTAATGTGGGTGGTTGTAAGAAATATCTTGCTGGTGAGAGAAGTGCAACACAGTTGGGGTTTAATGAGCTCAAGGTGCCCAAGGGAGAGGTGTGGGGGAAGCAGAAACAGGGAGACATGCATTTGGGAGCATACATACATAAAGGGCGCATGGGAAAGGGTCTGCCACTTCGTGTCACCAAAATAAACCTGCACAGGAGATAGTACTATATGGACTCATACCAAAGGGACTGGAGGAAATGCTATTAAGGACTTTATATTTGAAAACTGGTTTATGGAAGGTAAGAAATCTCTGGGTGTTTAAACAGTTGGCTTTCACTGAAAGAAAGTGCCTGAAGCTGGGGCTGCATGGGACAAGGAAGAGATCAGAGACAAAGAAGCAGAGAAGTGGAGGAAAAAAGACTGGACACACTTGTTTCACTAAACTAACAGAGAGGACTGATGGGAGGGGCAGAGTTTCAGGTGGTTACTGAGGTAACAGTTTTTCATGGGGTTGTATATAAAGAAAAAGAGTTGTGTAGGGGTTTGTTTTTTTGTGGGAAGTTGATGCATGTTGTTTAAGGGTTTCATATATATAATTGCAGGGGTGTAGGTTGTAGCATACACCAGCTGCAGTAACTTCCTCAGCCTGACAAAGGGTTTTTAAACCCAAAAGCTTGCTTTAAAAAATTGTTTTCCAACTACTTAAGTTGGTCTAATAAAATATATCAAATTCACCCAAAGAACCTTGTCTGCATATATATAGTTGTATGCTTTTGGTATGTAGTTTCTGCGATATGAAGTTTTGGTAAAACAAGGATGCTCAATGTGTAACTTTGTAAGTGTAAGGTGATAAATGTTTTTAATAAAATTTGGGGGAAAAAAACTAAGTCCCCATCAGTATGTTTGCTTAATATGGGCCATGCATTTTATAGGCATGCTTAGTGCTGGCTTCATTTAATCAACTTTGTAGTTGATTTCCATTATTGAGCACATGCTGCTTTTGACAGCAGTTTAATGACAGACAATGTATTTAATGAGATTTCCTTGCATGTGAAGGTAAGATGAGGAGCCTTTTTTCCTTGTCTTGTATTCAAATAAATATGGCATGTCCATTGCTTTCTAATAACTGAATGCTTTTAGTGTTTGATTTGCTTCTCCAGCATAGCCTGGGCGCATATCAGAGACCTGGTACACCTGACTTATCACCTATTCCCTTAGCAATATTTAAGCATCTACTTAGCAGGACTCTAGTATGAAGTAAACCTAGTATAAGAAACTTAAGATAATTCTGCTACCAAGGCAAATCTCACCTCTATACTTGAATAGTCTTTTCAGTCCAAAAGCTGGGTCAGTTAAACTGCCCAGTGGTCTTTCGACTAGGTCATGCCCTCTCCAGCTGGAGGTTAGTATAAATAATCAGCTTCTAAATGCAAAGTGCCAGGGCTCTAGCCTTCTCCCTGCCCCCTAGGCGTACACGTGCACTGCTCGAGTTTAGCAGGAAGCAAGGGCAAACAGAACATTTGCCATAAACTGCCTGGAGGTAAAGGCCTTCCGGGGATTTCAGTCACACCACAGAGCTCATTCTGAACCGCAAGCACTTCTACTACACGACAGGTTTGTTTCCTCTTGGTGTCCAGGAAACATAGTAGGTTCAACAGCAACCTGCACCTCAGAGTTTAGACTGCAGTAAAGCTATACCGACTGTGGATACCAATAGCAATCCACCCTACCCACCAAGCCCAGGTTAACAAACTCCTTCTGCATTAAGGTACAGCATAGTGTCCACTTGACTCATCTCCAAAACAGAGAATAAGTATATACATGACACAGCAGCCCCAAAAATGCCTGACCTCCAACAGGGCACATGGAGCCTCAGAGGCCAAAGCCTGAGGGATCCCACAGCCAAGAAGGGAAGCACTCAAGGAACTTAGAAAGAGTCTGTTCTGGCAATATACTGCAGAAGTGTATTTCAAAGAGTTTAATTCCCAGAGAGAATAGGCTAGGGTTTAAATAAATCCAAAGACCCAAGAGGGACAAATTAGAGCTGGGCCTTCCTGTCCCACAGATGTTTTCTTGCTCTAAATGAAGACAGGAACATAGACTTGAAGGTCTCTTTAGGGTCAGAGTCCTTTCCCCTGTGATCAGAGACACTTTGTCACACAGTCCCTTCTATATGTGTTCCACCTTCAAAACAAACAAGGTATTTCTCCCCCTGCCCTTACTCACAGGAAAGCTGTTCCAGAACCTCGCTACCCTGAGGGCTGGGAGCCTCCTCCTAAACCAGGGATGGCAAAGTCCAGCTGGCAGGCCAGATCCAGTCAGTAATAGACTCCATTTCCCAGCCACCCCTGAGCATGGCTGGGGCTGGTCTCCATGGCGACCCCAGCCACACCTGTGCTGTGAAAGTTCAAGGCTGGGGTTGCCATGGAGACCAACCCCAGCCCTGCTGGCAGGGCACATGACAGAGCAAAGCAGGGGGCTGCTCCGGAGCTGCTGGGATCTTGCAATGGGGGCGGCTTGCTCCGTAACCAGGGCAAAGCCACGATCTGTAGCTTGCACACTCCAGGCAGGGGTGCGCAAGCAGGGGATCATGGCTCTGCCCTGGCTCCTTGCAGCAGTGACAGCCTGGTCTGGAGCAGAAGCAGAGCTGCAAACCCCTGCTTACACACCCCTGCCTGGAGCCTGCAGACTACAGGTCACAGCTCTGCCCTCACTTCAAAGCAAGCTGCCCCCTTCGCAAGTTCCCAGCAGCTCCAGAGCAGCCCCCTGCTCTGATCTGTTGCATGCCCCACCAGGGTGGCTGAGCCTGGTCTCCATGGCAACCCCAGCCTGAAGCTTTCACAATGCAGGTGTGGCTGGGGTCACCATGGAGACCGGCCCCAGCCATGCAGGCAGAGGCTCCTGGGAAATGGAGTCTGGCTGCTGACTGGATCAGCCATTTTGCCCACCCCTGTTCTGTACAGACCTTTTGAGATGGAAAAATAAAAGCCAAAAGGGATCCCTTCAACACCACCCTGAATACTCTGTAGCCACATGGACAGAACAGTCAGTTTCCACATCCCAGGTACAAGTGAAACCTTATCCACTGGGCTACCGAATATTCTGGAGAGTAAAAAATCCTCAAAAAATCTCAAAAAATCCTTCTCCATCACAGCTGGTAAGCACATTTCCAGAGAAAGCTTGTTCTGACAAATCAGCAAAGCATCTTTCGCCGGAAAATACCATGCAATTCCTCAGCCAGCTCCACACTCCGAGTAACCTAGATCAAACGCAACCAGCACATCAGCTCTCCTCCCTTTTCTATCCCCTGTACAACCCAGACTGAAACACCTACCACCTAATCTGGAACAATTCACCTCCTGTATCCAGGCTTTCCAGACATGGGGCTAGTCAGGAACAGAGGTGACAACTACTGCCTACTACTATCAGCCCAGCCATCCAGGGACTCCATCTATGGAGTCACATCTCTGTATGGAGCAAGGAACTTTTCCAAATGGAGCAGCAACATGGTAAACTCTTCCAAGGAGATCAGAGCTGTGATCAAATGTCTTTCTTGAGTGGGGAGCAAGGCAGCTGCATTCCACACCATCAGGTCATGGGATGGCCAGTGATTGCCCCCCCCCACCTTAAATTCATTATTGCAGCTCCCAGAACTTGGGGATGTGTGCGCTGAACCTTAAAAGCTCCAACCACAGCAGCAAGCCTGGCTGTCAAGAGCTCGTTACTCATTTCAGTTCTCATGTCACAGTCTGATCAGGACAGTATTCATCTTTAGGACCACATACTGCATTGGTTCAAGACCCTTCTACTCAGGGCTGTGCTTTCATTCCACAGGACCTTTGCAGCCAACCATCTCCTGAATCAATGTGAGTGTAGAGGACAAAGCTTTCCTAGCAACTAGTCCACAAGGATGAAGATCCTCTCCAGGGAGGGGGAGGACAACTGACCATCAATTCCCAAACTAAAAACAAGGTAGAAGTCTCATTTCTTTAGCCTAGCTTTTCCAGAACATCACATAAAGAAACATGTACTCCTCCAACTCCCAACAACTTCTTGGAGATCGAGACATTCAGTCTACTTGCTAGACTCTTCCATGCTCTACTCCAGAGGTTCTCAAACTGTGGTCCACGGACTACCCCTGGTCCGTAAGCTCCATTCAGGTGGTCCACAGAAAGCTGCAGAACAATCGAGAATATCTGTACTACTGATACTAAAATATGAGTTGCGTGCTTTGATTTGTAGAACAAAAAAAAGTTTAAGTGGTCCGCCGAGACCCTCAGCAATTTTCAAGTGTTCCGCCAAAAAAAAAAGTTTGAGTACCACTGCTTTACTCCCTCCACCTCACAGCACTCAGCACAGAAGTACCTAGGCATCTAGCACAACAAAACCCCTTCACTACTGCTGATGAAGCTTGGTTGCACATAAGCCTAGCCAACAGTCTAAATGGGTTTGGCTTCATTAAGGTTTGAAAAGAATACTACAGGAGAAGTGGCTTTCTAGAAAGCAATAGGAAAAAAAAGAGAGGAGTTCATCAAAGATCAATGACCCAGCTTCTCCATCAGTGCAGGTCAATGGTGTCTAGCATGGAGCCACACCAGTTTTACACTAGCTGAGCATCTGACCTTGCACCACCATAGGATACCATCTAATCTACTGGTTTCCACTGATGAGCAAAATAACATTAAATAGGAAAAGGTTTCTTTCCACAAGACTAGCTAAACCAGTACAGCTTGAATGATTTAAAACTATTATAATCAACTGCTTAGAAACAGATTTGTGTAGGTTTGTATGTGGCCATTTAGTTACAGAAATGCAGTGTTTTACTTCCCCCTTATCCCTACCCCCCATTTTAATTCACTTGGGATAAACAGCTATTAAGCAGCGACTAAAGTTATGAGAGCAGTAGCACTGCTAGTTAATCTTTTACTCTCCCAAACTGTCTCAGTTGTGCTTGTCAGACAAAGCGTACCTGTACAGCACAGTCCCATAGGACACGTGCTAATTGTCTAGAATAGCAGACCTTTTTAGGGCAAGGAAATACTGAGGGGTTGGCTGATGTGAGGAGTCAACATTTTTAGCCCATCTGCAGCTAAAGCACATTAAGCCCAGGCATAACTACTCGAGTCAGATGTAGAGCTGCCACAGTCGACTGACAGGGGTTAAGCCACAGTCTAATTATGGCCACTTCTGAATGGAAGCATCCCTGCACAGATTAAATGTACTTTAACATCACACAGTTCATTCATCACAACCCCTCTGTGTGGAGGAGACCCAACCAGCAAGTTGTTGACACAGCCCAAGTCTCTGGCTTCTTCACAATACCTGACCGAATTCAAGAGAGCATGGAATTACTAAAAACAAGTCACTGCTGCAATGCACTAGAGGAAGACACTTAAAAGCAGAACTAATCACACAAGACATGCCATGGTCTGTTAAATAGGGCACTGAAGTAGAAGTCAGGAAGTCTCAGGGGAGTTTCTGGCACACACGAAGTCCCTCTGAACTAGCTCTAGCTAGGCACAAAATCCTCAAAACAATACAGGGGTGTTTTTGGCTCACCAGGCACTGACTTTCATTGGGGAAGAAACTGGGGAACTCATTCACAGGTAACATCCTTCAACTGTTGCATCAATGAGCCTTAATCCATTTTTCTGCCTCATCTTGAAATCAGTGAAACCAAAGGGATCTTTGCCAGGGCAATAATGGCACAGCAGAGTCTCTGGTGCGTTACTTTATTTCATTAGTAGCTTCTCATCCACCAGCTGCCATAGCTGGAAAATTATAACCTGCTGCTGATTAGCTGCTCAATGAAGCGTCTTGCCCATTGTCATGCTCAATACAACTGGGGGATATTTTGCTTTGCAATACTCCAAAAAACTAAGCTTTATAAAGGCAAGAAGACTTCTAACAAAAACCTGTTTCCTTTTGTCAGTTTCACTTTCCAGAAGTCAGCACGAGTATAATGTAGACATCAAGGCCACAAACCTGCAGTCGAGTTCTCATGCAAGGATTTGTGCATGTCTTGGGTGTAGACTGGAGGTTCTCAACCTCTTTAGACTCAAAGCACCTCCTGTCAGACTCAGGTCCCCCAACCTCCCAGAGTTTGTTGTCCCATGACACCACCTACCACACTGTCTTAGCAGGCTAGGGTATACCAAGCCAGACTGCTTCCAGATTGTCCACCACTGCAGGCTCTACCGCTCATGGTCTGCACCCCCCGTCCTCACGTCCCACCCAGACCCCCTTGGCCAAGGTCCCTGCTAGATAAGCATATATACCACCCTGATCCCATAAGCCACCACAGACCTCAGCTGGCAGCTCCTCCATAGAGCTGTCACCATGGGTGTGCATCTAGCATGGTTTACAGATGCCCCCAACACTGCCTCTTCTGCAAGCAGAGGCAGGCCCCAGCACCTACGTGCCTGCTGCGTGCCAGGCTGCAACCCCTTCACCACTTCCTCCAGGCCCTCCTGCTGAGGGGCTGACTGCACTTCTCCCAGCACCTTCTCACATACGCACACTCCGCCTGCGGCCCCGCTGAGTCCTCACCAGGCTTGTGACCTATCTGACCAGGAAGAAGGTGCTGGGCGGGAAGACTGTGGGGCCACTTTCCTGTCCCTTCTCCAGTGGCTGGCTCCGCCGGCTCATGCGAGGGCCCCTGAGCACTGTCCAGCACGCTCGCCCAGCGTCCCTCCTCCGCGCCCCTTGGTTTGGAGCCGTCCGCCCTCGCTGCCCTCCCCGTCTCGTCTCCGAGCATCCCAAGCGAGGTCAGTGACGTGCCCCACCCCCGCGGGGGCTCACAGCTCTCCTTGGCGGGCTCCAGAGCGGCGCAGGACAAGGACCGCCAGGCGCCCGGCGCCGCTGCGCCAAGCAGCGCCCGCTTCACCACCTCCGAGTTGCCTCGGGCGCCCACCGCCTCGCACGGGGCCGCCGGGCAGGGCAGAGGCAAGGCAGGGGCGGGGGGCCTGCCCTTCTCCCCTTCTCCCCTGGCAGCCCCGGGCAGGGCAGGGCAGGGCATGCCGAGGGGGGCGGGGCGCGCTGAGAGGGACACGCGGCAGCCGGGCTGCCAGCCGGCTTTTTTTTCTTTTTCCCCCCCCTATTCTGGGCATGCGCCAAAGGAGCCGCGCGTGCGCACTGAGGGTGGTGAAGGCCTTGCCCTCACTCCGCTGTGCCCGCGGGCCAGGTGCGCGAGGCGTCAGATGGGCGCGATAGGCCCCGCCCCCTCCCGGGATAGCCGGGCCGGTTGGTGTGGCGCGGGGGCTCTCCTGAGCGCTTCTCAACAGAGTCCGTGGAGGCTTCCAGCGGTCACGTGTTCTGTCTGCGCAGCTCCTCGCCTGACCTGCCCCCTTAGCAAAGCTACCCTCAGCCCTGACACCTTCAAGAGAAAAACAGAGGGCATAAAGGCATCTGGTTTCGTATCAGTCAAGGGCAGAGGATAAGCGGACTGCCCTGTATGATGGCCATGCTAAGTCCAGACCACCTGTGCATGGGATAAAATTCCCTCCTGGCCCCAAATAGGGGGCTGCATCTGACCACAAGCAGGGGGGCGAGACCCACTAGCGGCTTCCAACCCTCTGTTCCCGAGGACCTTGTGATGTTGGGGAGAGCTGCCCAAGCAGATGAGTTAGGCAGCTTGGACCACATATGCTTTTCATTTGCGGGGAGGATGTTCCATCACATGACCGCCTGAAGAGTGTGTGGCGGCCTGCTGAGGCCGGGCCAAAGAGCCTCCCTTTAGTATTTATTCCAAGTGTGAGCTCCTTCCAGGAGCACAAAAAGCAGAAATGCAACAGGGGGAAACAGCAGGAGCACTGGACCGAAACGTAGCCTGGGCTGTGGCAGAAGGAATTTCAGGCTTACAGAAAGTAGCAGGATGGGGGACAAGTGAGAGAGAGCCCACAAACACAGCCTTTATAAGAGAGATTTCGACAAGCTCCTCCAGGCTTTAGGGCAAGTTCTACTGACTTGTGCCCCTAAATCCTGTAAACTTTGAAAATCTCCTCCAAATAAATAAATATACTTAACTCCCCACCCCCAATGCAGGACTTTGCATTCTTTTGTTTCTCACTGTGGAAACATTTGCAGTCTGAAGAGACTTTTGCAATGCTATCACATCTGAGTGATATAATAAGAAGGGTTTAAAAAGTACTACATTTGATGTTTCATTTCCCCCCTATTCTCTGAGCCATTAAGGTGTCCTTAGGTCATAGAAAAGTAGGGCTGCAAGGGACTCCAGGAGATCCTGTAGTCAACCCCCTACTCAGGGCAGAATCATCCCTGATGATGACTCCAGTCAAGTGTTGGTTGTTTTCAAGATTTCTGTAATCACAAGGTCTGGTCATTGTTTTAAAAATTAAAAGCTGGAATTGCTGTTTACAATCATACTCCTGCAGGAGCTGGAGCTCTTAGAAAAATCTCAGGGCACACAAGTGAAATCACAAGAAGTTGGCTATGCCAATAGTTGGCACTCTGGGGGAAAGGAGGTATTATTGTTATTGCGTTTCTCAACAATCAAGCACCAAACTTTTGTTAGATTCAAAAAGAAATAAAAGAGAGGGTAGGATCATCTGCCCCCTACCCCCTGGTTGCATTCTTGTGATATTTAGTTTCATTTTCAAATAATAAAATGTTACCATTTGCTAGCAAGTCCAAGTTGTGCCACTATATTTCGACAGGAAGAGATTTGGGCCTTGGCAGGACCATGGGCCATAGACCTAAGACATTTACCTTGGTGCTTAGTCAGCATTTATTGATGGCTAGAGAACAACCTCACCTCCTGTTGAAAGAGTACAATGGTGCATGTCATATGGATTGTCTGTGGGCTATTCTGTGCTAACCTCTGTGCCTTTAAGCCAGTATTGTCCAGCACACATTTGCACAGGAGAGTCTGGAGCTACACGAAGATCACACAGCAGCAGGTGACATGTATAACCACTGAGAAGGCTGCTCATTCAGCAACTGCAACCCACTCTGAGACAACATGCCAGTGCCAGGTCACCCCCTAGTGTCCACTGTACAGCTCCTTAGGATGGAACAATCAAAGCTGGCATCACTTGCCTTTAGGTAAACCTGTATTGCTCCATCACACTCTGAGCCAGCATGTAGCTTTTCTGTGGTGCTTTATCCAAAAGCCCTCTTGTGTTTCTCCTTGTTGGCAAAGGGAGCTGGTTCCTTTCCATCCGGCTTTTTCTGTCCAGTGAGTTGAGTTACACCCAGCAGAGTTTGTAATTAGGGGAAAGTTTGAATGAAATAGCTAAGAGTTAACAGCTTTATTTGCCTTCCCTATATTACAGCAGAGGGCATAGATTTATATTGTGGGGAAAGAGGTGTTGTTCCACTTGCGTGATGTAGGACTTTAGAATGTCATTCAAAAACAAAGTGAGTCACTCTTCCCCTGGTGAGTTATTAACACAAAGTGTGTCCCCACCTTGGTATCAGCTCCCACCCAGACATAACCCCACCCCAGGAAAGAGGACGAGTAGTCAGTGTTTGCCTCCTAATCAGCCCTTGTTATCCCCATTATCAGCCCAGGTTCCCTCTTAGGGGTGGTCTTCTAGCAGGTGGGAGGTAGTCGTACTTCCATTTTCCAGGCAGAGAAAGCAGCCACTCTGTGCCAGGTTAAGGAAGATCCAACACAAAATGGGAGGCATTCTGGCCCACTCAGCCCACAGCATTCAGTGGTTCCTGCCAAGCCAAACCACCACTGATACAGTGGTAAAATCAATAGTCATTTTCCTTACCTAGTCTAGCTAGTCCCATAGATACTGTATTTCCACCATTGCCTCCCTTGCTTTCACAAGCACCTTCCCTAGAAGCCCCTGCTCTGGGCCCCACAACATGATGATCACAGACAATTCCCAAGCCTGGAATAATTTTATTTCCCATCACCCCATCTCAGGCTACTTACCCAGCTCTGTAAGCAGCCCTTTTGTTATAAAACGTGTATAATCATTCTCATTGGAGTGCAGTGGGACCTACTTATCCTGCTCCCCTACAGAGCAGTCCTTGCTATGAATTACATGCTTCCCCTGGGACTATAGCCTGGGTTTTAATTGGCTTTTTCACCCTTTAACAGAAGTGCTGGACTGCACCTGCCCTGAAAGGGACTTTCTGCTGTGTTACAAGAAGCATGTGTCTGTGTTCAGCTTCAGTCTGGTTGCATAGGATCTGCCCAGTGGTACAGCTAGTATTCATGATCAGTAGACTAACGTATCCCCTGAGTTGCAGCCTAAAAACCTGCCCCCTCACCATCTGTCTGGGATGATGCACACCATTAATTACAGGGACCCCACAGGGGTGGATGGACTCACTTGAATGGCTCCATTCTTATATTGCTAAGAGTCCCAGGGGCTCTCTTATGTGGAGTCTTTTTTGTTACTCCTGGCTTTTAATGTGCATTATGAGGCTGCTAAGAAGGTTAGTGAGGGTACAGGGGTCCCAGCTCTCCATCCCTGCCGTACTTGAGCCAGCCAATGCAGTGGAACAAATAACCCACTGCCTCAGTCTAGCATGAAGGCAACTGACTGAATTAATGGTATAATATTGCTGGGGCATAGGAAGCAGCTGGTAGAGCTGACAAAAAGGATATTGCCCCAGAAGTGCTGGAGTGTGACTTCCATTCATGAGAGCGGTGCATGACTTATCCATTTTTGTTAAAGCCCTGCTTAACTCCTAGCTACTCAGGTATCAGCTGTGGCCAGGAGCACTTTTTTTCTCCATCTGTGCCCAATGAGATGAGTACGAGTTTTCCTTTCTTATCCGGATACCAGGCTCTAATTACCTTGTCCTTTGTTCCTTTAAGATTTGGTTGCAGAAATGTGCACTGCATGGAGCAACTCATGGAACCTATTCAGACACTGAAGCTACCCCATTATGGGGCCATCTACCCATGAAGGACAGCATCATGACAGAAGCATCTTCAGGATCCTAACTGGCTGCCAGTGTGGTCCACATGGATGAAAAACCCAATGTTCTAAATGATTTATGATCTGTTTTTAAGGGATTAGTTCTCAACCAAGAGCTATTAAATTTGTTTTTATTAATGATCTTAAATTAAAAATGAAATCACAGCAGGTAAAGTTCACAGATGAAATGAATGCTAGTGGGCCTATAGCCAATGGTAAGGAGAGATTATTTTTACAAAGCAATCAGAATCACTTAGTTATTTATCTAGACTCCATAAAATATCTTGCTCCAAAGCAAGATCATGGACACACAGAGCACTTAGACCAGTTTAAATACAGTTTAAACCTCAAGACTAGGGACAGACATTACACATAAACCAGTTGAAGTGTTCAGAAACTGGTTTAAACCTGTAACAGAACAGATGTTCAGTGCACATAAACCAGCTTGAAAATGGCTGAAACCGGTTTGAGATAAACCTGGTTGAATGTAGTATCAGACTTAACTGATTTGGGTCAAACCTGTTTATGCAACGTCTGTCCCAGACCCCTTGCTGGTTTAAAATAAACCAGACAACCTCAGCATCCCGGCATGCTCTCTGGGCTGGGCGGCGCTCTCTGCTACACAGCAGGGCTGACCCCTCCCCTCTGCTCCCTGGCAGCAGCGCAGCAGGTACAGTAGCGTCTGCCTGGCTTCTCCCTACTAAGCAGGGATTATTCCCTCCTCCCCTCTGCCTTATGCAAACACCTCAGCATCACCTAACGGACCACATGCTGGCTACAGTCCATGCTGTGGAAGATGACCAAGGCAGACAGGCTTTTTGGAGCTAATCAACAGGTAGCTTAATGTCATTCCTTGGCAAAGCTGTTTAAGAAGAGCTTATGCTCCTCTCCTCCCCACCACCACTTCCTGCTAAACAGGAATTACCCGCTCCCCTCTGCTTTGCCAAGAGGTGTCTGTGTATTAGCTAGCAGACCACATGCTGGCTATGGTCCATGCTGAATCAACAGGTAGAATCAACAGGTTATATCCCTCTGTTGTTTTCTTAATGGGGTGATAAGCATTACGTTATCAATGCCCAGCTGGGCTAATCATCAGAGCATCCTGCCAGGGCCTGGCCATGCTCCTCCCCACTTCCTCCCCTGCCCCGCCCCACCCCGCCCCCCAGCTCAGTACTATTCAAGGGAAGGGAGGGCTGCTGAGCTGCCCCCCAGCTTCTAGCTTGAGCCTGCATGTCTGGGATGTCTGTGCAGTTACAAAGTGATTTAATCTAGCCAGGTTCGACTAACCTGCAAAGATTGAATCAATTCAGGCTTAGGCTTTTTGAATGTCTGTCCCTGGCTGAAGTGTCTGTTAAACCAGTTTAAAGCTGCCTGGAACAGTTCAGAAGTATACTTGGAATATCAAGTACTCTTTTAAACTGGTACACAGTGGACTGGCTCAATGTTACATGAGGATGCCAGACATTCTGTGAAACAGGTCTGGTTAGTCCTACTGCATCCCACACTGCATCACTCTCTCCCCCTCCATGCCCCCAGTACACACATTGCTACAATTAGCTGCTCTGGTATGCAGCCAGAACTCTACTATCCCCCTTTTTCTCTTTTGTTGGTACTTTTTTTTTAATCAATGAGCTGCTTTGCACTGCTTTTCAATAAAAGCCATATTCCTAACAACCAGCTGTTTCCTCACTCCGTACTCAACTATGCCCCCTCATTGTGACCCCTCCCCACAACCCCTAGGAACCCAAAAGCATAGGCCTAAGCACCCTTTCCCACCCCAAGTCTGGCAAAAACACTGCAGACTTTGGTTGTTTGCAGGCTATTGAGATTTATTGAAGCCATGGAACTCATGTTCAGGAGAGAAGGGGAACCAGAAAAGTGAAAATTCCCCCAGCCACAGGTCACCCATGCCTGGAACCCCCAACCATGGATGCAAGCACTGCCTCCCAACTCCCCCTGCCCTCAACAAGGCATGGGACTGTTTGCTTACTCCCACCCCTAGTGTCAAAACCACAGTACTTCACTCAAGTGAAGTGAATCGGTTCCCATTTGGTGATGTTTTCAAGTGGTTCAGTTGTTGTGTGTGTCCACACCCCTAGAAGCACAGAATGGATGCCATATTTACAGGACTGGAGACTGTACCCTAGACAGCTGTGACTCTCTCAATGTGAGGTTCCAGCAAAGCAGCTGCTATAAAGACTACTGTAACCCTAAAATGTATAAACAGAAAAACATTAAGCAAAAGTCAGGAGTTGGCATATTGTACTGATGAAACTGCTGCTGAATTACTAGGTTCGGTTTTGTTGTCTGTGCTTTGAAAATGAAGTTGAAAATTGGAAAGGGTTCAGGAAAGTCTTTAACCCAAGGCTGGATGTCTTTCTAAGGAAATGCCTATAATTATTGGGCTCAATACAGAAATCATGCTGGGGGCTGAACTAGATGACCCTTGAGGTCCCTTCCAACCCTATGATTCTATGAATCCGCAAGGGAGAGTCTCTGGCTTGCATCAGATGATCACAGTGGTCCTTTCTGGCCTTTAAAAGCACAGACCACATTATCAGGTTTGCTGAGCCCCCTTTATGACTTTAAACTAAGGAGAGAAAACCAGTACAGAATACCCCCACCAAGACAAAGTTTCCAAATGGGGAAGGCAATCCTGCTGCCTCTGCACCTACTACCACTCCCAGCTCTAACATAATGAGCAGACATGTTATAAGATGAGGAGGGTCTGTGGTAGAACAGAAATACACCTGATTTTCCACTGATTAAAGAGCCTCTGGGCAGCCCTCAACCAGTTCTCGAATGAAAAGTCTCAGATAGGATGTACAACCAAGCACACAGTGCTTGACAACATACTAGGTTGATCCTGCAGGGGAAAGGGTGGCAGAGAGAGCTTGCCCTTACAATACAGCCAATCCACTGAATGCAGTTCAACCTCTCATAAGTAGCCTCTTATCCATGAAGGAGTAGCATGGAGAATGTGGTTCTCTCATGGATATGTGGTTGGAATATCCTTCCAGAGCATGACTGTCAACTCACTATGAATGACCACAACATTTTAGCTCCCTAGCAACCAATATGATCATTTAATGGAGACTGGCCATGTCCTCACATATACTTCTATAAGCAAGTACAAAATGACTGTTTAGTAACTGGCGAGAAGTATCCCCCCCACAGGTATTTGGGTATTCTTGTTTTTGATAGATTTTCAGTGTGCGTTCATTCTGGTACGCAGTTGTTGTTTGGTTTCTCCTACATATCTTCATCAGGGCATTTGGTGCACTGGATGAGATATATCACATTTCTAGAGGTGCAGGTATAAGATCCAGGAATGATGATGGTTCTATTATGGGGTGTGGTTATTGTGGAAGTGATGGAGATGTGTTGGCAGGTTTTGCATTTCTTGTCCTGGCATGGTCTGGATCAATTAGGTGTGGTTTGGGTCATCACATAAAGAAGCCATTTTAAAAATTCTGATTAACTTTCCAGAGCATTCCCATGTTGAAAAGCCCTCAAAGACTAACAGTTAGACTCTACTATGTATTAATTAAATGCCCCTGCCTCCTAAAACCATGTGGAATAATCACTGAGCCCTGCAGGTAGGCACAAGATTTCATTCTAGGAATCTAGATACTTATCTTGGTAAAGAAACAGAATCACTATAATTACAATTATCACATTATAAAGTAATCAGTCAACTTCCTAGCCTCATCCCAATCATACATTCTCCTCACACAGAGGACTGAAGGAGTTTGGGAAACTCACTGCCAGTTTCTTCTCCCTCATTAAAAAAAAACCACAAAAGCAATTAGGCCATCCTTCCAAATACACGGCAAAAGTCTAGGTCATGACTTTGTATTTCAAATCAAACACATCCCATCATTGCCTTTTTTTTCCATGAAAACCAGAGACTGGCAATAGAAAACACAAAAACTACTTTACCCATAGATGGAAATTCTGAATTAATCATTTATTACATTTTCTTCTGTGTATTTGGGTTGCTCTGGCTACATTAGGACAACAGAATATTTTTTGTTTTACTCAGAAGCACTGAATTGCCTTTATATTTCTCCTCATAACTCTTTTCTTCACCTGTTATAGATGGAAAAATAGCTATGAAAGTACAGCACAGAACAGCAGATTTAGAGGAAGAAGTCAAAAAAGAAAAGGTTTGACAGTGGAGAAGGGGATATTTTTCATTATTATTTTTAACCTAATATCATTTCCCAAAATCAACGAGGCTTATTAGAGAATCTGGAACCATCTCAAAACATTGTGTAGGCTAAAATCTATCCTGTGCAAGACTTTATGTTAACTTCCAGAGCAGCTCTGTTTCTGTCAAGCATTAGCATGCTGTTTCATGGCACACCCAGGCGGGGCTCAGAACTATCCCATTGTATTTTATGTTCATCTCTCACAGGTTTTAAATAGTTTCATGTAGTGCTCAAATAAATCTAGGAATAGGGAGGGACCACAGTCTCATGTAAAAATAAAAAGCAAATGTTACCTTGTGAGGAAAAATTGCAATAGCAGTGAGGCGAGGGAGTAATCCATTCCACCCCGCCTGTCACCTTGAGGGATCAAAAGAAGATGAAACTGTGTTCTTTTAATCTTGCCTCTCCTTGGATGTGCCTCATGGGCCATTTACACTGTTAATTTTAAATGAGGAGAGTGAAATAAATAGCGCCCTGAAAGACAACGGAGAGCAGAATTAGAATTACTGGGAAGGGCACAACTTAGAAATGTAGGACTGGAAATAGCTTGCATAATTGGGGTGTTGAAAGTTATCCCCATAATACAAGCATGGGCTATTCTGCGTGTATCACCCTTTTCTGAAGCCCTTAAATTGACATGATGGTCAGGAGGATGAATGGACAGGAGAAAAAAAGCTTTTATCTTAGTGGCTGCCCTCCCATTGTCACCTTCCTTTCCTGAGCCTAAGGGTGTCCTGGTCAGATAGAGCAAAAAAAAGGGTACGGAGAGTTCATCACCACATTGACTAGCTTCTGCTAAGTCCTGCCAACAACCTGGAATGTAAGACCACTGCCACTCCCAACCTCATGTCTCCTTTTCCTTCCCTACCCCTATCTCTTCTCTTTATGATCTCTCTCTCTCTTTTTGCTTTCCATTTAGTAAGCAGTAATGCCAACTCTCATGAAACAGCCACAAGACTCCTGATTTCCAAATCAAATTAATTGTAACTCACGATCTCAGGATACAACCCTCAAATCTTGCGATTTTCCTTCCAGCACCTGTAGAGAGCGCTCAGCTGGTAAGTCTGTGGAGGGGAAGGGGTTGGGGGGGAAAGGGAAGGGTGCGGGGGCAGATCGAGGCCCCCATGGTGAGGGAGGGAGTGGGGCAGGGGCTGGGGTGAATGGGCCCGGGCTGGAGTGGGTCTTGTGGCGGGCAGTACATCCAGAGTGTGTGTGGGGGGTAGGGGGGCAGCTCCTTGCTGTAGCGTGCACCCTCAAGGGAGGCATGGGGGGCACATGCCCCCGTGATTTGTGTGCAGGGCAGGGGCAAGTTGCCCACTCTGTGGGCTGGGGCTCTGTGCCCTGCTGCCTTTCCCTGGTAGCCACGTGACACCGTGTATGCCTGCTGCCCGCTGGGTGGGCATGGGACGTGTCACGTGGCTAGAGTGCAGCTCCCAGGGCCAAGAGCAGGGGCTGGGGTGAATGGGGCCGGGGCAGGTTCTGCAGAGGTGCGGGCAGGGACGGGGCTCCTCGCAGCAGTGTGCACCTCCGGGGGAGGCATGGGGAGCATGTGCCCCCTGCAGGGCAGAAGTGGGCTATGCACTGCAGGCTTAGGGCTCTGCAGCTTGCTGCCCTTGCCCAGCGAGCCGCACAACACCATTACTGCCCACCAGGTGGGCAGGGGACACAGGGTGCGCTGGCTGCGCAGCGTATCCCCTGCCCACCTCGTAGCAGGAAGCACACTGGTATTATGCCTCTGAGCTCCTGGGGCAAAAGCAGCAGGGTACAGAGCCCCAAGCCCACAGCGGGCAGCCCACCTCTGCCCCACAGGGGGCACATGCTCCCCATGCCTCCCCCAGAGGTGCACACTGGTGCAGGGAGCCACACCCCTACCCTGTGCCTCTGGATGACCTGCTCCAGCCCCAGGGCCCCATTCACCCTTGCCTCTGCCCCTGCCCCTGCCCTACTCCCTCCCTCACTGTGGAGGCCTTGATCTGCCTCCCCACTCCTTCCCTCTCCCTGTGCCCCTTCCCCTCCACTTACCAGCTGGGTGCTGTCTGTGTAAGGCAGCATGTGTGTCTGCTCCTCACTCCCAAGCCACAGCCCTCCCAGCCCTGGTGCTGCCCCTCACTCCTGACCCACAGTACCTCGCACCCTGACAGGGTGTGCGGGGATCCTCCCTCCCCGGGCTCCAAACCCCACACACATACCCACAGCCCCCTCCCCCCACCCACACATACACCTTCACAAATACCCCTCCACACACACACTCTTCAAAAATAGCATCTCATGATTTACATGCCAGTCTCTTGATTTTTTAAGAGTTCATCTCATAATTTTTGGCACAGTGGGGTTGGCAATACTAAATGTTTCTTTGGCAACCAGGAAAGGCATGGAGTAGCCATGTCTGAAGCAGTCAGATGCTAGTCCACATTTGCTTGGTCTTTGGGTGCCTGACAAGACCATGTGCTGTTTGTGACACTGCAAGGTTGCCAGCCAGAGTCAAAACCAAGAGCACAAGCTGCATTTTCCCCCTTTGCTGTTTTCTTTCCCCTTTGTTGTATGTGTTGTTTTGTGTGTAAGGATGATAATGGTTAGCCCATCTCTACTAACATTTCTGTCATTTCTCTCAAAAGATTATCTGTTACCATCTAAAAAAATATCAGACGTGGAGGTTTCCTCATACAAATTCTCTGTAGCTAGAGGGAGAGGGAATAAAGGGATGTTGTTAAGCTCACTTAATACTTTATAGAAGGAGTGGGCAAAATATGGCCCATGGGCTGGATCCAGCCTGTAGTGTGATTCTATCTGGCCCACGGCGGGTCCCTCGGCCCCATCCAGCCCAGGTGTGGGGGCAGCCCGGGCTCTGGCACATGTGGCCAGTCCCGCCACCCTCAGGCACAGAGGTGCTACCTGGCGCAGTCCACACTGTTCCCACAAAGGGCTCTTGGACATGTCAGGAGCTGTAGTCCACAGGACGGTGTGGCAGGGCAGGGGCAGCTGGACGCGGTTTCCTGGCAGCTTCCGTTGCTGCCGTCCAGGAGCAGGTGTGCACCCCACTGCTGCCAGACCTGACACTGCTGCCCAGGCACCCCAGCCTGTCCATCTCACACCCACCATCAGGAGTGCTGGATGGAGCAGGCTGGCGGGATCTCCATGGAGACTGGCCCAGAATCCCCACGGGCAGGGCGCACTGGCCAGGCGGATGGGATGGGACAGCAGCGGGTGGGGAGTACCATCTGGGAGTGGAACGGGTGGGTGGGTGGTGCTGGGATTGCAGGTCAGTGATAGCATGGAGCCATGGCCTGAAATGCAGGGACATTCAGGGAGCGCATCACAGCTCTGCCCCAGTCCTGCACTGCCCCACACTGCACCTGGTTCATGCCATAGCTGCTTGGCAATACAGGCAGCCCCAATAGATCATGACCAGATTAGGCTGCCCTGCGTTGCTGGGCTTCACTGCTCCACAGCCATGGTGTTTTGGGGCTGCCCATGCACCCCAGTACTGGGGCTTTGGGGGCCAGGTCACAGGCATGTGTTCCACCCCCCTCCCACGTCAGGCTGGTTGCAATCCCTTGGCTGGGGCCACCCCGTACTACTGGGCTGCGAGCAGCCATGGCATGAACCAGGTGCAGTGTGGGGCAATGCAGGGCCGGGGCCTGAGGCAGACACAATTTGCTCCCCACGCCTCCCTGTGACAGATGCCAGTTCCATAAGCAGAGATGTGCAGGGAGTGGATCAAAGCTCTGCCCTGAGCCCATGCTGTCACCACCCCAAGATCCCGGCCCCAGCCCTGGCTGCTGGTCCTGCTCCTGGACACTGCTCCCCACCCACCGCCCACAGCCTCTTCCCATATGCCTAGACAAGCACACCCTACCTGGAGGAGTCCCAGACTGGTCTCCATGGAAATCCAGGCCACCTGTCCACTTCATCTCCTTCGTCCAGTGCCCCCAGTGGTGGTTGCGGGACAGACAGGCCCGGGGCCAGATAGGCTCAATTCCCTCCCCACACACCCACTGGGCTGGGTCAGCGGCGGGAGCACGGTGACAATAAGCGGGGGAGCTCCTACAGATGCCACCAGTGCTGCTGGCAGCGGGGGGAGCAGGGGGTGGCCAGCACCAACCAAGGGTCAGTGACCACCCGCAGACGCCCCCAGCACGATGCCCAGTAGGGGGTGCACCGCCACGCTCAGGGGGTGCATGTGCACCCCCTACACGTCACCCCTGAGGTCTACTTGGATAGGCTCAATTGCCTTCAAGACTGAGCACTTCAGGTTCTTCCACTCATTCCAGTTGGGAGACCAGATTGGGTTTAGTATTTGCAACCCTGAACAAGGAAAATAAACAGATGGGCTCAGGGTTAGTTATGAATCCAGGGAACAATCCATGATTTTAACCCTGCTCCCTTCAGTGCCAGTCAGAAACAGATGGATATGGGACAAAAGTTGCCTTAGGGAGACCCACTGGGAGATCAGGCATTTGCTGGGGCGGCAGGGGGAGATTGTACTCTCCTATGTAAAAGATGAAAGAGACACCAATTTCTAGCCTCTGACCTGTTCGCAAGTGTCCAGGGCCCTCTCTATGGATGAAGTAGAATGGGGACTGCGTGGGCAAGTCTAGACAAGTGCACACATGCGGTTTGTGGCACTGCAGTGTTGCAAACCACACGCGCCACATGCAGGAGATCCCAGTTTCAAGAAAGGCTGTGGCAGAAAAAAGTGGGGTGGTGCACATGGCAGCAGCATGCGCTCCCCAAAACCATAGCTTGGCTGGCTGGAGCCATACTCCATCTGCCAGTCAGGCTCGGCACGTCCAGATTGCCACTGCTGGAGCCCTGGGAAAACCCAAGCCCCCAGGTAAGGCTGCTGGGGTGAGCCAGGTTCTGGCCCCAGCCTCCCCTACCCCACCCGGGGCAGCTTGCTGCGCGCCAGAGTGTGTGGGCATAGGTATTCCCCAGGGACAAGTAGCAGCGACACAACTATATGCTGCTGCTATTTGTCCCTGGGGAAATGCATGCATGCACTCATTTGGACATACCCCATGTGTGCAAGTGTGACCGTAGGCAGGCAAACACAAACACAGTTCTTCTGCTGCCCCAGACCCTCTGAGATGTCCGCCTTCAGCACACTAAAACATGAGCTTCTCAACATGGAGCTATCACCTTTCCATTGTGGGAAAAGATGAGAAAAGGACAGCTGCTTTCCCATATCTGAGTCACCCGACTGGGCACTTCAAAGAACCTCACAGCTCCAGCTAAAAGAGTGGAAAGGAGTCCCTGCCCTCACAGAGATCAGTGTGTCCCAATTCCCCTGCATGCCATCCCTACAGCAGCCCACTGAGCTGAGTCCAGAATGCACTACCACACAGTCACGTAGAAAGCCGCAGAGAGAGGCTGCAGGACCCAATGCTAACAAGGAACCATTTGAGCCAGCAGTCCCTTTCCTGCCCCACTCTCACTCTCAATGTACTCGGAGTCTCGACTCAGGAGTTAATGACTGAGAACTCTGGGGATTTACTGGGAACCCAACTCTGGCCATTTTACAGACCCCACAGGGAATCTGAGGGTTGGAAGGGACCTCAGCAGCCAAACTCATTGCAAACAGATGCCTCTCTCCTCAGCCAGGAGCATGAGGATCCTTATTTACTATCTTCTGCTGGCACAGACCCGGCAGAATAACAATAACCCCTCAAAGAGACATAATGTTATGACTGATCACCCTGGATGGCAGCAACATACAGGGCAGTTTCACTGGCTGGTTCTATTTTTTCATGACCTTCCCCATTTCCTCCCCGGGGGTCTGCACCTGGGCTGGTGCCCTGGTTGCTCCTGCCCCTTCCCCTTTTCCCCTCCCCCTGCAACACACACATCACCCACTTCCTTAAGCTTCTACCCCGGGCCCTGTAGATGTTTTGACCTCAGCTGCTCATCCCTGTCTATGCTGAGGAGGAAGAACAGCCTCCACTCCATCACTAATACCCATTTTTTTTAAGTGGGCTCCGGCAGGGAAGGGAGAAGGCCGGCCCCTTCCCTCCCCTGTCCGAGCCCACTTAAAAAAACAAGCAGCAGTTTGTTTAAAATTATTTAAAATGTATACTACATATATACACACATATATACATATATACATATAATGTCTTTTGTGTGGCGAAAAAAAATTCCCTGGAACCTCCCCCCTCTCCACCCCATTTACATTAAATCTTACAGATATATCGGATTTGCTTAGCATCATTTTTTTTAAAGTCACATTTTTCAAGAACATAACTACAATGTTAAGTGAGAAGTAGCTGTATTAGGTGGAGATACAAAGGCGGAAGATATGTGGATACCTTTAAGAATGTAATGTATAAGTTGTAGGGGTGTAGGTTGTAGCCGTGTTGGTCTATGTAATTTGCAGGGGAATGCAGGAGGGAACAGCAGAACTGTAGGCAGGGTACTGCTCTGTGAATAAAGAAGCTTTATCGTTATAAACTTAACTCCTTGGTCTTTTGAAAATAACACACATGGGACCTGGGGCCTGCTGGCATAATGTAACCAGTCTTTGGGAAGCAAAAACCAGGACACAGCCCCAGTTGCTATACAGCCTCTGGAACTGGACGAAGGCAACACCCCTTCTGATTCCAGTTAGTGTAGCTGTCTTAGTGCAGCGCTGTGGACTACTTAATTTGCTCCCCTGGGAGGCAGAGATTTCTGAAGCGCTGTGCCTGAACTAATTATGATGCCAGACAGCATCACACTGCATTATCTTAGTAGGCACAGCAGAATGCTCTCTGGCACCAATCTGGGACCAATTTTACAAATTTGGGACAAAACTCTTTCTGGAGTTTCTCAGCAAGATTGCAATAGGGCCTTTAAGTCCAGGACTGCGCCAGAAAAGCTGAGAGAGGGTTACTTCCAACTGGTTAGATAAGGGAGATGATTCATCTCTTTGGCTGTAGAGCTACCATGTCTGTGAAGCCAAGTCACCTCAGAACTGGTCCAAAAGACAGATTTTTATATCTCCTTTCTGAGGGGTTTGTATTGTTGCAGGCCCCATATTAAAGAATTTCAGGGGGTAAAGGCAGCAAGAACAAAGGGCAGAAAAGCTTTATGCAATATCTGAATTCACTTGAGCCTAGGAAAAACCTACTCTAAAAACAAGAACATGAGATGAGGCTAACATGCAATTCTCTATGCAACTTGGGTTTCCTCAGAACACAGTAGCATCAGGCTTTGGCATGGGGCCACGTCAGCTTGCAGATTGTTCAACAGCAGGAGAAGTTGTACCAGCCCTAAAAGGATACCAGCCCTACAGGCCACTGTAGCCCACGCTACACATAGGTACATACTCATAGGGTTAAAACATGTATAGGGTCTAAATTATTGAACAAGGGGCAATATCAAATGATCCTACAAGAAACCATTGCCTGAGTCTTCTCCCCAGGCTTCATTGCCCTTATAGACCTTCCCCTTCGGGCCTGTATATCCCACTCCTCAGTTCTGATGGGTTTCTCTGCCTCTACCCTGTAGCACTAGCATCTGGCTAGTGATTTAACTAGCCAGATGCAGCAGAGAGTCAGAAATACCCACTGAACCCTTTGCCACTGGTGTCAAAGCCTGCTAACATGGAGATATGCATTAGGTAACCATGTCAGCCTGTTACAATGAGCTACGCCAGGGGCTACAATGAGCAAACTCAACTGGCCAGGCAGGCCAAATGAAGGTCACTGGCCCGGTCTGAGGGCAGGATTGGGCTGCACCAGAGCTAGTATGCAGGGTCAGTCTGGCAGGGCACTGCATGTAGTGCATGCTCTGTGCTGGTTCCCTGTGCTGAATGCAGGGCACCCAAGTCCATCCGTATACACTGCACACAGCATTCACCAGTCCTGCTCCAGGGCTCACTTTGTACATGGTGCATGAGGTGTTTGCTGCATCAGGCACCACACTGGACTGGCCCTGAGTGTTGGCTCCAGCACAGCCTGATATAGACCAGTCCCAGAGCCAACGTGCAGGTCCAATCTAGTGCAGGCACCATGTATAGCTCATGCCCTGGACTGACCCCTTCACAGCACATGCAGTTCTGGGTCCAGCCTACACACTGCACCGGCTCCACGCACCAACACACAGACCAGATATAGGGCTCCACAGGCCAGATCCAGCCCACAGGCTCTTTTTAGACACCCCTGGGCTATACCACTGAAGCAACAGCAGCACAGATATTCAGAAGCAGATTGAACAAACCATTAGTACAGAGGATAATTCTGTGCTAGAGCAGGCAAAAGGCTGAGCAATCTGGTGCTCTTTTCATTAACACTTGTTATTCTGGCAGCCTTTCTGGGAAAAGCATGAGCTACTGTCCCATGAACTATTCTAAACTTGTGCTCCAAAGGTAAAAGGTAGGCAGAAACTTAATACAATGGGAACTTAAAGTGTTTGTAGTGGATTTTCCTACTTGCGTCACAAAAAGTATGTGTTCAGCTCAATACCCTTCTTAAGGTATTAGCACCTTCCGGCAAGATGTCTGTGTGTGTTTTCACCCGTTTTACCTGGAATGGATAAATTCTTTCTTGTTTGTCAGCTTTTTCAGAGGGACTAAGATTGCATCCCAGGGGCACAGCTGGCAGGAGATGGCATCTTTTGACTTCAAACATATTTGACATGGCAAATATTTGTTGTTCAGAACTCAATGTCCCCGAGCTTCTTTTGTGTCCAGAAAGACAGAGTTCAACAAACCAATAAATAACCTGTCACAACCCAAGGGTGTGATTTTGTTTGTGTGCACTTCGGCACTGCTAAATTATTTCCCGCCACTAGGAGCTTTCTTTGCAGGGTGCATTTCTTAGTTGCAAAGAGAAATGCACGGTGCAAAGGAGTTCCCGCCATTCGCATGCAAATTTGTGTCCCACTATTGGCCAGTTCTAAATTATTCCCACGTGGCGGCTAGCTATTGGCTTGCTAGCCGTATAAGAGGCTTGAGCGGTTTCTGCCCAAGTTGGAGAACTCTGAGGAGAACCCCCACAAGGGAGGACTCCACAACCATCTGGAGGAGGAGAACTTCACGTCTCGTGAAGAACTCTAAGCGCTGCGGAGCCTATCGAACCCAGCGCAGGCTACAGGGGTCTGATCAACCTCTGGCCTCTCCCCGTCGCCAAACGATCCCTCGACAAACCCCTTCCCTTCGCGCAAGTTCCACGGAGCCTAGCAAACTTCGTGTGAGTGTATCCAGAGCTCTCTGCTTCAAGTTGTTTTCTTCGGTTGACACGACAGGCTCGCGTGTTTAGAGCCTTCAACCGGATTGGGCTAGAGGTTTGCATGGAAGGAACTCTTGTCCGCCTCTCTTCTTCTCTATCTGTAACCGCAACCCAAGCAAGTTTTCCTGCCTGCACCGCGACCATCTTCGGTGTAAGTAAAATAATCTTTAATCAACCGCTAAGCGTCCGTGCCTAATTCTAGTCCGCCGGCCTGCATTCCCCGACCCAGCGTGTCCCGGCTGCTGGCCACAGCCCGCCACGCACAGGCCCCCGAGGGCCTCGGACCGCTCCCGGCCCGCACATAACCCACATGACCAAACAAGGATATCACATCTTTGTTTCCTCTTCCACAAACCAATAAATGTTGCTGGCTCAGAACTGTCACTATAATCGTCAAAGCACTACAGGTCAGGGCTTAGGCATGCCAAGAGAGATTTTGCAGGGGAAGCTTGCCCAGTACAAGTTGTGCTATGTCCAGTGCCAGCCAGTCCCCCTAGACACTTGCTTTCATGAATACTGTATACAGTAACCTGCAATAACATAGCAAAGCTTCCCACTCTACTGTGGCACCCTGTCCAGTCTGCAGTCTAACTTAAAGTGCTGACCCTTATTTACAAGGCCCCTACTGGGCAAGAATCATGATGTCCTAGTGATGGCCTCACAGGCCACATTCACATGAGTATGGATGTTTGTTTCTCCGGGGTCAAGTACCAGGAGCACACCTTGCACCACTGCTACTTGTCCCTGGGGAATGCCTGTGCCACGCACCCTGGTACACAGCAGGTTACCCTGAGTGGAGTAGGGGGGGCTGGGGCCAGTACTGTGCCCATGCTGCTACTTTACAGCATGGAAAACATATGAATATGCAGCGTTTGGCGCCACAGATGCATCTACAGTGCCACATACCGCACGGCCATGCTCATCTGGACACAGCCAAACAGTTCATATTAGAATGGCATTTGCATACAGCTAGAACAGAGTGGGAATTGCAAGAGAGGGGGAGAAGTGCTTCTTGGTGCAGCAATGAAATTGGGGCCTGTATTAGCACTGACTGAGCCCCTCTCGTGGACAGTCACTGTGATAACCAGACCCAATATTTGGATGCCAGTAGCTTTTCGAACTCAGCTGTGTCTGACAGTGACTAATCACAGTGACTGACACATGGGGTCTCCTGAATACATTCCCCTGGTGTAAACCCAATAATGAACATCCTCCTTCATAGTTAAACCCTGCAGGGCAGCTGTCTAAACACTGCAAAGTAGTGCCTTAGCGCTCATGGGGCATGTCCAGAAAAGTGCACACCTGAGTTTCCCTGGGGACAAGTAGCAGGGGCACATAGTTTTGCTGCTGCTATTTCTCCCCAGGGTATGCCTGTGTACATGCACTCTGGCACATGGTAAGTTGCCCTGGGTATGGTAGGGGAGTCTGGGGCCAGCACCTGGCCTGGCTCCAGCAGCCTTGCCTGGGGTCCTGGGGGTATCCCGGGATTCCGGCTGCAGCAATCTGGCAGCAGGGAGCCTGGCTGGCAGCTGGAGTGTGGCTTTGGCCAGCCAGGCTCCAGTTTTGGACGCACACACTGGCATCACATGCACCACCCTGCTTTTTTATAGCACGAGTTTTTTTGACACTGGGATCTCCCAGTTTAAAAAAAACAAAACACCACACTGCAAATCAGCAGCGCACCGAATGCCTGCATGTGCAACATGTTCAGTGTGTGGTGCCATAGACTGGTCTGAGGCACCACATGTGCACGCTTGTCTGGATGTGCCCACACAGTCTATCCAGCTGGGGGGAGATTTATAATTTAACTCTTAAATTTAAGAGATTTATAATTTACTCATGACAGGTAAAATCAGGGTTGCAAAAGAACTGCTTAAACACAGACACACTTTCTTTCTGGACAGCCCAAGAGAGTTGCAGATTCAGGCAGAAGACCACATTCTTGAAGGCACCTCTGCCCTGCCCCTCCCTCCCTTCTCATTTCGCCCACTGTTGAAATTCTCTAGGTTGGTTTTAAGTCCTGCAGGGAGGTCAGGTCCATCCTTGGTCCCACTCTTCCAGCTGGGACTTCTGGTTCCAGCAGTGGACGGTCATCAGAAATCCTCTTCAAAAAAGCCCAATACTTTTCTCTTTCCTTTATTTCCACAGGAAATTGTCCATGTTCCAACCCATCTGGGGGCAGAGAGTCATTAAAAGTCAATAATTCTTACAGTAGCAGCCTCCAAAAAGCTATGCTACTTCCACAGCACTTTTCAATTGTTAGTATCTCTCTGATGCCCCAATGACCCCAGATATGGTGTCTCTGTTCAGCGCCAAGTCCTGCCAACTGATGGATGATCTAAGTCACGGAGACTATTTTCACTATAATGATCTTTACAAAACAAATTGATCTTCATACATTGGGACAAACATATTCACTAAATTGTTGCCAATTCCTTGGGAGAGTTGGCTAAGCCCTGGCCTTCTTCCTTTAAGCTCAGCTTTCAGCTTTGTTGGGAGTCTGACCCCTCTCTAAGAGATACAAATGCAGAGCTGGGGGAGGGGAAGGGGAAGAAATGTGCTTGAATGTGGGAGGTAGTAGTATAACTCAGGCAGGGGGGTTGACCAGGAGCATTAGCCCTGGGTGTTGCATTTGTTGGAGGAGGGGCACAAAAATAGGCTGGCACAAAAATAAGCAGCTGACCATGCATGCTACCACTATCAGTGCCGCAGCAGCCAGCACTGCCCCGTGCATCACTGCTGCCCCAGGCACAGAGCTGCCTTCTGGTAGGAGGTGACCATTTTATGATAATAAATGTCTTTAAGACAGACTTGATGCTGTTGTTGATGCTAGACATGGCAATAGCTTCCAAGCCATAATGGAGCTAAGACTGAGGTACTGATCTTTAAAAAACAACCAAAAACACACTACAGTGATATTATAAGTATCTCCAGACCAAGAATGACAGCCCTAGTACAGTTAGGATTAAGGTTACACTCAAAGAAAACCGAAACATATTAAGGCAAGAGATGCAAAATTAAGGAACTTAAATAGTCTTAACTAACTATGCCCTGTAGTGATGTCATGCAATAGCCTACAATTATGATTCAGGCATGTTAGCGTCTGTGGTTCTAGACTGATTAGACTGAATATAAAGACACACAAGATTTTTTTCCCATGTTTTTCTTTTGTGCATCACCACAGCTCATGGTGAAGGTAGTTTATGTGCAGTGGCTTTCCATTTCTTACTTGCACATGTTTGGATTGCTTTTCAGTTTAACCTTAATGCTGAATATCCTGTTTTATCATGCTTGTTTTGTTTGTGGTTACAATAACTTTACAATGTTTTTTATCCTGGTATGTATACACAATTTTAACTCCTTCAAAATGTAATTTCTTGTCTGGGAATTTCCACAGTTTTTTGTTTTGTTTAATAATAATTGTTACAAATTCCATATGCAAACACCGAACAAAAGTCCAAAAAGACTGCTAGCTTGTGATACTTCTGAACTGAAAGGATGCAGTGTCACTCTTAAACCATTTCTATATTTTTAATTTCTAAGGACAAATTGACCTGTCCTTCCAAGTGGCAAAAGGCAGCCAGAGGACAGCTTAGCCAAGCTTACAGTTGCTTCACATAGCCAGAACAGTGCATAGCAGCTTAAATGTACTTGTGAGTCTTGCTCTCCTTTTGCAAGTGAGTACAACTGGCTATGTGAAGGGACAGTAGAGATAGTGCATTCCTTGAGTCCCAATATCTTTGTATTTAAAGGGCTTCTTCAGTGCTCCTTCATTAATTTCTCTGACAGTGCTCCTTCATGCACAGTCCACCAGATGCCTTACAGAGATGACCAAGCCGGTATGTAGCCCCAGAATGTCAGAGCAGCCACAGCTGGCCCCAGTGGTATACCAAGCAGAATTCTGGACACGTGTCCAGTTTCCCTTGTACTACAAAGTCATTGCAATAATAGCGCTGCTGTATGTAAATTAGCTGTAAAGGAAGAGGAATGAATTGTTACTGATATCACAATGACCTCACTTAATTATTACCTGGCAGTAGCACTGTATAAACAACAATTAGCTACTATCATTGTTAATAGCTTAATTACAATCTCGTTTCTTTAAATGTAGCTACTGAACAATATTTCACCATATGGAGAATTTGCAGCATCTGTGTTATTCTGTGTTTTTAAGTTCCTTAAGACAAAGAAAAGATAAACGCATGACATTTCTTAAAGGATCCAGTTTTTAACTGATTTTAACGCATAAAGAATCTACTCACAATTGTATTTGCTAATGGTAAGTGAATACATTGATCTCGGGGAAAGTGAACCTTATTTTTTATATAAAATAAAGAGGCTATATCCCTGATGTAAGTGCAAAGTAGAACTTCACCTTAGTTATGGAGTTGCCACCAGTGCTTTTATGCTATTGACAGTAGTTATGTCATCACAGGAAAATATTTATAATTAATGGAAATGGCCTCAATTTTAGGGCTAGGCAAACCATTGGAAGGAAGAGATGCGTCTAGTGCAGGAAGGAGGAGGAAGTCATTTACCTCTCCATTTATGGGAAAGAAACTCAGTCCACCACTATTCCACCATGACTGAGACCATCTCCACTGCATAAGCTAGATGCTCATCTCTGTTCTACATATACTTCTGGAGCAGAACAGAAATTCTTCAGGGCAGTGGCAACAAGCCTTTTTTCAAAGGCATGCCACAAGCTAAGCCCCCTTCCCCTCCTGCTGTCCCCCACATGCAGCTCTAATCCCTGTCCCCCAGAAATGTACCTGAAATGTTTGTACCGTAGGGCCCTCGAATGGGGGTGGCACAGGGATCAAGCTTTCAGCCACATGGAGTGGAGCAGGGGCAGGGTGCTGCTGCAAGAGGGGTTTTTCAGCCACTGCCGTTTTATATGGTGAGAGATGATCCAAAGCCCTGAATTAAGCAGTGTCTGCAGGCTGGGTTAACCTATCTCTTGGCAGTGACACCTGACAGCTCCTCTTACAGCCATGTCCTGCCCCTGCCCCAAGAGGCTGGAGGTTTGAGGCCCACTTCCCCAATTCAAACATCTTCAGGGGAGTGGGCACATATATTGTAAGTTAGGTGGTTACGTTCCAGGAAATCCTCTGCATTAAATGGGAAGATCACTGCACAAATGCCAGCATTCTTGCTGAAGCCAGTGTTATACTCGCTGAGTCAGTGATCCTCAAGTACAAACTTCGCTGGACAAGACATTGCGTGCAAATGCCAGACTCTCGACTCCCAAAACAAATGATCTACTCCCAGCTTAGAAACAGCCTGAGATCTCATGGTGGCCAGAGGAAATGCTATGCAGAAACAGTGAAAGCAAACCTCAAGAAAACAGATGCTGAATCAAGAGCTGGGATGAGCTGGCTGCTAACTGGATTCCAGCAGTGTTGTAACCTCAGCCAGGTGTCAGCCCATTTCAAGGTAAAGTGTTGCGCCCTTGAAGCAAAGAAGAAAGAGCAGAGGAAGGAAAGGGAGAGTAATCCCAGCCTACAGCCTATTCTCCCTTGCAGAAAGACCTACAACTTCTGTGGATGGATCTGTGGCTCAAAGATTGGACTCTTAAGTCACCTCAAGGCCCATCAATGAGCTGTTGTAGAAAACATCATTAAATCAAGGGATTGCCAATGACCATGATGATGCTACTCCAAGAGGAAGCCTAGTCATTCCAAAGATCGTATTAAATTATCATCGAAACATAAAAGCAACTCTTCCCTTGTGCTATACGGGTAGTCTCGGAAGAGATTCAGTCAACCACTGCACATCAAAATTCTTAGCAACACTGAGACAGATCTTTGCAACCCACTGCCTGAGTCCAGGCAACTAATCTCATGACAGATGAGGGGCACGCATTTTAATAAAACATTTTAGACTGGTGGTGCTTGCTTGGAAAAGGCCTCATTTACAGTAGCAAACTACTGACATGCCTCACTGACATACAAGCAGTGCCAGACATCCATTGCTACATGCCTTATTTATGACCAAGGAATGTGGTATGTTAGGGTTTACATGGATAACTGGCTATTGTCAGTGCTTAAGATGCACAGGTGTATGGCTGATGTGAAGTAAAGTGCAAAGAACAGAGTATAGGAGGGAAATGTTAGTGCTCTTTTCTGTAACCCAGACAGACCTTGCCCATGAGAAAAGAACATGCATCCAGCATAGAACCACAGAACCTAAATCTGTGGGTGAGCTCAAGAGGGCATTTAGATCACCTGCCTGAATCAGCCTAAACCAGGTGGGCAATTATTTCAACTGGAGGGCTGCTTAATGAGTTTTGATGAGCTGTCGAGGGCCACAAGTGTACCTCACCCCATGACAGGTGCCCCACCCCCAGGTTACCATCTTAGGACTGGAAGTTCTGCCCCTAACCTTTGCCAGCAGAAGTCCCTTCCCTTACCACCAGAAATACTCCTTGTGGGTGCGCGCAGGGGGGGACGACGGAGGGGGTTGCCATCTGAACCAGAAAAAAAGCAAATCATACACTAAAAGTAAAACACCTACTATAACATATTTTAATTTTATTATAAAAAATATGTTTCCATAATTTGTGTAGTGCACATAGAGGTGATTGCATAATAGCTCAAAATAATGTCTTACTCTTGCATATTGTGTGTGGGGGAGTATGGGGGACGTGGTTGGGGTGGATGAGTGTGGGGGGGGTGGCTGTGTGTGTGTGGGGGGTGTAGGATATGTTGTGGGGTGTGTGTATATGTGGGGGGGGTTGTGGGAACAGGGTGTGATAGTGTGGGGTTTCTGGGGTGTGAGGGAGGGTGAAGGAGTGTGGGGATCCCCCAATACTTGTCCCCATGGTGCAAAGCCTCCAGTAGCAGCACCAGCAGTATGCATGGGCCCTCCAAGTGCTCACGGCCTGCACAGGTGCTGCTGCCCAGTAGTGCACAGCTCCAGCCAGAGCTGCACATGGCAGCAAGGAGCACAGCCAGGCCAACCTGCCTCTATCACGCGGGGCTCCACGCACCACCAGGGGAAGCCCTGTACAACAGAGCCAGTTGCCATCCCCACTCCCTGCCACCATGGAAGCAGGGGGCAGGACTCCCTGCCACTTCCAGCAGAGTCCTGGCAACTACACAAGGCAGGAAAGGCAGCCAGCTCCATTGTGAGGGGCTTTCCCCAGCGGTGCACAAATGCCAGGAACTTCACATGAGCCATAGGGAGCCCTGCAGGCCTGTCAGCTCCTGCTGCTGCTGCTGGCAGCAGGGGCTGTGCACATGGGTGGGGAGTGCGTGGAGGCTCTCCACCCTGCCCCACCCTCCCTCATACCCACACCCTGCCCACCCAAGCTCTGCACTCCTTCCACCCCCTGGGTGCGGGCTCTGCACTCCCACCAGCTCTAGTCTCATGCTCCCTGCCCCTGCTGCAGCTACCCCCACCCCTGCAATTTTGATTCTCATCCATGACTGCTTTCCTCCCAAAACTTGGGATGATTATTGAAAGGACGGTCAGCTTTTCAACCTGCTGTGCCTTCACAGCAAAACAAAAGTTACCAAGACTTGCATCACCGACCTTCAGTACACTGACAACTGTGTTATCCTTGCGCACATTGTAACTAATCTGCAGTCCATCCTTGACCTTTTTTCAGGTGCCTATCATAGCTTGGGACTCTCCCTTAATATTGGGAAGACCAAGGTGCTCCATCAGCCGGCCCTACGCCCCGCAGATAATTACCACTGGTGGAGACCCCCCAGAAAATGTCAAGCATTTCCCATACCCTGGCAGCCACCTCTCCCAGTCGGTCAGTCTTGATGTAGAAATTGAACATAGGATTCGCTGTATCAGTGTATCCTTTGGAAGCCTGCTTCACCATGTCTTTGCTGACTGAGATCTGCAGATGAAAACTAAGATCATGGTCTGTAATGCAATGGTTATCCCCACACTCCTCTACAGGTGTGAGATGTGGGTGACACATCAAGGCCATTTTAAGTGCCTGGAATGGTTCCATCAGCATTGCCTCAGGAAGATCCTTCTCATTTAGATGGAAAGACGACTGCCAGCATCCTCTCTGTAGCTAACATAACCAGCATTGAGGCAAAGATCATAAAACATCAACTCCACTGGGGTGGCTACTGTGTGCTGTGTGACATGTCTCCCAAAGCAAGTCCTCTTCTCTCAACTCAGTCATGGTAAGAGGACCTGTGGAGGACAGAGGAAGCACTACAAGGACACCCTGAAAGCATCAACCTTATGAAATGGGAAGTGCTGGCTGATAACAGGTCTCAATGGCATTGGACTATACATCAAGCTACAGCCCACTTTGAAGAGAACAGTCTTGCTCAGGAAGCCGAGAAATGGCAGAGGGGGAAGGAAAGTGCACAACATCCTGGCCAACAGCTGTGCCTCCCCAAGGCACCACCTGTCATATCTGTGGAAAAACTTGCAGAGCATGGATTGGACTCTTCAGCCATCTTAAAACTCATCAATAACCCCTCTCCCCATGGCAGACATCATCCTCGTAATGAGGGATAGCCGAAGAAGAAAAGAGGTGGACAACTAGCTGCTATGGACTTCTCTAAGAATGGTGATCTGTAATAACTTTATGTGACCACATCACTATGATGATCTCTGTATATTGAGTTGTTAAATATTCAGGTATGAATGTGTTGGTCTTGCAATACACTGGCTCAGTGATAGAAAGACAACCAGGAAAGCAACACTGGTTCTAGATAAGTAGCTTCCCAGTGACTGCTGTGGAAGGGTAGTTATGAGACAGTGGCTGAGTTATAATGCTGAGAGTATCTTCCAAGCCCCCATCTACACTCAGGTACACAGCTATTGGGCCAAGGCAGAGATCCTAGATACCAAAGGATTGTGATCTGGTCAAAGAATATTCTCCAGCAAGGAAGGGAAGGGGAATTGTGAGTTATCTGTTTCTGGGAAGGCCACACTGTCCTGGCAGACAGACACAGCTCCTGCAGGAGGCTCTGAAGCAGTCGGTGCCTTCACTGACCTCAGGAGAATATTAAGCCTGAGAGAGGCACAGGTTGTATGAGCTGTTATCTCCAAAATCTTGTGGTCCTAATGAATGATACTTTTCTCTGAGATAGGTGATCGGTAACTGGATACCATTGGTTGTCACTACTACAGGTACTATTTCAGGTCTGTTGAAGTAGTCAAGGGGACCAGGACTGTGTCTTCTCTATTCAGTCCTGAACTGGGCTAGCTTGTTACTGGTAGGCCGGAGGTGCACTTAGCTTGGTAATCTTCAGGCTGAAGCTGGGAAGTCATATTCACTGTTAATAGCTCAGCCATTTTCTTGTGATTATCTCCCAAGTGGTTCTTGGTGGCTGCTTGTCAGGAGCCACTGTGTTGCCTTCCTGTTCTTTGCCCAGCATCTTTCACATAACCTAAGCCAGTGCATTCCTATCTGAAAGTCTAACCACCCAGTACAGCTGCACAGGAACTGTCTCAGTGACCAGTCACAAACTGTATCCATACAATTACTGCAGACTGGCATCCTGAGAATATTCCCTGGGGGCCCCATGTCCACCATAGCAGGCACTGGACACATGTGCAGAAGTCACACAGAATTTCCCATATGGTGCTTAAGATACCGATCTGGGTTCAGGGGAAAACATACCAATCCCCAGAGAGGGACACTGTGGACAGGTTTCCCACATTAAAGGACTGCACTAGGGAGCATGCTACCCCCTCCAAAAGGTGTAATATGGTGCTGGGCACAACCTGTGCACTGTCACAGGGGTGCCTACTAGTGTGTGAACAGCATGGCAGCAAAGACAGCTATATTATATCAATCAGGGCACAGCACACATGGAGCAGGCACATTGTGTGTGATCCTTTGACCATATACTCGTGCCCAGGCAAGTGAAACAAGGCATTTTCTGTGTCTCTGCTAAGATTTCTGTGGCAGATGTAGCAAGATGACCTCACAGGGGTCATTAGAGAAGGACAGAATAATGGCTTTCTGAGAGAAATGCAGGAGCCTTGAACACAGAAGGTAGGGTCAAAGGAGCATGGGGCAGGGCCAGCAGGCTGTTCCTGGCACTTTCCAGGTTACTCCACATTGTTCCAGTAAGTTACCCTTGCTCAACGTTTACAGAGAAATAAATCTAAAAATATGGAGTGGCACTCCATTCAGCCACCTGGAATGAATCAGACATTCTGCTACAGGAGCCAGAAAAGACGGTGACCCTTGGTAGATGCTACAGATGTCATGAAGGAATTGCAAAGGTTTTGCTGGGGTTTGTAGATAATCTTTTTAAGCGTTTCCCCAACTCTATCCCAGCTGATTCACTGTTCAAAAAGGACTAGAGAAACATTAAAACATGCTTTGGCATGAAGATTATTGACTACTACTTACTGTGGTAGCTATTAGACAGCAAGCATGTGCTTTGTGGAATAGCAGAATGGGAGTGATGTGGGCCTTTTGTGCTTTGATGTGTACAATTTTAATCTCATAGTTGACCATGCAGCTGTACTGACAAAATCGGCCTCCTCTCCTTGTGTGAGGACAGCTCCTATTTCAGGTACACAAAAGGAATGCTACCACTGTGCTTTGGTAGAGAGGCTGGTAAAAAGTCATGAACTGCACCTCCCCTTGAGTAAGCAGTCAAGAAAGTCACATAGGCTCCTGTTCTAAGAGGACTGTGGATCGCTGGAACGAACAAGTGACATGCATGTGCTTTTGGTGCTGCAGAGTGACAGTGCAGTGCTCCACCCACAACAAGTAGGCAAGGGAGAGGAAAATTACTTTGCACACAAAAAGCAGGAAGAAGTACCAGGCATGAAATGATCTTAATAATGCCCAAACATGGCTGTGCTATGCAAATATCCAGTGTAAGTTTGGGCTTCCCTTATTGGTGCTAATTTTTAATCCACTTACTGCACAGATTTGGGGGTCATGCCCAAATACTCCTCAAAGTCGTCTTGGTTCCCACCTTCCACAGCACAGAACCGAGAGGTGATACAAGGCAGAAATGATGGGCTTGAGGCACAAACCACTGTGTGAAATTACCTGTTCTGAATGATTATAAGGGTCCGTTCTGCCCTTGAAATCCGATAGGCAATTGTGGTGTGGCTTTGCCAGGCGGAGTTATCAGGGCTTTAGTACTACCAGAATCTCCTAACAGAGGAGGCATTTTTGAGGATCTGATAAGAATATCACTGATGAATAAGGCAATCAGGACTCGTAGTAGAGATGATATCGTTTATTAGACCAATGAAAAAAAAAATTGCAAAAGTCTTGTTGGTCTAATAAAAGATATCATCTCTACTACAACTCCTGATTGCCTTTTCCTCTAGACCAATACTGCTACAACCTGGATACCTGTCACTGATGAACAGGCACAGATCCACTGCTTGCCTTAGGCTGTAACTGGAGTTGGCCTGTGCTGGGTATGTCCTGAATTTACCTAGCATGACAGTGAATCATCATGCCCGGCACTCTGCAATTTCCTTTACCATATTCCTTCTCTGCCAAGGACCTTTCTCTCTTATAATATTCTTTTACTTTCCCAACACAGCCACTTGAAAGTACACGATAACCTTCCAACTAAGTTACTGTATGTCTGAGGACATGTTGTGGTGCAGCTGCTCACAGATTTCAGCAGGTTTTGGATCCGGCCATTCTTCACTTACAAGCAGAGGCATGCTTGCAAACCAGTATGAGGGGTTAGCTCTCTCACACTCACAAAGTAACTGCTATGTCAACACCTGCTAAGGTATGGTACAGCTGTTAGTCAGTAGATCAGCGCCAGACATTCTATATAGAGCAATGGAGTAAAGAAGCATTACAGAACAGACTGAAATAGTAGGATAACAGCTTCCAAGCCAACTGGATCACACTGCACTTTCTTCATTTTTACTGAAATTGATGTCATGCTGAAATACCAGGGCTATATTCTGTCTTCCCTTTCAAAGCTAGATCCATGAAACCTTCCAGCTAAATAGGGTGCCAGACTAACCCCCAACTCTGATCCATGCCTTCCCAAAGATGTTTATGTATGTATGCAACTGCAAGTGGAGCCTTCTGATTAGAGAGAGAGGGAGACAAAATATGGCCTGTGGGCCGGATCCGGCCTGCCACCAAGTTGGATCCAGTCCACGGCTGCCCCCACAGCACTCAGCTTGGGGCCGAGCCCTGCCTGAGGCAGCCTGCACCATGATCCTACCCATGTCTGCTGGCCATAGCCATGGCCCCAGCCCTGGCCAGGGTGCACAGCTTCGTGGTGGGGCTGCTCTCAGTGCAGCTGCAGCTGGTTAGGTACTGCTTGGCTCCCCCTACCTCCATCAGCTGCTCCTCCTCCTCTTCCTCCTGCCCCTGCTGTGTTGTTCTGAGTGGGGGGGAAACTTCAGCATGTCAGGTTTCATCTCCAGCTCCTGGGCAGCTTCCACATGGCCCACCCAGTACAATGAGCAGCTACCTGCAGGTGACCGACTGGCTTGAAGGTGGCCAGAAGCTAGAGTTGAAACCCCATGCACTGGGCCAGGGGCTGCCCAGATGAAGCTTCCCTCTGCCCAGAGCAGTACAACAGGGAGAGGAGGAAGAGGAGGAGGATCCGCTGGAGGCAGGGGGAGCCAAGCAGTACCCAGGTGGGTGCAGCTGCACCAGAAGCAGCCCCGCCAGGAAGCTGTGCGCACTAGCAGGTGCTGGCATGCTCAGGTGGGAGCATGGCATGGGCCGCCTTTGGCAGGAGTAGATGAAGCTGAGCTCCATACAGAGCGCCACAGGGATAACCATGGACCACACCTGCACCACACCCTTCAGGTGAGCTTTGCTGCACGCATCCCCTGTCCCCCCCTCCCTCCCTCCTAGGGACCTAGTGGCCAGGCAGACTCCCACATACACATGCATACCCCCCACCCCATCCTACAATCCCCTCCCACTCCCCCACAAGCATACAATATATTAGTAAGACTTTATTTTGAGCAATTATGCAATAGCTTCTATTACACTACTCAAAAAAACCCCAAAAAAACAAAAATTATTTTTTTGAATAAAATGAAAAGATGTTATAGTAGGTGCTTGAGTTTTAGTATATGATTTTTTTTAAAACTATAATTTGTTGAAATGATATTTTCTGAAGGGTTTTATGTGTGATCCTCAATAGCTCACCAAACTCATTAAGTGGCCCTTCAGCCAAAATAATTGCCCACACCTTTTTCAAATCCATATCACTTTCACAGGGCATCCTGAATCATATGGAAGGCTGGTCCCTTACTTATGTGGATTTCTTTCCTATCTATTCCTTCTGTTTGTCTAGAACATCATAACAGCCCCTTGGGCATTTCAAATGCCTAGCAGCCCAATGTCTGATTTTCAGCATGGAAAACTGCATTTCACATAATTTTTCCTAGCTTTTAAATTGGGGTTTTGAGTCAGGGTTAAAGAGCAGGTATTTAATAAGTGCATGTTGTAGGCCTGGGTCTGCTCCCTGATATGAATGTCAGCACACACATCAGCGTCAATGGAAAGAGACTGAGGCCAACATCAATGGAATATCCCAGCTCAAGTTTTGGGGGTTGGCTGACTCCAAAGTTCTCAAACTCTTATGGCCTTCCCCAATTTCAAAGTCTACTCCAGGGCTCACAGGGACTGGGCTCTTGAAATTTCTCCTGCAGACTTTTATCTGCCCAGTGATACTTTCTGAACCAGGAGCACAAATCAGCTAGAAGTGAGAGATGCATAGTGAAGTGGAGAAAATTCAGCATATTTCATTTTTAAATGGCTATGGACAGAAGATGTTCATTCAATATAAATGAATCAGTATTGACGATGGTGGCAGTAGCTGCTACTTCTGTTTCTATGGCACAATCCCCTGGATAGTTTTAATAAACAATGTGATAGAGTTTCCTTTGCAGAGAGCAGAAGTAAAAGCTGAAGCAAAAAAGGGATCTGAGCTGAAGGTATTAGTGTCCTCCTGGAGAGCAGCAGTCGAGAGATGTACTCCTCCGGCTATAGTACCATAGTAACTGCAGTCGATATACAGTTTGGAGCAGGCTGTGGCCAGGTGCTGGTAAGTATAGTGGTTTTCTCTATTATAGAGATTATTTTTTATAAAACAGACTTTCTTATGTAGCACTGAAAAAAATAAGGGGCAAGAAACTGAATCCAGTGGGCTTGTGTCTGATTCAAAACGTCTTTTACAAGAGGAAATGCATAGGAAAAAGGAAAGAATAAAACTGATTGTCCAGTATCCTAGCACTAGAATGAAACCTGATGAAAAGTCATTTGTTTTTCATCGTGGCATATTTCCTCCCAGGAAAAGTAAATAATATATATGCACATTTAAATGTTAACTAAAGACAGAACAAAATGTTCAGCAAGTTCTCCAGCCTATGGGCACTGTCATTATTACCTGTTTAGAGCAAGGGAAGACACTGTCAATAGATGTTTTGAAGTAATTACATTTCCAACGCACAAAGTCTCAGCATGTGATTGCATTTTACTGCCAATTCAAATCTGGTCCTGTTTTTGCAAAATGTTTGTGTGTGATGGGATCTGTGAAATGGGTCCTTGCTGGAAACATCTCATTTCACTGCAAAAAACTTGCAGCACTTCAGAAGACTGCATGTTTTTCAGAGGCAAATTATACTTTTCACTCAATGAAATGAAGCTTTTCATGAAATTCCACAGTTCTGCAAAGTGCTAATTACAGAGACCCAAATTCAGCAAAGCACTTGAGCACATGCTGATCTTTGAGCACATGAATAGTCCAACAGAGCTCAATAGGACTTGACATTTAGGGACGAAATTTTCCAAAGTATATAAAGAGTTGTTTTTGAAAAGAGCAACATATCTTCTGCTCCTAGTTCTTGTAAGTGCATTTGAAAATCCTCCTCCAAACACTGAGGAGGATTACCTTGCTGATCCCTACCTTTCATAATGGCATTTGTATGTGTGGTCCTTGACAGAAGTATTAGAAGACACAATGCCTGTAGAAGGTATTTTCAACTGAAATAAAATAATTTAATTAAAAACAACATATAAAAGAAAAGGAAAAGGAAACAGGCAATAGTAAACAATAGGGAAGGCAATACTGCTAGTGGAGAGTTGTTTTAAAAGCAGACCTTATATCATATTTTTTTAAAAATACATTAGAGCAATATTATGTGGGTTGCAAAGTCAAGTCCCTGAGAGTTAGGAAATGTGAGGTTCATAATTGCTTATGCAAACTTAATGGGGTTCTCTTATCCATCCTATGCACTGAATGAGGCAAGGGTGCTGTAGGAAGCAGCAGGTGGTCATGTACCTACATTTCTAAGTTTCTTTTAGTACTGTGTAAGTTCCAGCGTCTCTTTCCATTGACGCTGATGTGTGTCCTGACATGCATATCAAGGAGTAGACCCAGGCCTACAACATGCATTTATTAAACTCCTGCTCTTTAACCCTGACTCAAAACCCCAATTTAAAAGCGGGGAAAAAGAAAAGGCATTTATGTTGCCCAGTGGCTCTTGCCCTACCTAATTTCAGAAGCCTGTTGCAAGCCTTGAAGAGGAGCCGTCTTGGGGAAGAGTCACAAGAATCTCTGACTACAGGAAGTAATAGATAACTACATTATAAGGGTCCCTCCCAGCTTCTTCTATTGGGGCTTGCAACCTATGGCCTGTGGAGCTATTTGATTCAGCCTGTTAACTTAGGGCTTCAGGAGCCAAATTAATCCAGTTCAGTCAGAGGTGGGCTGACACAGAGAGGATGGGTACCAGGACCCAGCCACTGCTGCCGCCATTTTTCCCAGTGACTGAATCAGGGACGTACCCGCCACTGCCGCTTTTCCCCACAGCAGCATAGGAAGTGTCCACAGCTGGTACTTCTTCCTTCAATAGCAGAGGGCTTCAGCAGCAGTCACCTTCCCCTGCTACAGTCACTTTCCCCTGAACGCCAGTTGTGGACAGTCTCCCCACAGTGTTGCAGGGAAAAAGGGCAGTGGGCATTTCCCTGTGCAGCTCCTGGGTGGTGATGGCAGCTGGGTGCTAGCTCCCAGTGCTGTAGCAATGAAGTTTGGCACCTGGGGTAAAGACTGCAGCAGCAGCCTGCCCTCACCCCGTCCACAGATATGAGTGGGGGGCACATGCCCCGCCATGTTTTCTGGGGAATACACGCAGCAGGAGGAGTCAACCTCCCCCTGTCCCTGTGCCCCCACAAATGAGCTGCTTGTGGCTCTGTCCCATGCTCCACCCTGCCTGGGCAGTGCACCTCTTCGCTTTGTCACCTGGGGCAGTCACTCCATTCACCACCCCCAACCCCCTCCGCTCTTGCTATGGCACTGCTATCTCCCATCCGCTGCACACCAGCCCACCTCTGATCCAAACTGGGTCAATCCAGCCTGTGGCAGGAAAAGTTTGCTGAATAGCCTCATCTGATGTTTATTCACGTTTATTTTTATTCACCGTAGCCAACAGATCAAGTTGTGGGGATATGAACTACTTAGTAGTCCACACTGTGACCACTAGTGAGTAGTTACTTGCATGAGTAATCTCAGTGCCTTCAATAGAACTATGCACTCAAATACCACTGGCCCTATGTGAAAAATATTATTGTTGTCATAAATACCCTAGTTGTACAGCCCCAAGAACTTGCACTGCCTTCAGCATGAGTTCCAGGCACAGAAGGCATTCAGGACTGGCTCCAAAATGGGGCCCAAAGCTGAGGATGCAGTGTCCTCAAAACCCGTAGTGCGTAGTCTCATGGGAGATTCTGAGTGCCTTGTACTGAGTTTGATGTTTAACATAAAGTCAGGTGCCACAGAAAGAAAGATCATTTCAGGAAAAGCAGAGTGAGCCAGATCCTTGGGTATTTTGGGGCTGCTGTCAAAGCTATGTATGCCACCCAAGAAGATTGCCTCTTTCAGGAAGCAGATCATTACCTGCCTTTCACTTTCTGCTCTGAGCCAAGGCTTCAGATTTCTGCTAAACATCTGCAGCTCCCATGAAACCCTCCATAAAATCACTCTCATTGCCTTAAGAGTAAATCCCAGTCTAAATTAAGTCAAAGGCAAAGCTCTCCATTGAGAGTAGATTTTGACATTGGTAATGAGTGAGTAAAACATTCTGTTTTCCTCTTTGCCTTACTTTTCTAGAGAGGAGCAGCTTGTTTGAAGAAGAACATGTTAGACTCCTATTTTCTGAAGGAGGTGGATGATGAACAGGTAAAGTATCTGAGCCTAGGGTGGGAAGCTGAGGGCCGAAGGCAAACCATTTACAACAGAAAGACTCCCATTGACATCAGTCTGTTTTGGATCTTGCTCTCGGGTTTGGAAATTTCAGGTACCTTCAAAACTGTACATGTGTATTCACTGCTTTGGAATTAAATGGATGCTGTAAAGCAGGGAGAAGATTAGCACCTGGAATCCCCAGTGACCATTGGCATTTTGAAGGCCATACCACAAGCATGCAAGCATGGTTTCAAGATTCGACAGTTAACTACACAACTTAGTGTATTCCTTCAACAAAGAGCCCTACAGGCACTAATGAATAGCCTACCTGCAGTGTAGGTAAGCCCTGTATTTAGGGACCTACCCAAATCATGACTGCATGGATTTTGTGGAAATCACAACATTGGGTGAGCTCCATGATCTCCGTGAAATCCACAGGAAAAAAAACTTACTAAAAATAAAATGCTGCCTTCCCAGTGGGAGCCAGCGGCCATCCTAGCCGGCAGCCCACCCAAAGAAAGAGCATAGGGAGGCTGCATAAGGGGAGCAGGCAAGATGGCTGCTGCCCACACTCCTCACTGCTGATTGGCTGAGAGGGCTACCTGTCATGCGGCCCTGCCCCTCTCCAATTACTGGTGAGGGGTGGGGCCACATGACAGACAGCCCTCAGCCAATCAGCAGTGAGGGGTGGGGCTATGCAATGGACAGCCTCTCCACCAGTCAGCAGCAGGGGGCAGGACCACCAGGGCCACTCAGCCAGTCAGAGGCATGGGCAGGCCCCAGTCACAATAAGCTCTCAAACACCCCTGCAATCTGCCCATGACATTGGGTGGCTGCCTCCTTGAGTTGGGTAGACCCCTATTATATTGCTTATTTTGCAGGTTAAAATGCTGCAGCAGAGATGTTAAATGGCTTGAGGGAGACCACAGAGAAAGATCAATGGCAATGTCAAAAGTAAAATGTAAGACCTCCTGGGGTCTCCTCTCCTTGCAGCATTAGACGAGATCTTTTTTTGGCACCTCTAAATCCTGGTTATGAAATGCTTACTTGCCACTGGATTCAATACAGCACATACCTTAGTTAGGCACATGTTTAAGTACTTTGTTGAACTGGAACCCAAAAGCTTTGCATATGTAATTGTGAATAACCCTTTGGATTCCAGAGAAATTCCAGTCTATAGGTGAGGTAAAATTTGCAAGGCATTTTTAGGCTTAATTTTAATCATTATCATCATCAGCAATCTCTTGCAGTCAAGGATGATTGTTTTCCATTATTGCCTTATCTGTGGGTCCGAAGATGGCTGACAAGGCCAATCTGGGATCAGTGGGTTGTATTGCAACTTGGGCATGTGTTTCCATGTGAGGTGGGTGGCTCCAGATCCTTGATGTGGTCCTCAACACACTGTTTCTGTCATAGGTATAATACGATTGGTATTAGGTGCCATTCAATTAATTCAGTGGGACTCCGCACATCCTTCTTGCCAAGCATGGGCATGGCTGAGCTGAGGCCTCATAAAGGATACAGATGTGCATGGGTGGTCTTGTTTGGTTTGCTCAAAAAAGACCAGGGATTGAGGAGTGTCAGGAAGAGATAGCAGTCAGATGTATTTTTAATTATGACTTAAATGGTTGAAATCTCTTATAGTCAGGCAACATTTAATTAATAAGCCTCAGAGCTAGGTCTACCACTGATCAGTTGTATCTATATTGTGAGGGATTATTGAAAAAGCTTTGTTTTTTTCTGCTTTATAAATTAGTATTTACTTGCATTGCTATCAACCCTTGCAATGCCCTTGCTAATGCTCTACTACCCTATTTAAAAAAAGGGCCAGTTTTGCCAAAGAGCTCAGTACCCAGCCACTATAAGCACTTAAGTGGACATGTTACCACAACTACCAGCTGAGAACATGCAGACTCCTTTTGTACTAGATAGTCTTTGTATAAAAGGTGGCTTTGACCTCAGTAAAAATGAGTACTATGGTCTTATTCCTGTGCCCATCTATCTACAACACCAAACTACCATATATTATGTCACTGGTGCTCAATTGTTTGGCCTAGCAGCCAAATGAGAGGTACAGGGCCAGGCTGAGTGCTAGATTAGACCCCACACCTCAGGATTGGGTCCACACATCTGGATCCAGACCCTACCACCACTGCTTGGCCTCATGTGCTAGGATGAGTGACCTGGGAACCCAGGCCATCTCTACCTGCACACTGGGATTGGTGCCCTTGGACTCCAGCCGCCTTGGCTGGGCTCTGTGCACCATGATTGGGCCATGCTCTGCCCTTCATACAAGATCTAGCGTTCAAAGCCAGAGCCCATAGGGCTCCCCACAGACCCATGCCTCCCAGCACCTTGTCATTGGGAGGCCGAGCATCCCTGTTCTATGACATTGACCAGCAGCCTTTGTTCAAGAGGGACTCAGAAATTTGATAACATTGGGATGCTGTACGTTAGGATGTGTGTATATTGGCTGCTTGGCAGCTCACATACATAGAGGCTGCTCCGATGTGCATTACAGCACATTGGAGCAGACTTGATTAATCAAATCTGCTGGAGCGTGGTAATTCCCATGCTCCACCAGCCTCCAGCATTCAATGAGCTTTAGTTAAAGTGCCCCCGCTGCCATTTTTCAGCACAGGGACACTGATACATGTAATGGTCTGGGCACTTTAGGTAGAAATTAACCTCTGATTGCTGCTCTAATTAAAGCCCCCCACCTCCCAAAGTAGGTATGTAAGAAATACACTATATGTCTGTCCTCAAGTCTGATACAAGTTACTATTGTGTTATTACCAGTGTGCCACTGCCATGAACACTGTATTCAAACACGCAGTTGAAAAGAAAATTAATCAAAGAATAAAGCTGTTTTGCATGCATCTCCCACAAGATCTGCTCCGAACTTATATTATTTAAACTTTTAAAAGCAACACTGTACTTCTTCTGGAGAAGAAACCCTGTAAAGTGATTGTCATAGGCTCATTTCCTTCCTTTCTTTAGGTGGCCTTGTTTGAATTCAACAAAGGCTGGAAGCTCTCTGGGATCCAAAAGTCGTATTATAACTGTCTAGTTAAAGAACTGGGAGGCTTTGGCACAGACCCTGGCAAATTCATTTGGCCAACCAGTGTGACCATGACTCTGGATGGAGATCTGGCTGTAAAAGACAGTGGAAATGAACAGATTCAGCTCTTCTGCTCTGAAGGTCTCTATAAACATAGATTTTCCTATGGATCTGGGCCAGTAAAAGGTCTGGGAGATATAGTATGTATACAAGATGGCTTGTTGCTTGTGACAGATGGATCCAAAGCTATCAAGGTCTTCTCTAGAGATGGTGAGATGATCCATCATCTAAAATCTCCAGACATGGACTGGAATCATTCCTATGGGATGGCAATCCTGAAGTCCAATGATATTGCAATAACTGACTGGACAGATTTGGGAAAAATGCACATAATTAGGATCGACTTGAGAATGAGTGCTATCACGAGGATGTATGTGATGGATGGGTTCCATAGACCAGAGCACATTGCAGTCAATAAGGTACAGTGCAGAATATCCCAAATCACAAACTACTAACAGCATTATAAATATTTTAGTCGGGGAAGTGCCCAAAACGTGTTAGATGCTTTCCAAACGTAGGAAGGGCACAGTTCCTGCTCTCAAAACCTTACAATTTAAAATGGGTAATAAGTCTTAATAATTACTGTTTGTGAGTTAACAGTTTGTGCAACAAACAGGTAGAAGTGTAAGGAACAGAGCTTTCTTAAACAATTTGCAAGAGCAGGAAGTACATATTCAGTCTTGGTGGTTTCTATGTCACAACCTGCAAGCACTCTACCAGTTTTATGTATCTGGTCACACAAGGGTTGAACCTAGTTCTCCCAATCTAAGTCCAGTGTTTTATTAGCAAAACTGACAGTTTGAAAGGGTGCCTGGGTAGGAAAAACATGAGTGAAGCATAGTGAACCGAGTACGATCTACTCACAGGCAGCCATCACGCTCAAAATTAGTTCAGTTATACCTCAAATAATACTCCTTTTCTGGTGGTGTTGATAACTTTTCTTTGTAGCTCAGCTATACTGTTAGCATGCAAACCCTTGAGTAGCTTTCTGAGTAATTTAACGTCAGCAATAAAGTCAAACCCTTTGAAATTTGATTAGTGCTAACTAGGAAACTATCTTTTTTCCCTCCTTCCTTGTCAGAGAGAAGAGATGCTGGTTACCGAAGGGCAGCTTTTTGGAAAAAAACAAGGCTCCTGTCTCAAGGTCGTGAACAAAGATAGAATTCAGAAGAAGACCACTGGACCAAGCTATGAAAACAGGATCACCTTTGTAAACCCCTCTGGAGTCTGTGTTGATTTTGATGAGAATTTCTTTGTAGCAGATAGAGGACAAAACTACATAGTGATGTTTAATCCTGATGCATCCCTGGTTGCTTTGGTAGTAACTGAAAATTTAGAAGGCCCTTGTACTGATGTTTGAATAGCTCATTAAAGTGATCAAGTAAAGTCATTTTTCTAATCCTAATTAGTTTCCTATTTTTAAGCTTTCCAGATGTGCTGGGATGTTATCTAGACTCTCCTGCAGATAGTCCACCTTCATCTGGAAGTTGAATTGAGAAGGAAGCTAGAATCTAATCAGGGCTGCTTCTTATTCTTTTACTGCAATTGAGATGCAATGAGAGTCACTTAGATATCGCTAGACACTGTAGTTTTGCACATTTTTGTATATATCTATGTAACTCCTAGCCATCTGATTTGGTCAAGTTCTCCCATTGGATTTCTATTGCTATAGGAGTGTCTGTGGAAGGTTACCATGTTTAGGAACCTCACTATCTTCAATATCTTCCCTATAAAAAATTATCCAGAACCAGTTAGGAGCGATGAAAAAACCGGGCAACCATTATTAGAATGCTAAATTATGCATGTGGGAACTTTCTAACAACAAAACTGCCTTCCCCTTGAGAGTCTGAGGAAACAAAGCACTGCCTTTGGCCCAGGGACATTTTCTTTTAAAAAGTAGGACTTGTAATTCAGGCTGTCTATTACAGTTGTACCAGTAGAAATGCAGGATGCTATGCCAGTGTGACAGAGTTATAAAAAAAGCAGTATATGGAAAAATAGCTACTCTTGCTGCTCGGCCAGTCAGCTTTGACTCCTTTCTTCCCCATTAACCATCTGAAACACAGCTAAAGTAAATCACCGATGGGAGCCAGGCTCTATATGCATACTCTTTGCCATAGCTCAGCCTCACAGCACTAGAAATGCCATCCCAGCATGCTGACCGCTGGGTAGAAGACCACACCAGGCATCTGAGCATGATTCTGGCAAATACCATGACTTGGGAGAGTCACTTGAAACCATTATTGGTAAGGAAGCGATATTGGTAGGCTTGGAATCTGGCTTAGAGAGGGAAGGAGAGCTGAAGGAAGGTGGGCCAGGGAAATAGCATAGCTGCAGGTCTCAACCAAAGCAAAAGTAATTCTAGCGTATGTAATCACTTCCATAACAATAACTGAATGGGCCATAACCCAATAACCTGCCCACTTATCCAGACATTCCCCCATGCCAGTAACAAAAATAACTGTGGTTCTGGTCCTGCTGCTGATAACTCTCCAGATTGTTCCTTTGGATTATATTCAAGCAGATCCTCACTACATGGCACAGGTGAAATCCCCAGGCTCCCTGGCTATAGGGTCTCCTCTAGGATGTGTTCCAGGAATTCTGCTCCCTCTCCTGTGATGTCTATATGGGGCCATCTCTACTCCTGTGGTTTCTGGTCTGGAAAACAGATTATCCCTGATCAAAGCCTGTTCTGCGTGAAAGTGGGTTCTGTACTCTGAGCAGGACTCCTCACAGCAGACACAAGTAGGCAGGGGGCTACCAGTTTTGATGCTGGCACCTTTAATTTTCACTACACGGCTTTGAGGATTTTAATTGAGTTCCAGCACTGGGGAGATATTGGCTCAATTCCATTTTCTGGCAGACTCTCAGACATAATCTCCTAAAAAAAATGATTTTGGGTGCATCTCCCCCAAATCATACCCTCAGCTGAATTTAAATCAAAGGGCAACCAGATGCTTGGTGTAATCCTCCAGCCTGCTTGAGGTTCCTATATCTTCTTTCCAGCATAGTTTGACTAAGCTGTGATAAGCAAGGTCTAAAAGGAGTAGGTCAAGTGGACTGAAGGATTATATACAACCTGGCAGGTAATTTCTGGTGCACAGCAGAAAAGTGGGAAGTGAATAGATAGAAAAGCCAGACAATACAGTCCTGGGGAGTTATGGGATGGCATTGGAGGATTACCAAAATTCAAGAACTGTGTAACAGGGTGTCGGTAAACCCTGTTACTTAGGCGTGGACAGCCATGGCTGTCCGAGGACAGGGGCGGGATGGCAGCCGAAGGATTTTAGTTAAGTAGAGCCAGCTGTAGGGAATCCCACGCCGGGAAGGAATCAAGAAGATCATTGTGGAGGTGGAAGACACTGCAGATAAAAAGAGATGACCAAGAAGAGCAAACTGCCCCAGAGGGCAACAGAGGAGAGAGAAACAGATCCTGACCAGGGGGGTGTCGAGAGAAAGACTGGCAAAGAGGACACAGAACCAAACTGACCACAATGGAGCAGACCTCATTCCAGCGGTCAGACCAGGGTTTTCTACTTACTGCAGCAGTCAGCTGTGATGAGGAAGGTTGGGGCTGTGGGACTCAGTTGCCCTGGAAGAAAGAGAGAGAAAGACAGAGTGAGTTAACTCTTAGCCACCACTTACCCAAAGACTGTTCTGATTTATGTTGAACTGCTATCTGAGCTGTTTGTAGTCTGGGAGGAAACACTAGAAAATAAATGGAGCGGCTGTTTAAATTAAACACCTTGAGAGCACCTGGTATTCTTCATTTGGGATTAATTTTTTAACTCTTTCCCAACAAAGGCCTGGCAGGCAAGCTCCTGAATGAGGCAGGGAGGGACTCCATCCCCATAACACACTGCTACCTGGGCTTCACCTGCATTTTTACTGTTAAGGAGACACGTTAGAGTCTAATTTAAAACAAAAAATTAGCTCTAATCCATATCCTCATCTGGAAAAACAAGCCTCAAAGCACATACGAGAACCAGTTTAAGGATTTTGTTTATAAAAGACAGGGTGCACTGGGCTACATAACCTAATTTGAACTGGCAGCAAAGATGGACCAAAAGGCCAGAAGAGAGGATTAGAGAAGGGAAGCAGTTGTATGTTTTGTGTCAGACACAGAGAGCTCATTCAGCACCTGGGGTGGTTGGACATGGGGAGTTTGCTAACCACTGAGAGTAGTGAGGGGAAGGGAAGTCTTACCTGCTGGGCTCTCTGCACACTGAAGACGGCTAATTCTGCTCTTACTGCTGCTGCTGTATACAGCGTCTACTTGGGCAGCAGTAGCTCTATAGCACCAGCTTCCTGGGAGACTCGTTTGCTCCTCCCACCCCAGATATGCTGCAGGGCACAGGATTGCATCTGATGTGCCAAAAACTGTAGAGGGGAGGAAGCATCATTCTGCTCTCTCCACTTGTCCCTCCCCCCAACAGATGTATTGCTAGGTGTGGGGCTACATTGCCTGGCTCCAATAGCTAGACAGCACAGAGCTGCCCCTGCCATGGTCAAGACTCCCAGGGGGGATTCTGATGGCCCCTCATAGTCAGTGCCCTAGGTTGGTGCCCCACTCACCCACCTTAGTTACGCTACTGGTTTTTGTTTGGAATCTGGCTACTTCAGTGTCCAATAAGAAGTTTTTTCCATTGGCAAAAAGTTTGTTTTTACCATGTGCGAGCTAACAAATATTAAGAAATCTACCCTGTAAGCCCTTGCTATATATCTCCTTACACTCTTCAGTTTGCTTTCTAACAAAGACCTTTCAGCACTTTACAAACCATGTATGAATTTTGCTTAAAGTGTTCCCATGGCCAGTCTGATTTTGTGGAAGGTGTGATAAAATGCATTATTAAACTTTTAAAATAACATTTGATACACCTCAAGTAATTTGGTGCCCTTGATAATGAAAGGACCCTGAGCACAAAGTGGTTATAGAACAAGCTCAGAGCATTACTAAAATCTTTTAATAATTAAATGTCATTGGTCAGTTGTCCTTAGTTCGGTTTCAAGAATAATTAATTTAAGGCAGAAGCCTGGAATAAAACTATTTTACCATAATAATTTAAGCATCTATTCCATTTGAAAACAACTAAAATCATTATAATTATTATAACTAACCTATCACTAAAATAATTATAACTAAAATAATTACATGAGTTCAGTATTAATGAACCTTAAGGACTCGATTTGAAAGATTAGACACATGCTAGAATCTTTTCTTTAGCATGTTTCTTCCTTTACAATTGTTATATTCTTGTGATGTTCGGGGTGGGGGGGGAAGCGAACTAGAAACAAACAAAGCTATCAAGCTTTTAAATTATAGGTCTCTAGAAGGAAGACGAGGATCAATAACCTGTCTGAATCTCGGCCCTTTCTTCTTAGCTGAATACCAAAGGGCTTATTTTATATGCCAAAATCCTGCTGACAGCAGGAAAACATCGCTTCCGGTGGTTAATTCAGAACCCCCCACCCTGTGGACATACTCTGCTTCCACAATTCAGGGAGTTGGTGTAACTGAGGGAAGAAAAACTCCTTTCAGTAGTATACATTGCATCTGCACTAGAGGGCTCTGCTGCCTTAACTGTAACAGCGCAACCCCTATCATTTATTTGCAAGCTGAGTGCAAAGAGATACAAAACTAACATTCTGATCTAGCAGCATTTCACACCCACTTAGGCTGATGAAAATGAAAATCTCAAGTGCAGTACCATGCAGAATCAGCCCCAAGCATTTTTAAAAGCCATTTTGGAAAAACACCTACCTACCTTCTCATCTGAGATGATTTATATTCTCCCCTTAATTTATATGCTCATTCAGAGTTGCAGTAGGTGTGTAATCTCTCTAATGGGCTCAGGCAGCTGATCTCTTCAAATCTGCAGCAGTTGGGGCCTTGTTGAATTGGGTGGCAATATGTTCTGAGGCACTGTTCTCATAAAGCAGTTACAGAATGCACTCAAGCCTGCAAGAAGCAGACCCAACTGCTCACAGCAGTACTTCAGTTATTATGGCACTTGCCCATCTTTTTATACAAATTGGAAATACCAGGCAAGTTTGCATTGCATCCATCCATTGTCTACTAGGTCTGTCATCAATTAAGGAAAAAAATATGCCTCATTAGCATAGCATATGTTCAGCCTGGTGATACAAAGAGCATCAATATGGATCTCACTGTGGTAATAGAACAGCTCTCACCCATTCCAGTAGGTAATCCCATCACTACCACGGAGAAGGTGATCATGTATAATACAGATTGGTTTGAAGATGTTATGAACACAGATAGGCTGGCATAATTCAAAAGATGTCTGAGATCAGTGTTCCATTTGCTTGGACTTGCACAGACACATGCAGGGTGAATACACCGTGGACTCTTAAACTGCTCTAATCTATATACACCATGCATTCTCACTGAATCCAGTGGTAGTTTGAGGTATAAATCCGAACTGTGGTTTATGGTCGCTAGCTCCCAGAGAACTATCCTTGGTACATGAAGGAGCATTTATATTGTTAAAATTTATTTAAAAAATAAAGTTGACATATTACACCGAATAGGAGAACTCTATACCCCCCCGAATCTGAACAATATCACCTGGAAAAACAATGGGAGAGTTTCCCCTTGATTTCCAGCGGGTGTTTGCTGTCTGACTGCCAGTTGTGCTTTTGAAAATCTCCCCCAAATCCCAATGTGGGAAGAGTCAAGTACAGCACTCAACAGAAAAAGGGATGGACAGTATGGTAACCATTATTTTAAAATGGAAATGTTTGGCTCAGTTAAGGGGAAGATGTTGACCTTGCACAGCTGCCAGGGAGTTAAAATCATCAGTAACTTTCTCTAGGTTTAGGCAAACTCAGCAGATTCACTATTAATTAGTCCCAGGGAGGGACTGTTAACCTCTTTGGTACAGAATGTCACCTTGCTTTATGCATCACCACCTCCAGTTAGATCACAAAGAGAACTTGATACCCTATCTAGTGCTGGATTGTGTTCAAGAGTTATTTATGTAACAGTCAAATCTAAACTTTCTCCCTGCTTCTCCCTTTATAGAGAGAAGAATGAAAATGGGAGGGAAGTCCACAAGCTACAGGCTGGCTTCAGAAACCAAATCTCTTTCTATAATTTTGCCTCTGGATACTTTCAATTTTTGTTAATGCAATGCCAGACACTTGAAATATATCACTTCCACTTTGGAAGCAGCTAGATTAGATTTATTGCTAAAGATTTTACCTGATTCATTATGACACCTTAACATCAAGTTTACTGTTTTCATCAGAAAACAGCATATACAGGTATTACACATAAGCATTTCTATCTGATGCAAAAAGTACTTTATAATTACCAGGGGTGTACTTGGTAGCCGTGTTGGTCTGAGACAAAAAGACATACAAAAAACTAGAACTCTTTGTTCCAAATAACTCTTATTTCTTTTTATTAGACCAACTGGAAAATGACAAGAAAATTGTCCTTTTCTGCAAGCTTTCGGGATCAAAGTCCCTTTGTCAGGCTCTGGGAAAAGTGTAGATGGTAGAAGATGGTAAAAAGTCCCCATAGGTAGGAAATAAACTTCATTTTTGCACAGAGGGAGCTGAAGATGGAAGTCTGTCCCTCTGGGTCCATGAGTGTTTTTGTGAGCTGTGTTGAGTAGCTCTTTGATGTGTTGATCAGGTAGAATTCCTTCCCTGGAGGTATCAGATGGCAGGCAGGGAGGTAAAAAAACTTTCTTGCTGTTCTGCAATGAGGTTTCAAATCCAAAATCAGCTAAAATTCGGCATCTTCCATGTTTCAGGGATGTACTTGTTAGCCGTGTTGGTCTGAGACAAAAAGATGTACAAAAAACTTGAACTCTTGGTTCTAAAATGATACCTTTTATTAGACCTACTGGAAAATGGCAAGAAAACTCTCCTTTTCTGCAAGCTTTCGGGATCAAAGTCCCTTCGTCAGGCTCTGGGAAAAGTGTAGATGGTAGAAGATGGTAAAAAGTCCCCATAGGTAAGAAATAAACTTCGCACACTCAAGGACCCAGAGGGACAGCCGTCCATCTTCAGCTCCCTCTGTGCAAAAATGAAGTTTACTTCCAGTTGGTCTAATAAAAGGTATCATTCTGGAACCAAGAGTTCTAGTTTTTTGTATGTCTTTATAATTACCAGGTGTCTTAACTCATTTGTGAGTTATAAAATGTATGGCTAAATAGCACAGCCCTTCCAGTAGATGGTACTCAAGAAAAGAACCAGTACACAAACAAGAAGCAGGGTGTAAAGTTCCCCACTTTCACAATAATACACTGGCATTGCCCTGTGTGGTTTGAAAAAAATATGCCTCTGTGTTCTATAACAATGCATACAGTAAAAGAGTGGATGAACTAGAGTGAGCCCAGATATCTATGACACTGAATAAGAGTACTGGCTAAATAATTAAGCCCAAATTATTTTCTCAGTCAGTGTGGCTTTTTTATATATCTGTCAGCAGACAAAAATTTCCACAAGTTTGTAAGCTATTCAGAATCATTTACAGAATAATCCATGGACTTTGCATTGTTTACAAGCAGTTTGGTGCATGTTTAAATTCTAAGCTGTTTCACAGTTTGGTTCAAATACATGAATTAAAAGGTATATTTCTGTTTCCCAGTTTCATGAGTGAAACTGTAAACTGAGGTTTCCATTTGGATAACTTTGTGTTTTTATAAATGCAAAACTTGCTTTCTGTGACTAGTCACTTAAGATGTTCTGTTCTGCCATCCTTCCTATCTGTAAAGTTGTTGTTAGATTAATCATGGAAATAGATTAATCATGGAAATCAAACACAAGAAAGGTATAAACACAGTCACAACACATTTGTTAAAAAATTCAAATGAATATAACAATATTTGACTAGCTCTACTGCACAATAATATTTCATCCCTGGGACTGCATCAACAATGAAAGATCTTACATATCTTGGTAAATGTCTACTTTTCTGCCCTTCTTCATGTCTTCCTGCACCTTTCTTGGAAATACAATTTGTTTTTGAATTATATCAAGAATAAACAAAACAGTCTTAAAGTGGTGGTAACTGCAATTGTGATCAATACTACATGTCGGCTTCATTATCTGAGGTCATTTGCTATGAAAGCATTTTAATACAGAAGAGACCACTTGGAAAACACAAATAAAATTAGTTTATGTAAGCCTGCATTCCTCGTTCTCCCTCCCCCACTCCATTAATATGTTGTGTTTTGTTGTAAGCTAGATTTTTTTCTTGGAGCAGAGGCAGTCTCCAATAATGGGCAAAATTATGCAGAATCACACAGAAATCACAGGAAATAACAGAAACTCTCACCGTATTCTGTGGTATACTACCTGGTTAATGGGAAAGCATGAAGGCTGTATAAGACATTTTCCTACCCAGCAGAAACTGGTCCTGGAATAAACAAAACCATACTTTCCCTCTTTCTGGTTACTGGCCACTGGAGTTGGTTGTATACAGGGGGAGGGAATAGATATACTGAGTCCCTCGAATGGAAGTATTGTAATACTTTATGCCTTCTCCAACACAAAATGGAAATAGGATGTCTCTATAACGCAATGTCTTTCAGTGTCTCTCTTGGATCATGCATTCAATGCTACCATTCACCATGGGCTGTTTGCAAACAGCAAGATCTATTTCATGTGGGCAAAATCCTGGCTCCACTGAAGTCAAAGGGGATTTTATGGTTGGTTTTAATTGGGCTAGCATTTACCTGCATATGTATCTACATAGCACCTACCAACAATATTCTGGAAAATCACAATACTTGTAGTGAAATTGATTTATAATACACCGTGTATACATAAATCATAATTAAATTAAAGAATATTGGACCAACTCCTACCATTTGCAGCTGATGGGAGTTTTACTGAAGGGAAGACTGAAGTCTGCAGATTTGTTTTGCTGAATCTCAGTGTTTGATGTTCTGCATTCTACAGCTTTTAAGTACTTACTGCCCTGCCCTCATGGAAATCAAGAGATGAGAGCCTCTGGCATCCCTGGACAATCACATCTCTTTTAATTTGATGTTTATATGAGAATCTAGATATCAAACTTTGGGTATCCAAAGCTTCTGAATTTTGTCCCAGTTTTGTTAAAACTATAAATCAAAATACATCCCCCTGCAAGGCAGTGAAACAGGAATGCAAATTCACTGAGATTTACCAGCAAAGTCAGAGAAGCAGAACAAGAATAACAACAGAGTGATGCGAACTTTAAAATTCATCTTGCTTTTGCCACAGCCTGGACACCAGCACAAAAGTTTTGCTCAGATATTGTTCCTGAGAAGGTGTTAACAACAACTGTGTTCCAAAAGGAAGTATGCAGCTGCTGTATTAGTTGGGAAGTGCCACAGTTGTTTATTCTAACTAACGCTTTCACTTCTCATTGACTTTTGAGAAGTTGCACCTTCTGCTTCCCTTCCCCATCCTGATCAGTTATCTGGACTGGCTTATTTTCTTCAGCAAGCACCAGTTGCATAACAAGGGGTGTGTGACTGGGGCACCAGCCCAACGTAGAAAACCACACACTTACAGGAGGCCGGAGAATGGAAGTGCCCCAGAGAGACTGTGTTGCCCTGCTGCAGGCCTTGCTTTTCTTGCTGCTGGATCCACCCTTAAGCATTGCCACTGGTGACAGGAAGTGGCTGCACTCAGGGAGGGGGCAGGGGGTTGGATACAGTGGATGTTGAAGGTCTGGACTTGGGGAGTTGGGGCAGGTGATGGAGTAGCTGGGGGCTCCTGGGAGTTGCATCCCAGTAGCTCCAGTCTCTTTATCAGCCTTGGTGGCAGATGCAGTAAGGGTCATGATGGATATATGATGGCTGCTGTGTTAAATCCCTGGCTGCTGGTCATACCAATACCTCCCCTGGCAGCAGCATCTCCCCTGGAGGGAGAGGGGTTTTTTTATATATGTATTTTCCATATTCCAAGCCAAATTGGCCAAATCAATTCCAAATCTGTTAGTCCAGAACCATGTGTGACCCTACTACCAGCAAACATCCTCCATCCCCACCTGGAGATGTTTCAGATGTTCCCAGATCCTTTAGGGGGCATCCTACTTGCAGGCCCAAGCCTGGAGGCTTGGGGTTTGGATGCCCCTGAGTTTCACTTGCCCTTAGCCATAAGGCCCCAGGGGCAAGCTAGGGAGGACTCTCCCACTTCCACAAAGTGGGCATAAAGCCAAAGTTAACTACATTACCTACATGGGTACTATTTTATGCTAGCAGAGTGGTCCTCCCCAGGTGCGACTAGAAAGTCACTGTGGTGATCATGGTATTTCCTGTAGGTAAGAATAGACTACGCTTGATCTGAGCCTTGGGACTGGTGCTACTGCGACATGACACTCATGCTGGCTGCAGGATACAAGCCTTACCAGTTATGCCTCTGGCACACACTCTAATCAATTCCCCTGTTCCCCAGTAAATTCAATCTCCTGACATACCACCAATCATCCTCAGGTTTCATGGAGCAACCTCATCTCCAGAAACACCCATTGACTTATTTTACTCATCCCATGTTCCATGCAACTTCCCCTGACTTCAAAAAAACTAGTCAAGCACTAGAACTAATTGCCTCCTCACCACAAGTTCCCCTGTTAATAGGGGACCCCACCTACAGGCAGCCAGTTCACAGAGCTTGAGTTCAGTGCAGGAATCAAAGGTTGAAATCTCCCGACCTGCATTATTCAAGAGGTTAAAACAGATGGTTCTTTCTGCTATTCAAAGCCCATTGTCTGTGGATATTTAACAGTCCTCAAAATGGAGCCCTTACCTCCCACGAATGTCAGGCTACACACACGTACTTTCTAACACCCCCCCCCCCAACAGAAATGGTCTTGAAACTCCCCTGTTCAACATAGCAAATTCATCCTTCCTCTGGGAGAGGTTTGAGAACTGGTTTTTGTCTGCGCTTTTATACAGTTGGATGCAAGAAAGAGAATTTATATGTAACCCTTGCCGGCACACTAGGCTGGGCGATGTGCCGGATTCTGGATCCTCAGGCTGCCAGTAACCTTGGGAACTCTCTCAGGTGGGTCTCCGAACTAAGGTGGCCCTGGGGAGGGTGTCCCTCACTTTCACTTCCCAAGATCCTCACTATAAGCCCCACTGAGAAAAAGGGGTTTTCTTTATTTATACACAACTATATACAGGAAGGGAAAAAATGGATTAATAAGAATAATAGGAAATTATATATATATAAGATCAATGATAATTATTAGAAAGAAACAATAATTTGACTACTGTTTACAAATACAACATTAAGGGAAACGGTGGTTGTTACCATTTACAGTCAACTCCCTCACTGATTACATTCCCCTGGTCATAGTCTTTGAAACAGTTTCCCTCCAGGGTTAAAACCCACTCCCCCTCCAAACAGCAACATGATTGTCATTGGTGATATGCAGATACCCCCTGAGAGCGCTGGTGCACCCCTGACAGCACCATTCCCTGCTTAGGTGATGGGCGGGGGGGGGGGGCAGGTGAGAGCGCCAGCCAGGGTACGGGGGCACCAGAAGCGGTTCTCACAGTCCCTCTGCGGCCGATTGCTCCAACCCACAAGTGCCGCACCGCTGGCACTTCCGGATCAGCACAACATTTTCAGGTCAGCACAATTGGCTTCAGGCAGACCCCCTCTCCCATTGCTGACTGGCCGCTGTGGGGGCAAGTGCCCCCCCCGACTCAGGAGGCACCAGTTCCCCGTGCCTAGCTTGAACAGCGGTTTTCCATAACAAGCCTCTGACCCAGCAGTTTCTCTTAACGCCCAGTCAGCTTCCTAACCCCACCTCACTCCTTCCTTGGGTACTTGTGTCCCTGAGAGCACTACAGCTCCCACTCCAGTGAGGAATTAGTTTCTCCTGGGATGACTCAGGCTCTCCCCTGGCCTGAACTCTGCTCCTTTGTCTGGGGGAAAGGAGGGGCTTGAGTCCCTGTCCCTATCTCCAGACTCCGATTTCTCTCTCTCTCTCTGTCTGTCTGTCTGTCTGTCTGTCTGTTTGTCTCTCTGTCTCTGTCTCTCTTGGGGGTGGGTTCTTTTCGCCTCCCTCAGCTTTTTATGGCTCCATAGTAGTCAATCACACTCCGGGGTTTGTGGCGGGGGTTCTGGCTGCACTTCAAATGCACCAGTAAAAAGAATCATCAATCTCCTGGATACTAGAGATCATGGACTAAATATAGACATTGGATTTTTGACACATTATAATCTGCCTGGCAACTGACTCCCCAGCCCAGCCCAGCCCAGCCCCTGGCTTCTTTACTTTTCATTCCATCCAGGAAGAGCACACACCAACTGCTGAAACTTCCTTAGCCTGACAAAGGGTTTTTGAACTCGAAAGCTTGCTTAATAACTTTTCTCCAACTATTTGGGTTGGTCTAATAAAAGATATCAAATTCACCCAAGGAACCTTGTCTGCCTACGTCCTTAGACCAACACGGCTACAACCTACACCCCAGTAAAAAGCATGCATTTTGCACAGCGCACCCTCTGTTTGGAAAGCCGTGCACCCTCTGCAAACTTTTTGGCACCCTTCTCTGCAAAGTCCTTAGGCATGGCTCATCTACTCAGTTTGCAGCCAAGCAAAACTCTGCAGCTATATGACTGCATCTTCTCTGCTTCCTTAGAGCAGGGAGCTTAGAGGAGTGCACTTGGAGGTACTTGGGAAACCGAGTCCCTCTATCACCAGTTCAGCTCTGGTTCAAGATGGTGCTGATCAAAGCATCCTGGCTTTTCAGTGGGCCATGGAGCAGAGCTAGTTCTTAGTCCATGCTAGTAACAGGTACAATACCAGTCCAAGTGCTCTGAGGATTGCCTGCTTTGTTTTAGCACTGGTGGGAAACCAAAGCACCTCGAAAGGCACAGGAAGGAGGAGGGCTATGTGTTGACCAGTAGCTAAACTAAGGGCGGGGGCGCAACTTTTTTGACAAGCGTGCCACAAGCATGGGTAACTGGTGCCTCCAAAGTCTGGGGGACACCAGATCGCCAAGGGGCTGGGGTGGCCTGCACGTAAGATGCCTACCAAGACTTTGGAAATGTCTGAAGCCCCTGGTAGGGGTGGCGGATGTTTGCCCATAGTAGGGGCACTTATGGGTCTGGACTGACTCAGGGATTTGGACTTAATTTGGCTTGGAAGATGAAACATTTCTTTAAAAAAAAATAGCGAGATAGAGGTCTAATTTCATTGTGTCTAAGGTGCAAATCGACCCTGCCTTCCATCCCTAAATGCTGTCATCCACCCCCCCCAGGCCATATTCGCACTCCGA
>NW_005841837.1:1803363-1813449 GCF_000455745.1 Alligator sinensis
TCCGCGTTTCCCGTTGGAAACAAGCAGCGGCCCCGGCTCCGCGGCGGGCCGGCGAAGTCGCCCCCAGGCGTTGGTGCTGGTTCCCGGGGGGTGGGGTGCCTTGTCCCTTTGAAGTCCGCTGTCGCGCGGGCAGTGGTGCCACACGCCGTCCATCGTGGCTGCTCCGGGTTGCAGATGTGTGTGTGGGAGTCCTCTGAGGTGAACCTGACGGTCTGAAAGGCAAAGCGAGGTATCTCCATCGCGTGGTATCCCAAAGTTTCACCGAGAAATTCAGCTCTAGCACTGATTTGCAGTTTATTTCCTCACCTGTCACCCAGATCTTTCCCTTGCAAAACAAGAAGCTGATAGAAATTGGGGGGGAGGTGCTGTATGCAAGAAATAGGCTCCCCGTGGTTCTGGAAGTTTGCGGGGGGAGCCACAGCAGGGCATGCCGCCCCCGCGCCCCCAGCTGAAGGACAGGGCCCTGCACACAAGATTGGGCCTGCACGCAGGGTTGGTTCGTGGGCCCATCCATCGTGTGGCCTAGGACCTGGCACACTGGGTTGGACCCAGCAGGTGGCCCTGGACCGGGTGCACCAGATCAGGCTTGGTTGGGCCATGGCTGGACCCATGCACTGCTTCAGATCCAGCGTGCTGCGTCTGAGCCGACCCGCAGCCCTGGACCCATTATGCCAGAGGGGGCCAGTGAGCAGGTCGGGTTGCAGGCCCTGTCCAGTGTGCAGGGCTGGCAGCCGGCTCAGGAGCACAGTCCTATTCTGCACAAATCCAAGGCTGCTGGGAGGCAACTCCCAGGAGCCCCCAGCTACTCCACCACTTGCCCCAACTCCCCAAATCCAGACCTTCAAGATCCACTGCATCCTGCCCCCTGTTCTGCAGGAGTCCAGGGGGATAGGCTCCCTAGTTGCTGGTATTGAGATACTTACTGAAGGTAAGAGCTTGTTTCTTCATGCTGCCTTTTCAAAATCAGGATGTGCATAGTATCTTGGGCCAAGTTATATGAGAGAAAGTACATTATTTTATGTGGTGTACTTGCTAGGTTGCATACTACTTGCTCCTATAAAATCACACAGCACATCTTGCAGCCACTTCCCTTTGAATTTGTGGTGAGATTTAACTGCAAATCGTTATCCCTGGTGAAACTGGGATGGCACTGCCAGCTTCTCCTTATAATTGTGCATTAAAGTCTGAAATGGAGGCGGTTTTGAGAGTCAAAATATCAGCTTCAATTATTTTATTTCACTTTCTTCCTTAGGTATTTGCATCTCTTGCTACAGGGCCCAGGCAAAATAATGCCACATTCTATGAAATACGTACCTATGATGTTAAGCCGGGAAAGATGAAAGAGTTTGTGGAAATGGTCGATAAATACATCCACCTTCGCGCCGCTCATTCAGAGCTGACAGGATTCTGGACTGTGGAGTTTGGGGCAATGAATAAAGCCATCCATATTTGGAAGTTTGGTATGAGTGGTGTTTCTTCATGCTGCCCTGGTTTTGTCAGCCCTGTACATTAGACAGATAAAGGAGAATGTTTCCAATGGATATCATTTCTGTTTTTCACTGTAAACAAACAAGTGATAGGAAAGACTAGCTCCTGTACAGTCTGCTGAGAGCAGATACTTGCAGAGTTCAGGTGAGGCACTTAAACATCTCTCTGTGTGTCAGTTTTACTGGGTGTATGCAAATGCAAGCCACACAGACTGTTTAATGTTCATTCTAGTTTAGGGAGGCAAGCTTCTTTGAGTAGATGTGATATCTTTTATTAGACCAACTGAGTAGTTGGGAAAAAGCTCTTTGCAAGTTTTCGCGCTCAGTCAGGCATAGGGAGTCTCTGCTGTTATGAGATCTCCAAGGAATGAAAGAAGCTAAACGTGTGACAGGATGTCAGTGAGAATGTAAATAGGTGGAAACTAGGAGAGACAATGAGGAACAAAATGCCAAAGATAAGTAAGGGAGACTCTACCATAGTTGAGTTCTCCAAGGTAGAAAAAGAGGCAGTCTGGAAAAAAAAAATCTAATATAGACACTCTAATTTGGGGGCAGATTATGTACCATGGATTTCAGTGGTAATTCTAACATTGATTTCAATAAAAGCACAATTGGGTCGTTAGTAACTTTAGTGCATTTTATATAGTTGTCCTCCTTTGGTCAGTCTTGGATGTAGATGCTCCTCCTGCCTCTCTTTGGATTTAATCCATATTTGTGTGCTTGGAGTCATTGCCCTACTGAACAGTATTCCAGGGCTAGCTGAATCTCCCATCCTGTAAATAGAAACAGATTCCATTTCACAGAATTTCTTGTTCTCTTTAATTATTTAAAAGGATTTTTTTTTAGGATACCCACTAAGAAATGTTCTGAGGGAAGCATAAGTAAAAAAAAAAATGTTAATTCCTGTCCAGTTCGTTCCCTAACCATGTTCAAATACGGCCTTGTATCATCCCGTATTTTTTTCCTTTGCACTCAATTTTTGTTTTATTTCCTTTTATTAGTTAAAATTTATTCATTGTATTTTCTGCTATTATCATACCAAGATATTATTATTTCTGATTCTTCATTTATGTGGGTTTCTTTCCTAAAATTCTTGAAAAATCTTTGCATAAACATATGTGCATGTTTTATGCAAGGTATTAAATGGAAAGGAGACTGTAGGATCATTATAGAGCCCTTCAGGTTGAGTAGAAGATTTAATTGGGTCATTTTATGGTTTTACTTTTTTAAAAACATAGGAAAGATTTAATTTTTAATATTTGATTACATTTCATATAACCAAGTGAAATGTACTTAAAGGTATTTATTTACCTTTATTTAAAGGTAAATAAAGAGGAAATAATAAAATGAAGAGACAGCAGCAAACTTCACAAAGGTTATATCACTGATCACTTTTTTTTTTCTTTTCCTTTTTTTGTTTCAGGAGCAATAGGTAGGGAAAACGTATGCACGTATATAAAACTCACTACTGGTTTTAAAGCTATTAGAAGTCATGGTAACTTAGAAACCATTGTAAATCTTGTTTTGAGTCTGATAAGAATCTTGCTTGGAAAATTGGTTTGACCTGACACTGTTCTAACACCGAGCGGCAGAAATATCTGCGTAATATGATTAAACTCCACCAAACTGGTTTTGACTTAGTAAGTCATTTTAAAGAAATGACCCCTATTTGAAATCTGACTCCTAAGCAGTTTTCCTCCTTCTAACCATTTTATTTAATTACATTTGGTATGACATGGAGGCTGAATGGAATCAAGACTTAATTTCTTTCCCTTTCTTACAGATAATTTTGCTCACAGAGCAGCTGTTCGGAAAGCCATAGCCAATGATAAAGAATGGCAAGAAAAATTCATCTCTCCTGTTCTGCCCTTCTTGGAAAAACAACACAATGAAATTGTCTACTTAGTTCCCTGGTGTGAGCTTGGGAAGCCTCCACAAGAAGGGGGTGAGCATTGCTGAAAGCTGCTGATGTTGATTCAATAATGAGAAATGGCTTAATGTTTAAACCAAGTGTTATATCATGTAAAAGCCCAGCAGAAAGCTTTATAGAGACTTCCTTCTACAAGAATGTAAATGAGGCAGACTATAGTATTGCTTCTTTTGCTAGGTGTGTTCACTTTCATATCTGAAGAAAGTCATGGAGCTAACCTAGAGTAGAGGGTTTCAGAGAAACTCATGACAAGAACTAATATGAGTGGAGGCCAATATCTTGCCCAATATGATAGGGAAGGAATTTGAAAATTGGATGGTTGGAGACAAACACTTGCCTGGGATGATTTGGACAGGGATGGCCTTACCTTGAATACGAGAGTTGGAATAGATGACCTCCTGAGGTCTCCTCCAGCCCTAGTTTTCCATGATTCTATGCAATTCTCTGTTCAGCTGAGATAGTTTGAACTACAGGGGGATGCTTAATTAACTTCCCATTGGTTTGTTTTTGTTTTTTTTTTAATTGTGACCCAAATCCCACAATCCTTTGAGATGTTGGATCCTACAACCTATTGGGACAATTTTTTGTTCAACAGCCAAAAATGCTTGGGACTTTCTGCACTAAGTCAGGGGTGTCAAAGCTACAGCCCATAGGGCCCTGTCATCCAGTCCTCGACCTGTGGGTCTCGGATCAACCTTTCGTCCTACGTGCAGACTTGTGCTTGCCCGTCCTATGTGCTGTGTGTGGTGCGTAGGGCTGGTCTGGCATGGGCTGTATGTAGTACGGGTCTGAAGCCGCAGCACGCAAGGTCAGTCTGGGGTGTGCACTGCATAAGACGCTTGGGGCCAGCCCAAGGCATGCTCTGCATACAGAACCTGTGCCAGACCAGCCTTGTATGCTGGATCGTGGGCCTGTCTGGATTGCGCTTGCAGACTAGCTGTGCATGCTGGATCCAGCTTACAGGGCTGGTATTGAATAGGTGCCATATGTAATACCCTGGACCAACCCCATGTGCTGCACAGGGCTTAGGTCAGCACATGCTGCACATGTTGCATGGGGCCAGTCCGGGGCATGCACTATATGTGGAACCTGCATTGGGCCTACCCTGCACACTGGATCTGGGCCAGTCCAGATTGGACCCACAAACAGGCCCTGCTTGCTGGATCCAGTGTGCGGGAGCGGTCCAGCACAGGTGCCACAGGCAGTGCATGTTCCAGACCAGCCCCATACACCATGTACAGTATGTGCCCTGGAACCTGCCATGTGCCATACACAGGGCTGGGGCTGGCATATGCCGCATGCAGTGTGTGGGGCCATGACTGGCACTGCATACGGCACATGCACCAGATCAGCCCTGCACACAGGATCCAATACATAGGGCTGGTCTAGGCTCAGTCTGGCCTACAGACCAGCTCTGCTCCCCTCATGTAGCCCATGGGGCCAGATGAATTTGACACCTTTGTTCTAAGTGAATTGTAGTAAATGTAGCTGTGACAAGAGCCCTCCAACTTGGAGAATCACAGTATTCATTTTGCATTTCTTTTTTGTATTTTTCTGCCAGGGGTATACGAGATGGTTACATTTCAGATGAAACCTGGTGGACCAGCTGTGTGGGGCCAGGCATTTAGAGCCGCTATCAGTGCTCACATCAGTACAGGCTACACTAAGCTGATCGGTGTTTTCCACACAGAATATGGGCTACTGAATACAGGTACAGCATTAGACAGCTTCCAATACAGACATGGGCACAGAGAGGCAAACGCTTTCCCTGTATTCTTACCTAATGTGGGGTGTCTGGTAGGGGGAGAATGTGGACTTGTATGTCCTTGTAGGGCACAGAGCTCATCTTACATAGGTCTGTTGTCAGCTACCCCTCACTACCACCCCTCTCAAAAATCGTTCTCACCTAAAGTAGCATGGCTCCGTGATCCAGGTAAGCAGTTGGAAAGTGTTGGTAAAATTATTTGAACTCCTATTTTTGTACAGCCACAGCTTTGGAGTTTGAATTTTGGATTTGGGGCCCGTTACGTGGCTTTAGCACATTTAGAACCACTTGGGTCTGTCTCTGACTATGCTTGTCCAGAGCCAACATCCAAGATACAGGTACTAAGCACTGAAATCATAGCAATAGGGAGTTCTTGTTACTGCACATGCACCTTGAACCAGGGTGCTATGGGGAATTGAAATGCAATATGCATGTCACAGAACTAAGACCTGACATTTTTAAAAAGATGTATTGTGCAAATAAGAATATAGCCAAAGCTTATTTCCAGATTGATAGAGCCCTCTCAAAAACTGTCAGTGGCCATATGCAGTGGATGCCTGGTCATTGTCTTTTTTTGTATGGTTCCAGAGCAAAGCTGTGTCCCTGAATTCAGTTTTACATGGTATCTAAAGACCTTAAAAACCTGGGTGCTGAGAGAGAGGTTTTCAAATGCAATGAAATGAGCTGGCAAAAAGTACGCAGAAGGATTGTCTACTAGTCTACTTGTCTCGTGAATTGCTGCAGGATTCCAGAACAATAGAGAGGGCCTTCAGGAATCAGTCTCTCATTCTTGTTTCCCTAGTTCACGTTATGTGGTGGAATGAGAATCCAGACAGCCGGGCAGCAGGAAGGCATTATGCGCATGAGGATGCCAGAGTGGTAGCAGCTGGTGAGTGAGGGCTGTTTTAGGCGTGTCTAAAGATAGTTTGTAGTACTGCCCACCTAGGATCTCTGTCTTGTTTTAACTAATTGTGTGTTTAATTTCAGTGCGGGAGAGTGTCAGATTCCTGGAGTCCCAGAGAAGTATGCTCCTGATTCCTTTGCCATGTTCACCATTGAAATAGCTTTTACCAACAGCTATAATGACAGAGAAATCCTGCAGAACAAAATGCTGTAAGAAAGCATTTCAACATTGATCTCTGTGCTAATGTAATCTGGGCAAATACTCTTCAGTTGACAGTATGTGGGCTAATCCCTCCCATTGTTAAATAGTAATTTTTTCTCTTCACTCATCTCTAGGCTGTCCAGGCTCCAATAAAAATTCAGCCTCTGCCCCACATGGCAGAAAACCTTTCTGCAAACTCTTCTTAGTGTCCACTAATCCTACAACTTGTATCCAAAGCTGCCCATTGTGCTACTGAAATTTTGACCCGAGGGCTGCAGCCATCTGCACAGCATGCTTTGCTGCGTCTTTCAATGACTAATTATGGGTCTAAGAAGCAGAAGTCCTAGGTGCCTTGCAACCCAGATTGCAGTCGAGACCATAAACCTTACTGGTGTGTCCGCTTGTATTCTTAAAAAACAGATTGCTATGATTATAGCTGAGAAGTCTTGCAGTAAAGTTGGTTAAGTGTTGTTTTACATTTATGTTTAAGCAGCGTTCACCCTTTTTACCCCTTGAAATACTGCTTTGCAGTCACTGTCTCTTTCCATTTGGGTCTAGTGAAATCTATTCAGGTCCTAGCCAATAATATATTTCATAGATCATGGAAACATTTGAATACTTATGCATAAATTGATTATGAATAAAATATTAGTGGTTCATGTATGCATCGAATCAAGGATGAGAGACATGCCTACATTTTTTCAAAAATAATTTGCTCCAGTGTAACACTTAAAAACCTAATACAATTGTATACACAGATTTTTAGTGTTTTCAAAGTATGTAACTTGCTAGTCTGGGACTCCCCTCAGTCTTCTTCAACCACAAGGTTATAAAATCTCTAATATGAATGCAGTATTCTGGAGGCTGTACATCTTGGCCGTAGGTAACCTTGATAGTTTTCAGCCAGCTAGTAACATGGCCCTTAAGTTATTGGAGGTGGTCAGTGACCATTCAGATTCAAGGAAAGCTGACAGAAGCATTTGTTTATATACCTTGACATGAAATATGGCTCTCTTGTGTGGTAGTGGATTTCCAGCTATAATTTGAATGTTGGGGTGATTTATTGTGTAGATGTCAAGCTTGGGAATGAAGCACTTTTAGATCCATTCAATAATTGGAAATAATATTATATCATGCAACACTGATCAGATGGAGACTTTCAGCTAAACCTTAAACTTTAGTGAAAACATAGATGAGAACTGGTAAAAGTCATTTCCTCCCTGTATACCTCAGCTTCTACATCTGGGGGGTGCAGGAACAAGGATGCTGTTATTTGCTTTGCTTTAAGTACTTTTGTGAGCTAGTGATGCAAGTACTAGGCCTTTTCATTGCTAGGGCTGTGCAAAGCTTCAGTCCCTGATTTGATTTGGTGGAGACATGGTCTGATTCAGTGGCCAAATCTCCGAATCTGAATTGAATCAGAGGACCCTTTAATTTATCTGAAGTGAATCGGAACTCTCCGAATCAATTCGGAGAGATTCGGAGAGTCAGACATAGAAAAAACATTTAAAGCGGCCTCTAAATACCTCTAGGTAGCAGGGGCTTGTGAGTGCTGTGATGCTGGGGCACATGGAGTGTCCCACAGAAGTGCGGGCGGCTCCCCAGCACACTCAGCAGCAGACCCGGAAGTGGGCCAGACGCCCCCCCACACCCCCCTGGCTTGGCAGTTAGTACCTCCTGGGTCAGGGGTGGTCCCCGGGGTCCCCCCTGCAGCCAATTGCTGAGCCATGGGGGCGCTGGGGGACCGAATTACTTCCAGTCCCCTTCTGGGTTCGCCACCAAGCACATGGAGGGCCACCCCGCAGTCCGGTGGGACGCTCCATGTGCCCTAGCATTGCAGCGTTCACAAGCCGTGCTGGTACCTCGAAGTATGTAGAAATAACATTTAAAGCTGTATCTACGATTCTCCAAATCGAATCGGGCACAGTGATCTGAATCAACTAATCGAATTGCTGTCCCTGATTTGGGCCGAATCCGAATTGGAATTGAATAGGGCCTGCTTCACGCACCCCTATTCATTGCTCACTTCAAATTATATTTATGGTTGAGTGTATGCTGTGTGGATGGAATCTGATTAAATTTCCCAACTACTATAGTTTGTATCTGTTTAAATATGTCTTCATTCTGTGGGCTACATAAAAGAAGAAATCTGCAGTGTTCTTAGGAGGATGGTAGATTTAAGTCCAGTCCCTGGAGGCATCTGTTTAATCAGGCTTTGAACTGGATCTGGGAACTGGATCCTACTGTTTGCTATATTAGCCTGCTAGTATCTATTCTTTACCTCTCTGACCCGAAACAAGCTAACTGGAAGGATTAAGTTTTAGTAAAGTAAGATGCCAAAATGGCATAGAGCTGTAATGAAACTTCCCTGCTTTCTTGCTTTAATTTGAGTGAAACTCTAAAATTTACATAAAGTCTGTAGGAAAGGAAGAATCAAAGTCTTTAGAGACTACATTTCAGATGTAAAATCTTCCTAGAAACACACTATTTATTGTAATTCGCACTCAAATGACCCTGGGATTGTTATATGCACATGGACTCTGTACAGGAATCCAGACTGCTTTTTAATTAAGAAGTTGAGAAATGAAAGGCAGAAAGAGGGAATTAGAAGCTCTGCTGATGTTTGATATTTAAAAACCCCTAGTCTCACCTTATTTCAGTGTGAAATGAAAAAAGAAAAAGCTATAAATTGGTTGCTCCTAGTGGGAGGTAGAGAATGAGAACTGTCAGATACTTTTAAACCAAATTTCCTATCAGCAATCAGACTTTTTATTATACTCATATCAGAGTATTTAAATTCAGGGAAGGAGACAAGACCCTGTGCTGATAACTGCTTGTTTTCCAAGTCCCTGTTATGGAGAGGCGCTCTTGAGCCTGTTGCATTGGGTCCAGTCTAGGCTCATGGATGCTGTCTGTACTGCCAAAGCAGCCAAGCACTGAAGCTGGGAGCTGCTGGAGAAGAACTTGAAGGTAAACCTTGGCACAGACCTTGCATGTTTGCTTGGGACAGATGAGATGACTGGCTCTGGATGCAGGAAAAGCAGTGGACATATACCTTCACTTTAGGAAGACTTTTGATATGGTCTCCCACAGCATTTTCACAAGCAAGCTAAGGAAGTGCGGGTTGTTTGAATGGACTGTAACAGGTGGAGAGAAAACTAGCTGGAGAGTAGTAATCAATGGTTCGATGTCTAGTTGGCAGCCGATATCAAGTGGAGCACCCTAGGGGTCTGTCTTGGGGCTGGTTTTGTTCAGTATCTTCATCAGCAACCTGGAAGATGGGATGCAGTGCACCCTCAGCAAATTTGCAGATGACACCAAATTGGGGTGAGTAACAGATAGGCTGGAGGGTATGTCTACACATGCATTAAATCTGGGAGCAGAGTAAATGCTCCTGGGCAGGCATCCACATATGCAGGGAAGCAGGAGGAGATTTGCTGCTAATGGCAACAAACTGCTCCTGCTTCCTAGGGCCCTTCAATGGACTCCTGCTGCTGGCGTGGGGCGGGGTGGTCATTAGGCTCCTCCTGGGTGCAAGCCCATAGGTTGGTAGGGAGCACTGGGCCAAAAGACAGCTGGCTTTTCTCCTTTAAAGGAGAAAGACATGGGAAACAGGTTTCCAGCCTGCAGGGGACTGGGGAGAGTGGGAGGATCAGATGGGCATGCGCACACATGCACATGGCAGCCAGGCAGCCTAGAGAGCAGGTCCCACAGGTAAGTTTCATAGTTTCATAGTTTTAGGGTCGGAAGGGACCTGGGCAGATCATCTAGTCCGCCCCCCTGCCATGGCAGGAAAGAG
>NW_005841837.1:1815361-1833551 GCF_000455745.1 Alligator sinensis
TTGATCCTCGTCGGGACTACCTTCTTTTGGGTTTGGAGGATCGTCTCCTTAAGGAGCGACCACTCCCCTTGAACACCCGGCTCTCCTCCCCTCTGAGACTACAGCGCTTCTCCAACTATCCTCCTTAGCTCGTTGAAGTTCGCCCTCCTAAAATCTAGGGCCACAGCCTGACTGCTTGCCTTTGCCACCTTGCACTGAATGGTGAATTCCAGCAGGCAGTGGTCGCTGTCACCAGGTCGTCGCCCGTGGCCAACACCAAGTCCAACAAGGCATCCCCCCTGGTGGGGCTGTGCACCTCCTGGGTTAGATGAAGGTCCTGGACTCTGTCTAAGAACCTACGGGAGCACTCAGACCTGGCTGACTGCTCCTCCCAGCAGATGTCTGGGAAGTTCAGGTCCCCCATGACTACCACATCCTTAGCCTTCGCTACCTCGGTTTGCTGACCCAAGAATTCCTGGTCAAGCTCCTCTCCTTGGTTGGGTGGTCTATAGTAAACTCCCACCGTTAGGTCCCTTTCCCCTCTTTTGCCTTGAACCCTAACCCAAAGCACTTCAGAGTGCTTCTCCCCTGACTCTTTATTAATTAGTGAGGATGTGTATTCCTCCTTGATATAGAGTGCCACTCCCCCCGCTCTCTTTCCTATCCTGTCCCTCCTGTACAGCCTATAGCCCTATGGGTCTTATGGGGGGTGGGGATTGAGGCCCCCATAGTGAGGGTGTGAGGTAGTTGGGCAGGGCTGCGGTTGCTGCCCAGCTGAGGCAGTGCATGGGACTTTGGGCCCAGAGCCACGGGCGGCTCGTCCAGAGTGCAGTGTGGGGACTGGCTGCCCACTGTGAGCTTGAACTCTGCTATGGGACTAGCGACCCGGATCAAGGATAACAAGAAGTCCTTTTTTAAATACATAGGGGGTAAAAGGAGGTCCCCGGGTAATGTGGGGCCCTTGCAGGACGCGACGGGGAATCTGGTTGTCACACCAGACGACAAAGCCAACATATTTAATGATTTCTTTGCCTCTGTCTTCCTGTCCCCCCTACCGGGATCCCTGGCAGACCCAAGGGAGGTGCTACCGGGCCCAGGGTCAGCGAGGACCTAGTCAGGGAACTTCTAGTGGATTAGACGTGTTCAAGTCAGCAGGTCCTGACAATCTGCACCCCAGAGTGCTGAGGGAATTAGCAGAGGTCATTGCAGGACCCCTGGCACAGCTTTACGAGCACTTGTGGTGCTCTGGCGAGGTGTCAGAGGACTGGAAAAGGGCCAATGTGGTCCCCATTTTCAAAAAAGGGAGGAAGGAGGACCCAGATAACTATAGGCCCTTTAGTCTTACCTTGGTCCTGGGGAAGCTCTTTGAGAAAATTATCCAGGAGTACATCTGCGAGGGGCCAGCAGGGGAGATCATGCTTAGGGGCAACCAACATGGGTTCATTAGAGGCAGGTCCTGTCAGACCAACCTGGTGGCCTTCTACGACCAGGTCATAAAATCTTTGGACACGGGTGTCGCGGTGGACATAGTCTTTCTGGACTTTAGGAAGGCCTTCGACACTGCCTCTCACCCCATTCTCATTAAAAAACTAGGGGACTCTGGCGTTTGTGGGCAGTGGGGTCCCCCAAGGCTCGGTCCTCAGGCCCGCACTGTTCAACATCTTCATCAGCGACTTGGATGAGGGGGTAAAAAGCACCTTGTTCAAATTCGTGCATGACATTAAGATGTGGGGAGAAGTGGGCACGCTGGAGCAGAGGGACAGGCTGCAACTAGATCTAGACAGGTTGCAAGGGTGGGCAGATGAGAACAGAATGGGTTTCAACACTGGCAAGTGCAAGGTGCTGCACCTGGGGAGGAAGACCCAGCAGCATACCTACAGGATGGGGAACTCCCTTCTCGTCAGTGCAGAGGCAGAAAAGGAACTTGGAGTAACTGACTGCAAGAGGAACATGGGCTGACAATGTGAGGATGTGGACAGGAAGGCTAATCGCACCTTGTCATGCATCCACAGGTGCATCACAAGCAGGTCCAAGGAGGTGATCCTCCCCCTCTATGCAACAGCTGCGGCCTGACCAGTGGAGTATTGCGTCCAGTTCTGGGCGCCGCACTTCAGGAGGGATGTGGACAGCATCGAGAGGGTCCAGAGGAGGGCCACCCGCATGATCAGGGGACAGCAAGGGAGGCCCTATGAGTGGAGACTACGGACCTGAACCTGTTCAGCCTCCACAAGAGAAGGCTGAGAAGGGATCTGGTGGCCGTCTACAAACTGGCCAAGGGGACCAGCAGGCAATGGGAGAGTCCCTGTTCCCCCGAGCACTACTGGGAGTAACGAGGAATAACGGCCGTAAGTTGAATGAGAGTAGGTTCAGGTTAGATATCAGGAGGAGCTACTTCACAATCAGGGTGGCTAGGATCTGGAACCAACTTCCAAGGGAAGTGGTGCTCGCTCCTACCCTGGAGCTAGAGGAGAGCTAGCAAAAGGAGGCTAGATTATCACCTAGCTGTCCTTTCCTGCCGTGACAGGGAGTCGGACTTGATGATCTGCTCAGGTCTCTTCCGACCCTACCAACTATGAAACTATCCCTGCTGCCCTCCCTTGGGGGCCTCCACAGCCTAGCCGGCAGGACCCGGTGATGCTGCAAGCCCTGCATTGCCATGGTCTCTTGCCTAGCAGTACCGTTGGTTCCTATATGGACAAGCAGGAAAGTGTATTGGTCTAAGGCATGAGTCAGGCAAAGGTCACTGAAGCTCCTCCAACCTGCACCCTGCCTTTCTGGCCACCAAAAAACACCCATGCATTTCAAACCCAAGGAAGCCACCATTCTTCGGTGGAAGCGAGACTTGAACTTGCCTCTTCTCCCGCCCAGACCTGTAGGCAATCACTAGGCTACAAAGAGCTGAAGCCCTTAAGGTTAAAGGTGCGGCCCCTTGGTTTTAATTCCAAGAAGGAGTAAAGAAAAAAGAAAGCAGGGAGCCAGGAGGCAGGGTGTGGGGCTTGGCTGCACTTGGTCCTGAGGTGTGAGATGCGGAGGCAGGTCTCAAGCCCAGGGTGTTGGCTGGGCAGCCCTCTGCCTGCTAAACTATTGCCCAGGGGCTAGTGACCTGCCTCTGCCTCATGGCGGGCTAGATGCGTTCCAGGGAAGTAAGTCAGGACACAGGTTCTGCTCGATGCTACAGCTTGGCTCACCTTGACTGCTGCTTTGGGCTGCAGTCCTTGTGCCTACCTGGCAGGATTCACAACTGTCTATAATATTAAAGGAGACTCCGTGGAAAACAAGCCTAAAAATGCTTGCCTGTAAAATCTGTAAAAAAAACAAAACAAAAAAACTAAAAAATTAAAAAAAAATGGAGCCCTGTCTTAAGCAGCCCTGAGCTTCATCGAAGCTCATTTGAATGAGACTAGAGATAAGTCTTGATGCACAGAGCAGAGCAGCACCATCTCATGTCTGAGTGGGAGCACAGCACCCTGCACAGAGCTCAGTCAGGCCTTTGTGGTAAAGGCCCCTTCCCACCCTGGCTCCCAGACGCGTGTGGCTCTTGCTACATCCAGTCCTTGCTTATAACACTGCTGTCCTTGCAAGTAGGCTGCCAGTAGTCCTTTGGGGGTCTGTGCTGGGATAAGGGGAGTGGGCTGGTGGGGCTAAGGCTGAGGAATGGACTGGAGAAGTGAAGGCAACAACATGCAGGGTACAGTTTGGGGTACCAGGGCATTGGAGTGAATAGGCCCCCCCCACAAGAAGGACAGTATGGCATGGGGTATCATCAGGGGTACCAGGCTTTGGCAGTGATTATGGGACGGCTGGGGGGCAGCATAATGTAAAATGATTGCTGCAGTCAAGTAGAGTTGCCAAGTCAAAAAAACATATTTACTTCAATTATGGAAGTAGGGCTGGAAGAGACCTCATGAGGTCATCTAGTTAGTCCAGCCCCCTACTCAAGGAAGGATCATCCCTGACTCAACCATCCCAGCCAAATGTCTGTCTCGCCTGCTCTTGAACACTTCCAAGGATCGAGTTTCCATAATTTCTGTATGCAGTCTGTTCCAGTGCTTGACCACCCTCATAGTCAAAAAGTTCCTCCTATTCTCCAAACTAAATTTCTCCTGTTGAAGCTTGAGGCTGTTGCTCCTAGTCCTGTCCCCTACAGTCATAGAGAAAAGCCCACCTCCTTTCTCTCTATAATTTCCCTTCAGGTATTTGAGGGCTGTTATTGAGTACCCCCACCTCAGTCTTCACTTCTCCAGACTAATTAACCTTCATTTTTTTCAGCCTTTCCCCACTAACTCATGCCTCCCAGAACCCTAATCATCTTTGTTACTCTGCACTGGCCTCTTTCCAAACTGTCCACATCCTTGTTGAAGCAGGAGGCCCAAAATGGATATAGCACTCCACAGTGCAGTGGATATAGTAATCTGCAAACTTTTTACTGACAAGCACACTATTTTTTCACTACGGTTGGTGTTAAACTCTTAAATTAGAATGCAGTCCTTGTCCAGGACCTGACAGAAGAACTATATTTACATTATATAAAACGTGTCAGTAAAAAGGTTTGGTTGTCAGTAAAAAGTTTGCAGACCATCAGTAAAAAATGGTCTTGGGTTGGCAATCTCACTACCTGGCTGCTGTCCTGCTTTTGATCTTCCATTTTCCTTTGCCTTCAGGAGCAGATAGAGAAGCTCACTGTTCCCTAGGCCTCTACTCAAGTGTTTCAGTTTAAAATGGTATTAACTAAGCTCTGGATTAACTGAATGCTGGCTTGACCCTATTCATTAGGGCTGTGCAAGGCTTTAGACTGTGCTTCGGATCTGGAGAAGCTTTGGATGCTTTGATGTCCAAAGCAGCATGTCCAGATCGAAGCACTGGCTTCGTTAGGCTTTCCAAAGCGGTTTGGAAAAGCTTTGGAGCCACCTCAGAGATCTGACCATAGGGTATAATGTGGAATCAATGAAATATCTATAACTTTGTTGTTTTCTGTCTGGTTTGGATGAAACTGGCAGGGGTGATGGCCCCTGCTGAGGCCACAAAGCCTGCCAAATTTCAAGAAGATAGGTGCAGGGATTCGGGGGAAACTGCACCCCAAACTCCTGAAAGCAAAACTCATGTCATGTATATGTGTTACAGCACAGGGGGCTGAAAACTGCAGGGGTAGTAGCCCCTGGTGAGGCCACAAAGCCTGCCAAGTTTCAAGAAGAACAGTGCAGGGGTTTGGAGGGAATTGCACCTCAAGCTGCTGACAGGCAGAACTTATGACATGGGTGACACTGTGTGTGTTAAGGCGCAGCAGGGTGAAAGCTGCAGGGATTATAGCCTCTGCTGCGACCACAAAGCCTGCCAGCTATCGAGGAGATCGGTGCAGGGGGGTTCTGGGGTCCTGCACCCCTAGCTGCTGACAGGCAAAACTCGCGACATGGGTGCTTGTGCATCTGTGTTCGTCTTGGGGCAGTTGATTGTCTGTATTGATTATTTCCTTTCCTTAGTCTATGGTTTTGTAGGTGTTAATTGTTGCTAATTAACTGGCTACATTAGCTAGCTACTGTGTATTAAGCTGGTCCCTGAATGAATCATGATTGATTGGTAACACAGTAGTTTAGCAGCCAGGCCTGCAGTAGCGTCTCCCCTTCCCCCCAACTTCCGTGCCCCAAGGCAGGCAGTTGCACAAGCACCCATGTCACAAGTTTTGCCTGTCAGCAGCTAGAGGTGCAATTCCCCCCAAACCCCTGCACCTATCTTCTTGAAACTTGGCAGACTTTGTGGCTTCACCAGGGGCTACCACCCCTACAGTTTTCACCCCCCTGTGGTGTAACACATACACATGACATGAGTTTTGCTTTCAAGAATTTGGGGTGCAGTTCCCCCCAAGCCCCTGCACCGATCTTCTTGAAACTTGGCAGGCTTCATGCTCTCAGCAGAGGCTACCATCCCTGCAAGTTTCATCCAAATCAGACAAAAAACAAAGTTATAGATATTTCATTGATTCCCCATTATACCCTATGGCTGGCTCTCCGAGGCGGCTCTGAAGCTTCGGCCGGATCGAAGCGGGAACCCGATCTGGAGCTCTGGATCGAATCGCTGGCATCCGAAGCGGCCGGATCTGAAGCCGGATGGAATAGCTGCCTACTCGCACAGGCCTACTATTCATTACAAACATTCAATCCTCAGCTCCTTTATTTAGCAAGGAGTGCTGCCCCTTACAGCACAAAGGGAAATTACTTGTTGACACATATCGGTAACTTGCTGTGCCATTAGGACTGAAGTTTTCTAAATCAGGCTCATGGATTTTAAGCACTCAAATCAATGTCCTATTATTTAAAAAACAAAACACTGTCACTGAAATTGGAGAAGGATAAGGATCAAGGTGGGGTGCGCCAGCACTAAATTCTTAAAAGTATGTCCCTTGTCTGCACCCATCCTGGTTCCTATTCTAATCCCTAGATCCACCCAAACTCTAAAGGACAAGACTCAAAGCTGCCATTTTTTAAGACAGGGGTGGGTGTTTGCATCATAGTGAAACTCTCAAGCCAGGAACAGTAGACTACAGTGCAGCTCAACAGTAAATGCAAATCAGTGAAACTTATGTAGACCAACAGTGCTGTTATCACTTTATTTTTTAATGTAAGACAAGGCAATCAAAATGCCTTTTTAATACTTCACATAAACAGTTATTAGCAAATACAAATATATATAACTTTTTGCTTTTACTGAAAATGTCCATTGAAGGATTTAACTTAGAAATTTCTGTTGTGAAATCTCTCTCTAGATTTTGCAAAGTTACTAGATATTCCAGTGCAAAAATAGATCCCATTACAGACAGCATAAAGTGCTTGGAATGAAGGACCAACTCTATCTCCTGGGAGAGGAGAAGCAAAAACACCCACAACTTTATCCTGGGGAAAATATAACATGTAAAGTCCTAGTTGAAATACAATTAGGGAAGCAACAATTTATTAATAGCACAACAAGTGGTAACATTGTTTCAAATCAGTAAAATGCCCTCAGTGTAATCTATTATTAGAGCTGTTCACAGTCATAACACATGGCACTTGGGATCATTTCAGCTGACACCCAGCTACAAGGGCAGGAAAAAAACAACTGAAATAAATTCCATGAGCAATTGACTGAGCAGCATGTGAGAACTGCAATGTCTGTATGCCATGTAGATCAAAACAGAACAAAAAAGCCTTGCCACATTTATGGTTTTGCCATGAACTGAAAAGCTGTCAGACAATCTGGCTAGCCTCAGTATTTAGCATAACTCTTCTTTGTGTCTCAGAATCCAGGTTATGCATCAGTTTGCTAATGCCACAGTAGCAGTAGGGTTCTTCAAGACTCCTTTTTGGCTGGGTTAGGATAAAGAATCACATGGTAAATACCCTTGCTGTGACATATGGACCAGTACAGAGAGAAACTGCAACCATTTATATGGACCTAAATGCAAATACTTTCACCCTTGCCTCTGGGCCCCAACTCCCACTGAACTCACCAATAAGACACGAAGGCTGGACTGAATCCATAACTTCAGTTGTTCCTGGTCAGATTGTGACTTAATGCCAACTGCAGTAGTGGTTTTTAGTGGTGTTAATACAGCATATGTTCCTTATTCATATGGTGAAGGATTGGGCCTACTATTTCTGTAAAGTGTAGTGTATATTAATCTCCTAGCTCCTTTGTGGTGATGCTTTAGGGCAGTCTCAAACTGAGTCCTTGTGGGTATACTATGAGAAGTGAGGTATGCCTTCTACTTCTCTCCCCCTTTAAAACAGTATTTTACGATTTAAAAAATATAATACAGTATGAAAAAGGCACTTTGGCAGAGCCACAGATTAGCTCTTATTTTATCCCAGGGCAGGATAGAGTGAGGCCAATGCTAAGAAATTAGCATTTTATGTATTAAATTGAAGTTGTCAACGATCCCAAATGTATGTGGAGGTCTGTACATAAAAATCCCATTACCTAATGGTGCTAGGTAGTGTTTTTCAGTTTCTGTCACTTCTCATATGTCTTAAAAAATTCTGGAGGAATTCCAGAAAAACATCTAACCAGTGAACTACTCTTCTGGTAGATGAGCACAAAGAGCTAAAACAGAACTTCTACATGTGCTAACAGCATAGGCTCAGCAAAGGACATGAGGCACATTAATGAAACCAGTCAGTGGGACTGCTCACGTGCTTTAAGTTCCGGTTCCTGAACCTAGGCCTAACTGTTGAAGCAAGGCTAAGGTGCCTGCTGAATGCATTACTGAAAACATATTCCTCATGCCCTAGAAAGAACTCCTGTTTAGCAAGAGGACAGTCAGCCATTCTCACCATTAAAAAAAAATTCTTGCTCTGGGAAGGTCTGAATCCCAGAATATCAGTGGATATCCCAATGACTAGCTGTTCAGGGGAAACTTTTAAAAAGGTGCTTTTTCCCCACAAACAAGAGCTAGGGATCAGATAACAACTGAAACACGTTATTACAGAATATTACAGAAGCTGAAACAGTAATCATGTCATCTCCACATAGGAAAATCTGAGGTGAACTTATAGTAACTGAGCCCAAGGATCACGGTAGCTGCTAGGACACAAAACCTGGAACTTGCACAGATCTCATTACATATCTGTAACTAAACTGAACAAAGAGAGAAACTGAAAGAGAAAGCATAAACACAGTGATGCAGGCATAATGTAACAAACTACACTATGGCTAGACAGATCAGATGGAAGTATTTTCATACCTTAATCTTGCTACCTATTTATGGTCATAAATAATACTGTTTAAAAAAAATCTACATTTCTTCTGGTTTTAGTTTAACTGGCTTGACAAAGCCAGAACTGGCAACACATTTTTGCTAAGCAATAACAACTTTAGATGCTGGGTACCTTTCTGATGCCAAGCAGGCATGAAAGGGCAGATAGTGCACATCAGAACAATAGGCAATTTGCTCATGGCACTAGCAGCATATGCAGCCAGTGAGACTGCAGCTGTGGTCTAGTCCCTAGTTTTGCTTCTCATCCACTGCTCTCCACCAGGTGCTTGTGGAGCTGCTGCAGTACCTTAAAAAGGAATGGGAAAGCACTTGTCTACATAAAACCCCAGGTAAGAAGTAGGTGATTGGTCACAATGCTGGTGGGACAGTCCCCTGCCTTTTGCAAAGGTTGGAGTTTTGTGAGCTGCCATCCACTGCACCAGATGGCGAGGGATGGGCTAGTGAATCCACATCTACCATCTACGTACAGTATTGCTTTGCAGCCTATGATTATCACTGATTGATTGACACAAGCCTTGAAAGAGGAGCTAATCAGATGTTTTTCACAAAGTAAGGCCATGGCACTGGGGCATTTGGTGACTTCTGGTCACTGGCTGTTTTGGTGCATTCATTGCCAGCAATGGATGCAGCACCAGGGAATTTCCACTCCTGACATAAAAAGGGATGGAAAGAGTAAATGTGCATGCCAAAATATATATCAATAAATAATCACTGGCCATGATTCCCCAATGAGCAATGGTTGCAATCCTAGTAAAAAAAAATAAAAAAGATGGGTAAGAACAAAACAGTATGGTTGAAAGCCCACAGCCTCCAGTGGGTGCCATACTACAGTTTCACAGAGTTAGGCTGTAATAAACTAGATTCAAGTCTTTCACTTGAGAACAGTACAACAAGGCAACGACTCTGGGAGGCACTGCCTCTGTAATGGAATTTTTGTTTTCATTGCATTGAATTGCATTGCATTGAATGGTTATCAGTAGAGTGTCCAGTTTGTTTCTTTCCTCCCGCGTTTCCCCTTGGGAATATCCTATCCCATTCAAAGGAAGGCTGTTTTTCTCTTTTGCTTGTCTGGTCCTTGCAGACAGTGGCTCACACACAACTTTCTTTCACCTTCTTATCTTGCAGAAAGGAATTCAGCTTTGCAACGTCCACAACAGTCTGGTGTTTGTGCAATGACAAGTCCTTTGTGTGGTCATCATCACTTTGGTCCTTAGCAAAGTTTACAAATACCTGCAAGAGAAAAGGGAGGCCAGTGGTCCCTTTTGGGTTCTGCTTTGTACAGGATACTTTACAGGATCCATGTTTGCCATGGATTTATTTCTACTCTTATTGAAATAAGGGAAAAAGTCCTCCCTTTAGCTTCAGTGGCATGATGGCTGGGCACCCCAATATCTACCTCCCTTTTTGGAAAGGAAAAAGCCTGAGGTGGGGGATCTCAAGCCTAAAAACTTGGCTACCTTCTCAGTTGCTCTGTCATCTCCATGCACTGTCTTGGCTTCACCCGTCTGAAACGTACTCTGCTACAAACTCTCCTTTCAGCCCAAACCCACTCTATGTCCTCTCTTCCAACCTCTGGTCTCTCCTCTTGCCTTTCAGCCTCCTCTCCCACTGGCCCCAAGACCTGGAACAGCCTCTTGCTGGCTCTTTGCCGAGAATCTTTGAAAACTCTTTCCTAGAGAAGCCTTCCCCTACAGACCTCTGTTCCTTTCTAGGGAGTTTATTCAGGGGTTCTTGTAATGAGAAGTGAAGTTGGCTCACAGCCGATGGGAAACTTACTTGGTCAAGTGTAGTCTGAGAAACGGAGTAGTCTTCTATGTGGAGTCTCTTCTTGTTCTGAGACAAGACACTGAATATCCTGGCCAGGGAGGATGGCGAAGACGGGAGCTGGTACTGAAGCATGTTTCGATGCTTCTCTTTCAGGACGCTGCCTGGGAATGCAAGCCCAAAGAAGTCCTGCACAGGAGTCAGGTCGGGGTTTGCTCCCGCTATCCGCACGATGATGGTGTAGCCATCTCCAAACCTGAAAGCAAAGTGGGAAATACAGGAGGGTGAGCAAGCTGCTTTCCAAGAACAGGAGGCACTCAAAATACAGGGCCATCTCCTGAAGCATGAAAAGCAACAAAACTGGGGGTCTGGAGGCAGGGTAGTTGAGGGGTCTTACAACAGCTGCAGGCGTATGAGTGGGAGCCTCACTCTGGACTTGGGTGACAGCAGCCTTCAGTCAATCCAGCTGTAAATGGGCACGTGGTCATTTAGTTAAAGACAGCAGCTGGATGTGCTGCTATCCACACCATTCCTTTGTGTGCCACTGGCTACAGAAAATGGTGGGCCTTAACCACGTTGCCCAGTGGGCTGTTCAGCTAAGGCTGGCCTTTGACTTGGAAAAGCAATAAGAGTGACACAGTAGGAGAAAGACCAACTCCTCATCCCAATAGTTGAGAACACACCAGAATACAGGCTACTCCCCTTACAGTTCTATGGCAGAAGCAAATTAAAGGCAGTCACCTGTTCTTCAGATGCTGGACGCTTCCCAGACACCTGAACCGCCCATTGACCATTATCGCCATTCGAGTACACAGGGCTTCACATTCTTCCATGCTGCAGGCAAACAAAACAATATTTAGCCCCAAACAAGGCAAACACTTACTGAGATCACCCATCTGTCTTTGCAGAAACATAGCAACTTAACTGAAAATGAACCTAGACCCCATCAAAGCAGACCAACGCGAATAGACACTGCTATAACAAGCACTACATGCCTGTGAGATGTCAGCACCACCGATCTGCCCTCCTTGATGACACTCAGAGCACAATTCCAAAGGAAACGTCGTGCTTTGGGATCCATTCCTGTGGTTGGCTCATCCTGCAGATGACATTTGTTAATCATGTTATGTAGTAGCCCAGTACTGATACACATTGTAATCCTGTGGGAAGTAACTGAATGGAGAAGAGAAAAATGGCAGGGAAGCCTTTTTCTTTTCTTTTTAAAATTTAAAAGCATGATACTTTCCCCCGTAATTGAAGTTGGGGGAAAAAATGTTAGATCTGCTCTATAAATGGTCCCAAACTGGGGAAAAAATGTTGTGAAGATTGTTGTCCTTCCTCCTCTCAGATTATGAAAATGTGAAATTTCACCAAATTTCGAAATATCACAGGACACTTAGCTACTAAAACCAGCTAAGGCAGAATGGGTAACCCTTGCTCTTCATCTGTCATGGGTTTAGGTAATCCTAGATCACATACTGTATTCACTCAAATATAAGATGATCCCCTTATAATTAAATTCTCTACCTAGAAAATTGATACATTTGTCATAATTTTCCAGGTATAGAATCTAACTATTGGAGGTTTGCCTTCAATTTGTCTCACTCCCACTGCTATCGGAGGGAAAAAAATATGGGGGGTTAGGTAGCTCCCTTGTCTGCTACCCCACCCCACTGCAACCCCTTCCCCCTCTCTTTACTATCAGACTCTGCTGTTACTGAGCACATGGAAGTGTGGGGCAAATTTGAAAACAGTGACCTTGACATAAACATACCTGTAGTAATTTGCATATATATATATATAAATATATGCAAATTACTAGTTATCCACAGACTTAGTTCAGATGCATTTTACCTTTTTTTAAACTGCTGCAAGTTTTAGCACAGCTACTCCATAAACACACTTTTAAGCAACAATTTTTTTTTTTTTTTTACCTATTTAGATACTTTTTTTTTTTTAATTTGTATCCGAGACCAAATTAATCAAAGCTAATTCCAAATCCAAGAGTCCAGAACCATAAGTGGCCTTACTACTGGCAAACATCCTCCATCTGCTCCTAGGGCATCAGATGTTTCCAAAACCTTTGGCGGGCATCCTACTTGCAGGCCCAAGCCCTGGGGCTTAGGATTCAGATGCCCCTAAGTTTTGCTTGCCCTTAGCCATAAGGCCCTTGGAGCAAGCAAGGGAGGAGGCTCCCATTTCCACAAACTGGGCTTAAAGCCACTGCAGCTCAGTGGGTACTGAACCATGCCAGAAGAGCAGTTCTCCTGCAAAGCAGTTCAGGAAAACTGCCCTCTTGGACACAGATGCATGGTATTTCCCCTGCCAGGTTAAGAAGCTGTTACGCTTGATCTGAGCCTTATATACAGTACAGGCTATGCTAGATATTAGTCCAAAGCCAAAAGACTCATGATTTACCATTTAGTTCACTGGGCTGGACCAACAGCATTTCAAGCCATAGTGACCTCACAGCTCAGAACTGCTCAGTATGTGTGCACTCCAGATACTGCCCCTTCTCCCCCAACAAAGGTCCATGTGCTAATTAGCCCCCACTCATGACTGGAACTGGTGGTTTTTGTCATGAGTCCTGGGATCTTCCAAACATGTGTATGTAGATGAGACACTGGGCAACCTCGTTTGGCTCTATCTTATGGGGGGGCTGGGCCACACTAATCATATGTGACAGGTTGAGAGAGGGGACAACAGAGAGATTCCGAATGAACTGTCTGAGGCCCCATTTGGTGATGTTTGTCAGACATTTAAGGCTGGTGAAGAAACAGGAATCCTTGGAAATGGGAAAGAAAGATGCAGCTCAGCTGTGGAAGTGAAGAGGAAGTAAAAATGTATTCGAAGTAGTGGTCCACTATAACTTGAAAAGGAGCTAGGGCTGAGCACAACAGGCACTACCCTATATCTAGGCTTGGCAAAATTCAATTTTTATTCTTTAATCATAGTATCATAGTAGTTGGGGTTGGAAGGGACCTAAACAGATCATCAGGTCCAACCCCCTACCCTGGGCAGAAACAGGTGCTGGGATCATATCACCCCAGCCAAATATCTGTCCAGCCTCCTCTTGAAGACCTCCAAGGTAGGGGAGAGCACCGCCTCACTTGGGAGTCCATTCCAGAGCCTGGCAGCCCTGACTGTAAAGTAATGTCTCCTGATGTCCAGCCTGAACCTTCTCGCTAACAATTTGTGGCCGTTATGCCTAGTAACCCCGGGTGGTGCCCAGGGTAACAGAGAAACAGAGCCCCCCCCCATTCTAGCTGGTCCCCCCTGGTGAGTATGTAAACAGCCACCAGATCCCCTCTCAGCCTTCTCTAGTGGAGGCTGAATAGGTGCAGGCCCTTTAGCCTCTCTTCGTAGGGCCTACCCTGCTGCCCCTTGACCATGCGAGTGGCCCTCCTCTGGACCATCTCAATGCTAGCCATATCCCTCTTGAAGTGCGGCGTCCAGAACTGGACGCAGTAATCCAAGTGCGGCCTGACCAGTGCCGCAGAGGGTAAGGATCACCCCCCTGGACCTGCTTGTGATGTATCTGTAGATGCACGACAAGGTGTAGTTAGCCTTACTGACCACTTCCTCTCATTGGCTGCTCATGTTCATCCTGGAGTCAACAATGACTCCAAGATCCCTTTCTGCCACCATGTTGACAAGAAGGGTGTTCCCCAGCCTGTAGGTGTGTTGCTGGTTCCTTCTCCCTAGATGCAGCACCTTGCACTTGACTGTGTTGAATTCCATCCTATTCTCATTTGCCCATCTCTGTAACCTGTCTAGATCTAGTTGGATTCTGTCCCTCCCCTCCAGCATGCCCACCTCGCCCCACAACTTGGTGTCATCAGTGAATTTGGACAGCGTGCATTCCACCCCCACATCCAGATCACTGATAAAGATGTTGAACAGTACAGTAATACTTTTATTTTGATTTTTATTTATCTAAATTTTCTGGATCATGCAAAATAAGGGTTGTGGGGGGATATGCATGCGCGCATATATACACATACACACATGCCCACTTCCTCCTCCAGTCTAGCACGCAGCAGGCATGGGGGAAGTTGCTGTGCTACTGGGGTGTCAGCCTGCTGCCTGGACCCTGTGCACAGCACCACAGAGCTCAGTGCCCACTTCCCTTTATCCTGTGGTGTTTGCTGCTCCCCTGCCCTGGCTTCCCCCTGCTCCCTGGCAAGGAAACCTGCCCCCTACAGCCAGCAGCTTGCTCTGCTCATTGGCTCCCACCTGAGTTTGCAAGGAAGGAACTCGCTGGCTAGCACCCTGCAGCTGGGGAGGCAGGGGCAGGGACAAACACACACAGAAACACACAGTGCACAGCCCATGCCCCTGCCTTTAGTCAGTGCTCAGCATGAGCCTGCCCAGGCACTAAGGCACCAGCCTATTCGTACATCCCCTTTCAATAAATTGTGATTATTGATGGAAATATGTTTTTGTTGATCTGTGAGCATGAGGTGAAATCGATGTTTGTTGACGTTTATGGATAAAAACTGAATCCGGCCAAGCCCACACAGATCTTAATCAGATGGCCCGCACTAATTTATCATTGTGGTAGGTCCTCATCAGTATGTTTTCCCAATGTGGGTCATGTGTTTTATAGTCATGGTCAGTGTTGGCTGTATTTAATCAACTTCAAAGTTGGTTTCCATTACTGAGCACATGGTGCTATTGGCAGCAGTTTAGTGATAGCCAATGTATGCAATGCGGTTTCCTTGTTTGTGAATGTAAGATGAGGAGCTTTTTACCCCTGTGCTGACTAGGGGGGAAAACCTCATCTTATATTTGAGTAAACAGCATATTATGTTTTTTTACTGAAAGAATCATAGCAAGAATGGTTAAAAATTGCTTGGAGGAATGTCTTAAGTTTTTCTGCAACTGTTAACACAGATACAGAGGGCTGGATCCTGTCATCCTGTGGACAGAACTCCCAGGGATGATATTGGAGTTTCAGGTGCCGGTCCAAGTTATTTGTGAGTCTATACCTGCAGTGCCACTGCCATGGTAGCTGACTGTTTTGGCAAAATATTCTCTAGACCAAATTCCCAGGCACAGAGGCCCAAAGTTTGTGCCATATCTTGCCCTGTATTTTCTACTGTAACTGTATTTCTAATAAGCTCATTTGTACCTGTAAATTGGGCTTTTTCACACACAAGTGGCTAGTGCTGCATCTGGATTTGTATTTTTTTGCCAAATGGCAGAGCTATGTTGACTTCAATGGGCACTGGATTGAGATCTTGCTGTTGTGAGTGAAAGGAAGGGGTAATACAGAAATGGTTGCACTCACCAGGAATACCACCGGAGGCCCTCCAATCAGGGCAATGGCCGTAGACAGCTTGCGCCGGTTCCCTCCACTGTAATTCCCAGCATATTTTTCTCCATATTTTACAAGACCCAGTTTACGAACTGCCCAGTCCCCGACCTGCAGGAGAGAGGGCAGTGTGACCCGACATGAGGACAGCAAGGGCTCCTCGGCAGCAAAGGCATGCAATTTTCCTGACTCTGGTGGGTCCTGCCCTGCTGAGTCTACCAATTGGAAACACCACCTGTGCCGGTCAGTGCCAACTGCCAGCATTGCAACTGTGGACTCTCAGACAGGGTACTGGATCATGGGATATAGCACAGCTCATTCCCCATTGAAGGCAGGAGACATGCTTGCTGCTTGCTCCTTGCTCAGGAAAAGAGAAGGGCTATTTGCTCCTCTTACACCCAAAGGTACCAGTGCTGGCAGCACATCCAAGGCTGGGCACCACTGTGCAGGAAGGTAAAGAATCTTCGAGCCAGTTATGCAGCACAGTCATTGCATAACACTTGACACAAATTCACTTTGTGGCACCAGTAGATAGGTTGAAAGGAAAACCACCCAATATTGCTCAGGGTCTTACACAATGCCACTGTCAAGTTGGGGCTTTCAAAAGACTGGGGAAGAACTTCAGCTGGCATGAACTAGCACAATGCATTTTACATCAGATTTGGCCCAAAGCCCCTAAGTGGCCTTGTCCAAAATGTTCATTACATGTGCTGGGTCCACATTTCACCCACCAGCTCAACCCATGGCCATGCTTACCTTGCAAACCTCTTTCTCCGGAACGCCTCTTAAGAGTGCAAATAACTCCAGATGCTCTCTTCCTGTCAGCAGCTCGCTAATAGCATCAAACTGAGGGCAGTAGCCCATGTTCTGATGGACTTCTTGGATCTTAGACAGGATGCTGCAAGGCAAGACAATGTCTCATTAGCCTTTTGTACTCATCCATTGCCATTTCAGGTACAGGAGACAGGAAAGGAATGAGACAAATGAGTGATTTTTGAGGTGTAGGACTCTAACTACTAAGGTGAACGTGTCACTGAATCCTCAAAGCAATTTTGGACTAAGTGAATTCATTCTGACACGTGACTTAAGTGTGATGGGAACCATTTTCATATACACCCAAGTGATTTAGGAGCATAAGTCTTGTTTTCAAAAGGGGCACAATGCAGTGTTGAACATTTCAATGCATTTTAACAATGCAGTTTTGAACTATGACTCACATTCAGCAAAACACTTAAGGCACATGCTTAAAGCTAAGCAAAAAGGGTGTCAAAAATTTTAACCCCGGTGTAAGGGGTGAGACTGCAGCACAGCTGGTGGAGACAAACATCAGGAATTTTCTTCGCGTACAGAAGAGGGAAGTATCAAGACTTGCAGGGTCTTCCTCTAACCTGTTTCCCTTGAGAAAAGCTTCTCCCCCCGTCACATCCGTGTCTCCAGTTAGCATCTTGAAAGTTGATGACTTGCCAGCACCGTTCACTCCCAGGAGCCCAAAGCACTGGAAACATTAAAAGATTGGCTGAGCACAGGCAGATGGCAGGGTGTTGTGTGATCTGCAGGATCTTTATAAATGAAACTGATGCATGAGATGGGAGGAGGCCACCCTGGCTGGCTTCAGAGTCAGAGAGGAACAAATGTCATTGTAGCTGTGAATGCAATAAATTGGATCTGAACTTCATGAGATGGGATGAACCTGAATTCCTGCCACTGTAGAGTCACCCTCAGGTTAATGCTGAGGTAATAAAGTTAATTCCAAACACAAATCATTTGGAAGGGAGAAGTGAACAAACTACATTATCTACCTACTTTATGAACCCCTGTCATTGTAATATCTGGGGACTTGAGAAACCTTAGTGTTTCTATCCTAATACCCCACAGTGAGGTAGTGGGGTGCTAGTGCCTATCTTTGTTTTTACAGACACAGGGATTCAGGCACTTCGCCAAGGTTACATGTGGGGAGCCTGTGGCCAAGCTTCAAACTGCCTTAACCCTAGGGCTATCTTCCCTCTTCATTAACAACCAACCTCAAAGGCCGTGTGTAGACAAAACAGGGGGCATTGGTGCACAACACTTTAGAGCGGGTTAAATGCTTTTGCACTGCTTTAATGGTGTTGGTGTTTGCACGCGTCAGTGGGGTACTGCGCAGTAATTCCAGCCGCTGTAGCAAATTTGGCGGTGTAACGCGCCTTAAATGACTTGGGGTGCAGCAAACTAAAACTCCTCCAAGGAGTTTGCTGCTTTACAGCCGCGGAGCAAAGCACTGGGCTTCGTGCAGCTCAGGAGCTCTGCAGGAAGCCCGCGCAGGCAGCCTGGCAGCAGCCCGGGAAGGCAGGCTCCACCCAAGAAAAAAACCCAAAAAACCAGCAAGCCTGATTTTTTTTTTTTTT
>NW_005841837.1:1833670-1842644 GCF_000455745.1 Alligator sinensis
GTGGGCGAAAGCACCCGCCCCCACTGCAGCCCAGGGACTGCTCCGCCCACTGGCAGCTCGCCCTCCCCTCCCCACCACTGGAGAAGCAGGTAAGTTCAGGTGTGTGCACAACACAGGGGTTTAAAGGGCCCTAAACTGAAGCGGTGTTTTAAAAAATGCACTGCTTCAATTTAGGGCCCCTGTTTCATCTACGCACACCCAAAGATATCAATGCCTAATTCTGCTTGGGGTTTTCAAGTGCTCTGGAACCACTCAGCAAAGCCAAATGCACTGATACATATGACCAATTGGCAGTTACCTCTCCAGGGGGGATTCCAACACAGATCCTGTCCACCGCTGGTTTTCGCTTCATCCTATAAATCTGAAACCAGAAAAAATGAATGAGGACAATGTAGGTGAGAGGGGAAGTCTGAGCCAAAACTGCTTCCCAAGGTTCAAGTCCTGACCCTCTGTAGTGGCAAAACTCCAAAAACGCTCCAGAATGAGCAGGTAAGAGCACTTTTTATTAGAAGATCAAGCTGTGCTAGCTAGACTTCTGGGAGTCACTAGTTAATTGGGTAGCATTGGACAATGAAGGGACTTGGCTTTGAAGTCTGCAGCCAGGCAGGCTGAGGCTAGTTCTCAGCTGAAAGGTACTGGCCTTGCTCCATGGACTTCCATGGTGCTACCAGCTGAAAGCCTGGCCCACTGTGCCTGATTCAGGCCTAAATAATGAATTCTTCAGACAACACCATGGGCATGTAAGACACCTGCCAAAGATATCTGTGCTTTCAAGTATGAACAAAATACAGAGAGCAGCAATTTTAGGGGTTCTGCAAGTGATATAAGCTTGGGGCTTGATTCAAAGCTTATGGAAAAGTGGGAGTCTTTCTACTGATCAAGACCTCAGTGAACTGTGCTGTTCTGGGAGATTCATAGATGTTTGGGTCGGAGGGACATCAGTAGATCAAAGAGTCTGACCCCCTGCCCTGGGCAGGAAAGAGCGCTGGGGTCAGACAACCCCAGCCAGGTGTGTGTCCAGCCTCCTCTTAAAGACCCCAAGGTAGGAGAGAGCACCACCTCCCTTGGAAGCCCATTCCAGATTCCGCAACCCTTACTGTCAAGAAGTTCTTCCTGATGTGTAACCTAAATCTTTTCTCCATCAGTTTGTGGCCGTTGTTCCTAGTTACTCCAAGGGATGCCCTGGTAAACAGAGCATCTCCTATTCCTTGTTGCCCTCCCCCCCACCCCAATGAATTTGTAGGCAACCACAAGGTCACCTCTCGGCCTTCTCTTGCAGAGGCTGAAGAGATCCAGGTCCCTCAATCTCTCCTTGTAGGGCTTTACCTGCAGGCCCCTAACCATATGAGTGGCCCTCCTCTGAACCCTCTCAAGATTGTCCACATCCCTCTTGAAGTACAGTGCCCAAAACTGGACTGTCCCCCACCAATATCGCTAGAATGGGCAGCCCCTCTCTCACCTTGGTCAGCTCCTTGATTTCGAGGATGTCGCTCTGCCCTCCACCGCTAATTATCCTCTGCCTCTCCCTGGTCACATCCTCATCCTCATCATTCAGAGGGGGAAGCTTGGCTTCAACCGGCCTTTGGGAAGAAAGAAATAAGGGGAGAGGTCTACAAATTTAATGAACTAAATACGAAAGACACAGTACTAGTCCGCATCCACATCTGGGAAGCCCCTGAATATCTGAAGTTCACCAGGATACAATACACTTATATGCTGACAGCCAAAACAAAGACCACACGCCTCCTCCATCCCTTGTAGGACTTCAGCTTAAATGCACAGGCTTCATGCTGACTGTTGGTGCACACAGCTGAATTTCACCTATGGCCAATGCACCTATGATGCTTTATAGGCTTACTGCTCCATTCACAGAGCCTTCTCCAGGCAAATTTGATTTCACACACGCTGTTCCCATTCCAAGTGTCACAAACAAGGACAAACATCCTGTCCCTGAACTATTGCTTCAGACACTTTCGTTACACTTGGGTGACTGGTTGTCCTGACAGAAATCTGCAGGGCAAAATAGCACTTGGTTCATCCAGCAGAAATGTTTGCTTGTGGTATGTAGGGAGATAGACTCTGAGTTTCAAAACTGCAGCAGCAGTGCGAGCTTTGGGCCTAGCTCATTGCCCTTTGGAGATGATGGAACAACTGCTTCCAGGGCTTGTCTGTACAGGCATTTTTTCCTGTGGGTATCTACAACTGGTTGCAGGAACACTCCTGTTAGTGGGAAGTCACTAAGGATGATCTGATGCTCCTGGCTGGATCTTCTGCAGCATGGCTCTGACTGCCTCACCCCATTTGCTAGTGGTGCCCCCAAAGCCACTTCCTCATACCAGACCCCAGAGCAGACCTCAGGCTTCCTTTCCCCACCAGCCCCGAAAGCCAAAGCAGTGCAGATCAAGTCCTACCTTGGCTTGATGAAGAACCTGTACTGGATAAGCACAGTGATGAGGAAGAAGACCACACCTTCAACAGCCATGGCAAAGAGGTTGCGTCCCACCAGATCCCAGGACAGAGGGGACACAAAGCGATTCTCACCTGTTGAGATTACCAAAGTATAAAGTCAGCTTTGCAGACACTGAGGCAATAAGGCCACAGGCTGACCCAGGTTTGGTCTGCGCATCCATTGTAATTCCAGTGATGCCCAAAGACCTCTACTATGCTAGGCATTGCACATACACAGAAGAGACAGCCACTGCCCTGAACACCTTGTGGCCAAATAGACCAGACCAGCAAGTGAACTATTTCACAGGTAGAAACTGAGGCACAGAGAGTTTAAGTGCTATAAGATCACCCAGTCTGTTATGTAGCCAGGTACAGAACCCAGCTCTCCAGACCCCACAGTCAGTGCTTTTGCCCAAAGGCTATCCTCCTTCTCAACCTTTTTTTTTTTTTTTAACTCCCTATTTTAAAAACATAAAAAAAGCTCACACCCTCATAATTCAAGTTTTTACACACCAGAGAGCTGTTCCTCTCTGGCTCTGGTAGTGAACCAGAGGAGCTACCAGCAGGTTGTGGACAGCTCAGATCAGATCTCTGTGACTGCCTGAGGCTGGCACCAATCCTGTTAGGTCCTGTGAGCTGAGCCCTCAATAACCAGTGATTTCAGAGGAAGTGGAGGGTGCTCACTTGAATCAAAACCAGGCCCCTGATAGTTTGTCAGGGATCCCATGAGGATTGGGTGGGGAGGGGGTTATCACTTACCAAACCTTTCTAAAGCATCTGCCATGGCCTGGTTTTTCACCATGTCAATGAGGCCCCGACCCAGGCAGAAGTGGGGGAAGATGAGGAAGACGGACTTGAGGATGTCATTGATGTTGTTCAGCTTCTAATGGAGCAAGAGTCAAGCACAAATCAACCTTCTGGGAAGCTTATTGAGGGATGAGAACAAAGAACAGATCCCCACTAGGCCCCAACCTGAACCCACTGCTGGCCTCGTTCCCAGGCATCCCTTCCATTCCCAGACCAAGTGTTAGCTCCTGGGAATTAGCTGCTAAGGGCAATGTAGAACCAAGGGAAAGATACTGTCTTAAAGCTGGGTTTGCCAGCTGCATAGCCTGGGGGGGGGTGGAGAGGAGGGGTAGGAGAGGACACAACATACATTATTGGTGAAAAGTTCGAGAACAAAAGTGGCCACACTGCCATTGATGCCAATGAAGAGGTTCACACTGGTCAGCACTACGTAGGCAGTGCTGGGGATCTTGAACACAAAGGAGGCAGGGTACATCAGTGGGGTGATGGACCACCTGGTGAGCAAAAGGAGTCAGCATAAGACAAGCTCATTCACAGCAGCCAGCATGCTGGACCTCAGGAATGGCTCTGAGAGGAGCAGCCTTACCCATAGAGGAAGAGCAGAAGGGCCAGCACGGGCAGGTTGGAAGAGGAGACATAGGACTTCTGCTGGAAGCAGATGAAGATGATGATGACCAGCGTAGCGGGAACCACGTAGTTGCACTGGAAGGAGAAAGAAATGGTTCTGTGGGAGTTGCAAATGAAAACCAAAGGCATCTTAGCACTGTGAACAGTGGGTAAAAGGGAGATTATGGGAAAACAGGACTGAAAATTAAAATATTTGCTCCAAAAATACAGCAGTGCCTTATAAATGCTGATTAGAGGGCTTCTTAGCAGCTTCACACCTTCCTTAGTTCAGCAAACTTATACTAAGGTGGATCACAGTCCCATAGAACAGGAAATAAGTCAGGGATTATTTTCACCATTATTTCTATGGAACAGGGTCTGCAGGCCCCAGCTGACATGGGGGTCTCCATCCTGCTGAGCACTATGAAGAAACGTAGTAAGGGGTGAGATAAGGCATTACACGCATCAGACTCGGGTCTGAAGGGCGAGTTCGTGGATGCCATCTTACCATGTCCCAGACAAAGTTTGCCAGCCAGTAGATCACTGGCTTCACCCCACTTATGAACTGCAGGTGCTTGGCTTTGCTGACGCGCTCCTGGATCAGGAAAACTACGAAGCTGGCAGGGACAAAGGACATGGCGAAGATCACGCAGATGGAGACTAAAACATCCACTGATGTGGTCATCCTGGGTAGAGAGAAGTCAACAGGCACTAATAAATCACTGTCTTAAGACCTCTCCCTGATCCCACCAGAAAGGAGCTCCCTTGTTCTGCACTGTGACCTAATTCTGCTAGCCTACTTGCTCTATGTGCATAGGGGGGGAGGAAGGGAGAGCAGTCAGCCTGTCAGGTTAAGACCCCTCATAGGCATGTTCACTTTTAAGGCCCCATAGAAATGAGAGGTTTTTAGCACATGTCTAACTGTGTAGCCAGGGTTCTCCAAAGTCTGCAGGAACCAGAGGTTTGGGGAATGGGAAACCCCTGAACTGAATGGCAAAGAGACTGGGTCTTACTGCTCAGTCTGAAAAGCTACCAAGACTGAGAGGCCTGGGGTGTGGGGGAGGGGGTAACTTAGAGAGACTCGCAGGAACAGAGCAGCAAGGTGTCCCAGCAGAAGGTTCCTTTTAACAGCTGAGGAAGAAGGAAACTGGCTGAAGAGCAGAGAGGGGAGGAATCCTAGAGGATTCTGACCTAAGCCCTGAGAACACTCAAGCATGTGCAGGCAGCAGTGGAGACAGGCAGTGCTGTTCTGTTTTGCTCTGTGCAGTTCTCCATTCACTCAAATGGAAAACAATTGGTTTATGGAGCCCTGACAAAGCCTGTGTGTCTGGATCTCATCTCCCTCAAGAGGGGGACTATATGGCCCAGGGCATCTAGCTCCAAGCTTAAGGAAGAAGTGCTTATGTTCCAGAGGTGTCCGCACTGGGTCCTGGGGGCCTAGGATAGCTGGGCTGAGACATCCCATGAAGAGGTAACAGACAGCCTGAGTACAGGGGAGTGTGCAGACTGCTCAGAAAGGGCTGACCCTGACACCCAGTTAATGGAAGTCTAAGAACACATGGACCCCTTGTGGTGGATGGCAAATACAGCAGCATGGTGAGCACCCAGCAGGGGGTAATTTAGCAGAGAGTGACCCTCCCATTCTCCCCATCACCACTGCATCAGGACGTACAGTGCCACTTCAGAGAGTTGCTGCTTCGTGAGGTTCAGCGGGTGGTTGTAGGCGGTGATGCCGTAAGCATTGGGGTTCTTGCCCCCCCGGAGGTTGGCCCTGAGGATGGCATTGTTGATCACATTCAGGAAGGAGCCGATGGCATGCCAGCCCTTGTTGTTGAACCACACCTGCAAAACCAATATTCCAGTTTCTGCGGGGCTGCCCCAACAGACCCAGCAGAGGGCCAGAAGACAGAGCAGCTCTTCCTAACTTTCCTCAAGATCCTGTCGACCATCTTAGAGACACAATGCACAGTTTGGTCATGGGAACACTCATGCCAGCCAATCGGCTCGGTGAGTGTGACATCCCCTCCCTCCACAAGAGAAGCCTAGGATTCTCGAGAGATCTTAGTCATGGGAAAATGGTATTACAGGGCCATGGAGTCTAAAGGACTATGTATGCTACGGCAATATGTTTCCCAATACCTGTTTGCAGCAGTCACAGCCTACTCATTTCCAAGGCCATGACTTGACAAATACTGATGTCAACAGAGGCAGCTTCAGGAATTTCAATGCATTTGGGACTGGGCTCCATGAGCCCCCTCTCTCCCCCAGCTTTCCACACAAAAAGCTGTGCTGTTTTCTCTGTCTTTGTAAGCAATTTGGGCAGAAGGCTCTGCTCTGAGCACACATGGGACAGAAATCATGAGACATCGCTACTTAGGAGCTGAACTTTGGTTAAAACACAGTTACCTGAGCCTGGGCTCAGTGTGCTAGGCACAAGAGGCAAGAGTTTACCTTGACATTGTTTTTTGTGTCCAGTCCTTTCATGAAGCTTGCCAAGCTATTCAGAAACCGATCTCCAGAGCTCCCCTGTGAACAGCACAAGATTCGCTTCAGTCATTGCAACCCAATGCAGCAAGCACCTTATTTGTACAGATTCCTTTTTGGTTCTGTCACAGATTCGCCATGTAACTTTAGGTGAGTCACTTAAGGCCAACATGCCCTCTGAATTCACAATGCACAGCACTCCAAAGTGGGAAGAGAGCACAGGGGGCCCAAGAGAATTCCAGCACTGGCTTAGGTTTTAACAATTATTAGCTAAGCATGGAGCACAATTTTGGGGGACACTAGCTCAAACATGGTGGCTCAGAGGTTACTAGGGAGCTGGTTGCAGTTCTCTGATTCTCCAAGGTCATCTTCCCCATGGTGTACGTCAGAGCAGCTTAAAGGCTGCTCTAACCTATGCTGGGTGGCAACTGCTCTGGACTGGGCACAGAGGTGCTTTATGCTGGATCCAGGGAAATCTCAGCTGGCCAGACCCTGCTGTGTACCATACCCCTAACGGGAGGCTCTTGCAGGAAGGGACTAGAGTGAGGCTAAGAATCTGGCAGAACAGAGAATTTTTCCAGTTCTCTCTTGTGGCTCATGGGGCACTTCAGGTGCCTTTGCTCACATACACACATGCTGAGCTGGGGTCACTGATGGTAAAAGCTGAATTTCCTAAGGCTGTCATACTGAGTCCCCTTTGCAACCAGTGGGAGGTTACTTGAGTGAAAACACAGTATTACCAAAGGGCCATGTCCACTTCAGGTCATCTTCATGACACTTTGTCCTCAAGATTAGCAGGCATCCAGAGACCTTAGCACCTCAGTGGCTGTTCCCAGACAAAGCAGCAGATTCCTATGCCCTTTGATGTACTTATACTGGCTAAGTACCACCCAGGCTAGTCCAGGTGCAGAGACTATCTCAGACAGCAGGAGCTGAAGTTTTTACACCTAAGGGCTTGCTTCCTGTAGACATCTCACCCAGGGGTGCCACTGTCACTGCCACAGCCTCAGGGCTGCAGACACACAACTGCTCACCTTGGCAAGCTCCAAGATCTTCTTCAACTGCCTGATGGCATCATTTACTTCATGGCTTGGAGGAAGCACAAGGGAGCTGCTGGCACCCAGGGAAAATCCTCCGTACCTGAAGGCAGAGAGGGGCAATCAAGCACAGACTGATCAGACACACGCTCCAGAAAAGGCTTCCTGTCTCTAGGAGCCTAGGAACAGCATCTAGGCCAGGGGCCTTTACTAGTCTAATACTGCTAGCAGGGACTGCTCATAACAGCAGGCACTAGATAGTAAGCACAAACAGAATTGAGCCCTTGGGGCTCTGAGGGCACCCATGTACCCCCCAACAGCTGGGGAAAGGGCCAGTCAATACCATGGCTAGTTCCAGCAAGATGCTAAAAATTAAATCTGTTGCTGACATATTTCTAGCAAGCTTAGTGTGGAGCATAACTTCATTTTTCAAAAGAAGAATTATATTTATAGGGAATAGTGTGAGTCAGCGAGTAAGTGAGAGAAAGAGAGAGAGAGAGAGAGAGAGAAGGTGAGTGAGTGAGTTTACCAGTAATAAGAAACCCCAAGCAACATAATGGAGGGGTGGCAACTCACCTGAATTCATTCACCCAGATCTTATTCTTCAAGCTATGGAGATAAAGAGAAGATGTTATTTATAAAATGGGCTATCAGTTGGATCCAGCCTGAGACCAAAGGCACTGGGATCATTCACTACTAAAGGGCAGATTCATTCTGGTTTAACTCCAGGGACATCAGGTGCATTACACTAGAGCAGACAAGGTTCCTTGGGTGAATTTGATATCTTTTATTAGACCAACCCAAATAGTTGGAGAATATTTATTAAGCAAGCTTTCGGGTTCAAAAACCCTTCGTCAGGCTAAGGAAGTTTCAGCAGTTGGTGTGTGCTCTTCCTGGTGCACCTTGTCTGCCTATGTCCTTAGACCAGCACGGCTACAACCTAAACCCTTACACTAAAGCAGCATTTGCCAACCAGTGTGCCATCAGGCATGTGCAGGTGTGCTGTGGCATTTGGGGCTAGAGCCACTCCCCCTGCTATACCCCAACCAGCCAGCCAGACAGTGTGGCTCCAGCCAGTGATTCAAGTGCTGCGCCACCAGCTCCCCAACACTCTGCATTTGGCCACATGCCACCCCTAACCCCCACCCCCTCCACGTTCGGCTGCTCCCCTCCGTCGGCATTTGGCTGGTGTACTGTGGGTGGGAGAGGCCATGTAAGTGTGCCGTGTGGTGAAAAAGGTTGGGAAACGCTGCACTAAAGAGGAGTTTGCCCTGCTGCTTTTTAATGCCTATAAGGCCCAGTCCTATTCCCTCTGAACTGCCACTGACTTTACTGGCAGCAGGATCAAGTCTGGGGCACCAAGCAAAAGTGGGTGTCAGGGTCCAATCTGGTGGCAACCCAAGCCAAAGTTCTGGGTTGGCCAGTAACATTCATGTTACTGCCAGTGTATCACAAGGATATGGGAAAACCAGGGACTGTTTAGAAAATGGAAGCGGACACGGCAGCTTTAGACTGGACTCTTCAAGCATCTCTGCTTCATTTATAGGAAAAACCCATGATGGCTGGTTGACCCCACGGTAGAAATAATTCCT
>NW_005841837.1:1842664-1863513 GCF_000455745.1 Alligator sinensis
CTGGCTCCAAGAGGCTCATGGGAGCCACCATAGAGAAAGCAATGAATGCTCAGCCACCTGGTCTGAATATAGGGCTGGGGTCAAAGCCCATTGAAGCCAATGGAAAGGCTCTCACTGAGAATGGTACACTTTGGGTCAGGCCCATGAAGAGGATGTGACAGAAGCAGCATGTCACACCCTGGTGTGTTCTGAATGGGTGTGAATAAGTCCTAGCAATCAACAGGGAGCCTGTACTGGAGTACAGCACAGCCTTCTAGGCCAGGAGAAAGAGTGAATTACACTCCTTAAGACTCCCCTAGACTCACATCTCAAATTGGCCCACAGTTTTAAGTCTCTTCATGGGTGACATTCATCCCTGTGGGAGTGTAATGTTGCAAGAGGACTTTGGTTGAGGCTCTGCACAGGGGCAAAGTGCATCCTATAACAGTTGGCAGCAAGCAGTAAGGGGAAATGTACATAGTAGGCACCTTTTCCCAATGATCTGTGCGTAGGTCTTCACCAGATAGTCCGATATGTTCCGGCCTGTCAGGTTCTGTAGGATGTCAGCAGTGTTTTGCTCTCTCTGGGGTCACAGGCAGGGGAACAAAAGGACACTGAGTTGGGTGTGCTTTGCTCACATCCCACCTAGAAGTCAGTGCCAACCCCTCAGTTCCCTTCCCAACCCCAGCCCATGGGCCCCAGTGAACTGGAGAACAGTCAAGTTCCCTCTTACCTGCGGAGGGGGGAGTCCACCTGCACCAGGAGGGCACACAGGCAACATCTTCTTGATTTTCTCATTGCTGCACTCACAGGATGGGGAGGGGTTCTCCATGCTCCAGTTCCCATTCAGGAGAATGTCCCTGACTGCATCAGGGACTGAAGCTGTGGTCCACTCCTTCTGCCCAACGATGCAAGGAGTGTCTCTGAGCCACGACAGAGCCAAAGCAAAAATGCCATATAAGACTGGCTTTTTAGAAAGTTTTAGGCAATAAAGACAATGAGTGATGGCTGGGACTTGCTCAAGTGCTCAGCCTTGGGTTCACACAGTCCCCACTGAAATCAACACCCGAATTCCACCAACTGAGCTCTGCTCCCATCTAAATAAAAAAGAAAGCTCTTCGTAGGAGCAGGCCAGCCCTGAGCATGTTGGATAATCACACCCTAAGCTACAGCACCTTTCTGGGGAACTCAAAGGGCTTTAATTCAGCTTCACAGCTCTCACAAAACCTGGTACCACAAAGGCATGGGTTCAAGTGTACCCACAGTGCCAGCTCTGTCTTTGAGGTGACATGCAGTCTTGGGGAGCACAGTGGGCGTGGGGCATGCTCACCCTCGCATCTGCTGTGGCCTGGGTTTTACTTACAGAATGGAGTGTCCTTGCATACAGCGAGTTCCAAAGCCAGGCTCATTGATAAGAACATCCAAAAGCTTCTGCGTGCCTGAATCCTCTGGGGCATCGTTACTAGGGGGGAGTCAGAGAGAAAACATCAGGACCCTGGGATGGTGCACACAAAGCCAACAGCAAGGCAAGGCAAGGCAAGGCAAGGCAAGGCAAGGCAAAGACACAGGGAAAGGGTCAGGGAAAGGAAATGAGGGGAGTTTTCTCTGGAGAATGTTCAGGCACACGTGTATACACATCACACACACATACACACACTCTCCCTCTTATTTCTGATTGTTATTTATCTACTTCCAGACTAACCTAAAACCTTGAGGGAAAAATTTCCAAGGCACAGATTGAAGATGCCTGCCCAACTCCCATTGAAAGTGTATGGGAATTAGGTGTCTAACTGCTTTTTGAAATAGGTCTTTGAAAATCTCCTCTCCAGTGGGAAGCTCAAAGCACCAACGTGCAATCAATGTCTGACTGCTACCAAACATGACTGTCTCAGTGTGGCTGGCAACAGAATAAATCATCCAAGGGCACCTCCACATGCCTGTACCCACCCTACTGCTCTCTACACAAACGTAAAGGTGAGCTGGCATGCTGGCAGCCACACAATTAGCTGAGCAGTTCCTAATCCTTGAGAGAGCTCTGTGAAGCCCTGTGCAGTCAAACACAGAGGCAGAGTAGGAGTGATGAGCCCCTGCTGCAGGGCTTGTCTTCCTCCCCAGGAACATGCCCTGCAAACATTATTCCTAGCTGCTGGGAACAGCAACTCTTCCACCCACAGATGTGGGAGTTACCCAAGCATACGTGAACCCACTAACTCCATGGAGTAACTGTGGCCACTGCTCTCATGGAAAGCAACTCAGCAAAGAGCTTGTGCTTCCTTTTCATGTGATGTAGCAGCAGAGTGCACTAAGTTCTATGGAGGGAAAGGCATTATTATAGACCTCCCTCCTCTTTTTAAGGCAACATAAAGATCAATAGTATCTTTCAGTTACAGTTTGGTGAAAATAGAGATCAGAATTTGCAGGCACACCCCAGCTGCCTGGACCCCTGTATCATGCAAAAGGTACCTGATAAAGGTGTACTGCTCGTCATACATCCAGGGCTGCAGCTCCAGGCTGGGGTATTTGCCAAAGGGAGGGACAATCAGGCTGAACATGAGGGCAATGCACACGAAGACAGCTGGCAACACAATCTGCAATCACAATGGAAGACGGACAGTTGCCTTAAAAGGGGTGTTTACAGACTCAAAACAAACAATGCCTTGAACTACAGCTGACCAGGAATATTTCAATGACATTTTCAGCCAGGAAGATCTCTCAGAACCATGAATTCCCAGGGTCAGAGCATGGGAGACCCAGGTTCAAACTCCTGCTCTCTGTCAGGAACCTGAACCTGTCTCCCCCGCATCCTACACCTGAGTACAGAAGTATTGCCTATTCTCTGATGGGTCTGTCTGAATCTCACTCGTCCACAAAAACATTCCAGAGGGTCTCAATCCTATTCTGACACGGAACAAAACCACATTTTGGACCCTTGATGTTTTTGCCCAACAGAGGACCCCTTTGCGGCCAAGCCTGGGTTTATGCCAGGCCATGGCAGCCCCTGGGAGGGACCAAGATAACTGGACCACCTTCCAGGGAACCCCAAAAGAGCCACCAGGTCTCACCTGGGCAAAGAAGCCCTTCCGGCTGCGCTTGGCGATGAGCAGCCTCTTCCACAGCAGAGCAACAAATTGTTGCTGGGTGAGCTTCCAGCCTTTCATCTGGTAGGAGCCTTTGCCATCCATCCCGCTGAGCAGGTCTGTCTCTCTGGATTCTGCCAACAACAATCACCAGATTTCCATGTGAACAGAACAATAACTTCTCACTCACGGGCTGCTTCCTCTTGGGAAGGGAGAGTGTGAGCACCTGGGGAGGAAATGGGGGCAGGGGAGAGGGTAGAAAAGCTGCACACAGCCTTACCTCTCTATCTCCTGGCTCAGAGCAGGCTCAGACCACCCAGCACTTAAAATGCTGCTGCCCACAAGAGCCCTGCACTCCTGCCAGCAGCTCTGAACTAGAAGCAACAACAGCACAGTCTTCTAGTAGTGAGGGAAGCAAATCTCAGAGCCAAAGCCCACTGATGACACATGCCCTGGTCTCTAACCTGACTTCAAATCTCAGGACTTTTTGCAAAAGTACCCCAGCACATAGGGACTGGTGCAAAGGTACAGAATAAGTGGAAAGGTGTCAGAGAGGATATGCATCTATCTATATTTATTCTCTCTGTGAGGCAGGAATCAACATACACTTAGGCTGAGGCTCTGGAAACCACCAATGGGACTGATGCCACATGGACATCAATCCCTAATGCATCCGACAGTACCGCTTGTGAAGCTGAGATTTCTGAAGCTATCTACTCATTAAGCCCTTCCACAAGAAGAGGTGGTCCTGAGCCACGACATTATTCCTGAACACCCACAAACGCTACAGAAAAACATAGTTCTGGAGCTCAGCTTTTCAGCCTAGTGCCACCCTGAACTATAAGGCATCAAGTAGCAGACATGGTGATCTGTTTATTCTGAGAATGGGAATATAAACCTGGCCTTGGTGCAGGGCATCTGAATTTCAAAGGGCAGGTAAATACTGATACAAGAGTAGGAAAATTTAACAGCTGAGTTCCAGTGTGCTTTAGGAACAAAGTTATTGTGTTGATGTCACATCTCCATATTCAAGATGTCACTGTGGATACTATATCAGTATAATGAGCTGGGCCAGTGCCCAATGAAAACAATGGTAAAAGCTCCCTATTGACTTAGTGGGTTTTGGGGCAGGCCCCATAACTCCCATTCTGGCAAACTGCCTTGTATTCGTGCATCGGGTTCTTCAGGGCCTTACACCCACCTCACTGCGCCCGACCACCTTCCAGGCTCCGAGTGCCTTCCTGGGGGCGCCTCACATCTAGCTGACCCCCTTCTTGGAGCACACCCATTAGCCTGGGGGTAGGGCCGCCACCACCCAGGGTTTGAAGTGATCCTGGCTCTGTGCCCCCTGAGAAACACAGGCCTAGTAGCCCTAGAGGGTACTCAACTCACTTCAAGAACTTGGGGTGCTTCCCTCAGTCTGAAGCACAATTAGTGGTCTCCCTTAGTCAGCCGAACCAAGGGGACCCCAAGGCATAATTTAGATCCACTCCCAATAAGTCTCCCACACTAGGTACAAAGGAGAACTTTATTGGTTACACAGAGTAGGTTTGGAGTAGTGTACAGGGTTGGGCAATATCAGAGAAATCCCATAGAGCAAACTGGGTGGCTGGGTAGCCTTTGATCACGCATCTGAGTTACTGCAAGCTATACATCTAGTTAGATCTCAGGTAGCATACTCACGAGTATCATTCAGAGGCAGGTGAAGATTCCCTACGGAGGCAGGCAGCTTATTGATCATGAGTTTCAAGAGAGAGAGTAAGTTTCAGATGGTCCAGCTCTTCTCACTCGGAGTTTTCATCATGGGTACTACAGTGTGGCAGAATGCCACCTCTCTCTCTCCCCAAAAACTCTGCTCTGTGACAATTTGGTTAACGTGGGCCCTGCAGAGGGCAGACATCCCATCTCTTTAGGTAACCCGAGTTGGATACATTCCTGAGGGAGAGGGGAAACCAGCTCCTGCCTACGTGACTGGCATCAACATACCTTGGTGAGGGGCTTACGCTCCCTATTGCTCTAAGCAATGCCAAACTGACTGGGAGAGGGCTAGAGACCCTGCCAGTCTGCCCAGCAACCAGTGATACATTTCAAATTGGTTGGCTGACAGCCAACAGGTGCTGGTCTCCGTTGGACTAGGTAAATGAGGTCATAAGGGCTATATAAAAGTTAAGGATTGCCCAGGAGGAGGGGCAGTAGCCATGATGAAAACTCAGAGAGAAGAGCTGGACCATCTGAAACTTGCTCTCTCTTGAAACTCATGATCAATGAACTGCCTGCCTCCAGAGGGAATCTCCACCTGCCTCTGGATGATACTTGTAAGCTACCTGAGATCTAACTAGATATAGAGCTTGCAGTAACTCAGATGCGTGATCAAAGGCTACCCAGCCACCCAGTTTGCTCTATGGGATTTCTCTGATATTGCCCAACCCTGTACACTACTCCAAACCTACTCCGTGTAACCAATAAAGTTCTCCTTTGTACCTAGTGTGGGAGACTTATTGGGAGTGGATCTAAATTATGCCTTGGGGTCCCCTTGGTTCAGCTGACTAAGGGAGACCATTATTTGTGCTTCAGACTGAGGGAAGCACCCCAAGTTCTTGAAGTGAGTTGAGTACCCTCAAGGGCTACTAGGCCTGTGTTTCTCAGGGGGCACAGAGCCAGGATCACTTCAGACCCCGGGTGGTGGCGGCCCTACCGCCAGGCTAGCAGGTGTGCTCCAGGAAGGGGGTTGGCTAGACATGAGGCACCCCCAGGGAGGCACTCGGAGCCTGGAAGGTGGTTGGGCGCAGTGAGGTGGGTGTCTCAGCGCAGGAGCACCCCCTACTGGCCCGCCACACTGGAGCCCAGCTTTTCAGCCTAGCGACACCCTGAATTATAAGGCATCAAGTAGCAGACATGATGATCTATTTATTCTGAGAATGGGAATATAAACCTGGCCTTGGTGAAGGGCATTTGAATTTCAAAGGGCAGGTAAATACTGATACAAGAGCAGGAAAATTTAACAGCTGAGTTACAGCGTACTTTAGGAATAAAGTTATTGTGCTGATGTCACATCTCCATATTCAAGTTGTCACTGTGGATACTGTATCAGTATAATGAGCTGAGCCAGTGCCCAATGAAAACATTGGTAAAAGCTCCCTACTGACTTAGGGGGCTTTGGGGCAGGCCCCATAACTCCCATTCTGGCAAACTGCCTCATATTCATGCATTTGATTCTTCAGGGCCTTACTGTGCACCACAGAGCAAGTCAGGATACATAATTCTGATTGCCTGACTGACTTTGTTTCACTCTTCTTGGCCATGACCCATGAAGGAAAATAGGGATTTAAAAATATCCTGCCCAAGGACAGAACAGCCAAGGTTTCAGTCCATCAGGGATTTTAACATGGTATAGAAACTAGTAGCACATTCACTGGAAGGAATTTTGAAAATATATTCTTCTGTAGACCTACAACTTAGTGTGTATGAAATCGATGAACTCCTTTGTGTGATGCTGCTTGGCTTTTTCAATTTCTTCCTAACATCCAGTTTCTCTTGCATTGCAATTTGCCAAACAACACAGACAGCGAACAGGTTTTTTCTAGAATTACTGTTTTTCAATGACAGAAGAATAACTGGGCAGAGAGAGAGACACCTGTGCTTATTAGGACATGGGTCCTTCCAACTCTACCTGGGTCTATGTCTGAATCATTGGGGTCAAAAGCATCGTCTTCTGTGAAAGGACGAAGGCAGCTCTGTCTGTCTCCAAAGACCCGCCTATTCCTTCTTGCAGGTAATGTACCATCTAAAAGGTAACAGTATGTATTAGTTGTCTTACTCTATTGAATAAAGGTAACAAACCAGCTTAGGTCTCAATGAGATGTAGACACTGGGAACAGAAGTGTTTACAGCTCTTACATGTCAGCAACAACATTTATTTTATGCATGGACCTAAACAGAGGCCAACAGACTCCAAAGATTACAGAGTTGAATCTGTGGCTAAGTCGGAAATGGAACTCTCATATCCACTTATTTCCACTTCCTTGCTTTGAATCACTAGACCCCCTTATTTGCCCAGTGACTGCATTCCTTTTAACAGGAATTCACTCCAGCCAGGAATCCAGCCCTCTATCAGCTGTGCGCATTAGCAGATACATGAACGTCCTGTGTCTAAAGCAGTACAGCTAGAGCTTGCATGACACCTGTGGTAATGTGGGCCTGAGACATCTGTGCTCACCTGATGTCTCTGCATCCACCCCACTGTCATCAGCCACTTTGAGAAAGATCTGAAAGGCAAAGAGAGGTTACAGTGGAAACCAGAAATGATGCATGACAGCAGTGATGGGCTGGCAGAAATAATGTGGGAGATCCTAAGATTGCCAGCGCAGGGGGCAACATGCCAACATGGGAAAGAAGGGTCATGGTATTTGTTCCCTGGATGAGAGTGATTGGGGGAATGGGGGGACTTCATGGGACACTGCTTTGCAGCCGTGACTACAGTGCAATTAGTGACACCTGACCACTTACCAACAAAATGTGCCCCCTAGAATTCTGATCATGGAGTTTGGGACGCTATTTTTTGCTAACAGCACGCATGTTCTCTTAATTCTCATGGATGATGGCATGCAACACCCATATTCATGTACATTATGAACTTTTTTATTTACAGCACTGTTAACCTGCTAGAGCCACCATTAACTCTCAAGCACAACTAAGCAGAGTTAGTGCTGACTGTAATCTTCATCTCTTTGCGATTAAGAGGCAGGCATGAAATAATACCCTTAGGGCAGGGGTGGCCAATTATTTGGGCCCATTGGCCATATAGGGAGTTTTGAGGAGCTGTTGCAGACTGGGTCAGCACCCGCCCCTCTGTGCAAAACCTCACCAGACCTCCCTACGTGGGATGGGGCTACAGGCAGATGGGGAGCTGGTGTCAGTATGGGTAGGCTGCAACTTCAACAGAGGCAGCTCAGCTGGTCCCCCACTGCCACAAATGCCACCTCTGGGCCATCCTTCTACCCCAAGCAGGGGCTGGAGCTGCTGCCCACCTTTGGCATCAGCTCCCCAGGTGCAAAGATTGCAGCAGCCAGGCACAAGCTGCTGCTGGGCATTGGGAAAAAGTGGGGCCTGGCTGTGGGCGTGGCTGCCTCTCCCTCACTGCTGCCAGAGCCCTTCTCACTGAGGCCGCCTGGAGCCTGAGCTGGGGCTGCCCTGCAGGTCCTTCCTGCTGCCAGGCACAGGGACCTGAGGCAGCCTGGAAGCAGTGCTGGTGTCAGCAGTAGCAGTGGGGAACAGCCGCAGGGCATCCCTAGTGTGGGCTCTGGACGGCTACAGCAAGAAGGGTCCCGGCAATGGCAAAAGGGAGGTGGCATGCCCACCGCCAGGTCCCACTTCTTCTTGGCACCCAGCAGCAGCTTGTATCAGGCTGCTGCCATTGTGGGCAGGGGGTGGATAGGGCTGCATCTCTCTCTCTCCCTCTCTCCCTTTCCACCTGAACTGTCCTGCAGCTACAGCATGCCTTGATCCACAATGTCCTGGCTCCTCCCATAGCTTACGCCAGCTTGCGCCCTGCACACCAGAAATAGAGCCAGATGGAGACCAGCATCAGCTGTGGATGCTGCCGGCAGATTCCCACTGGAGACCGGGGCATCTGCCTGGGTCCACAGGGGATGCTGGATCCCACAACTTTGTGGTTGCCTGCTCATGGGCCAGATACAATCAACTGGTAGGTTGGATCCAGCCCACAGGCTGTATTTTGCCCACCCCTGTCTTAGGGGCTGTAGAAGTCAGGTGCAACTCAGAGCAGCCCCAAAGTACCAAAAAGTGCTTCATGCAGTAATTAAAAAATATTCAGGGTCAGATCATGGGTGTAGGATTGGTACACCGCAACTGATTACAAAGGATTTGTGTCCATATACACCTCCTGCAGATCCAGCTGTTAATTCCTAATGTTTGTCTCTTACGAGCACAGACCTAAATGGAGCAGAGGGAAATAAAACTATTTTCAGACTCCTGCAGGTTATAAGCTCAGAGCCACAACAGTTCCAAGGTAGACAGGCTGCTTAGGGAGATGGGATGACTTTGCCCAGGTCCCCACAATCACTTGCTTTGCACTCTCTAAGAAGCTTTAGCTCACATACCTCCTCCAAAGTAGTTTCAGAGATGCCGTAACTTGAAATACCCAGGTCAGAGAGGCGGTCATCAATCTCATGGAACAGCTCTACAAAGGCTCCCTCTCTAGCAGCTTCATATGGCAAGACATAAGTAAGTTCATGGCCAATGTCCTCCACCAGCCTGGCCTCAGGAACGTGTTTCATAATGAGGTTGGAAATAGCAGACACATCTGGAGGAACCAAAGTACAAGAATGTGCCTGTGCTGTTATTGTGCACCGCTGGTTAGTAAGGAATAAATAGGCTCAGGAACCTCCTTGAGATACATCCCCAGATGGTGCATATCACCATGATTCTGCTGCAGGAATCGTGCAATAATAATGCTGCAATGGAGCAACAGACTTATACCACATTAGGTCCCAGCCCAGCAGCTCTTTTGTAATTACAGCATTTTCGAGACTCTTGGAAACCAAACAACAGAGAAGGAGGCCTACATGCCACACTGTCCTAGCACAACAACCACCTCTATATTTAGACGTTTATCTTGTTGGGATCCTTTGACCCAATGATCTTACGATGTTCCTTCCAGCCCTAATGTCTATGAAATCTACGAAACCTCTGGGCAATGCAAATAGGCTGACAAATGTTATCATCTTCCATGGCCATGAACTCCTGGGCCTGTCTGAACCCCAAATGGCTCATCAGGCAAAATATCCTCATATTTAGAACACTGTGTTCATAACACTCTAAAAATATTAGCTGGTCAGTCCTTACAACCCCCTCCAAGAGGCTGGTAGGTCAGTGGTATGATCCCCATTTACAGACAGAAGGAACAAAGGCACCGTGTGTATGAGTTGCCCAATAGGTGGGCTGAGAGAGGGTCATAGTGTAATCGCTTGTTTTCCTTTTTTCAGTCCTTACCGATTGTCAGGGTGTCACTCTCATGGTCGCTGCCAAGCCCAGCATCAGAGCTGCTTTGGGACACGCTGTCATCCTGGTCCGAAAAGAAAAGGTGAAAAGTTATCTACAGCTGGACGCCTAGGAAGCCAGCAGTATACTGCACTCTCCTTACAACACCCTCTAGAGACGAACAGCAAAAGAAAGGGTCTAGCATAGGGAATTTTACTATGGTTTGGTGCAGTAAACAGTTGAGATAAAACAGTAGGGCAACGACAGATGCTCATATTTACTCTATTCAACACAGGAACCAAGTTTCTCAAAGCAGAAACATCCATTTCCATGCTGAAAACTGATTTTAAGGACACCCTGCAAATGATGCAACAGTTTAACCAGATCTAATCTGAAGGGCTGCATCAAATAAGAAAAAAGTCTTCTGTGGCAGTGGGATGGGATTTCATTTCAGCCCACCTATTGTCCTGTCTCTTAGTCAATGCCTTCTGGACAAGCTTAAGGTTTGATATAAGAATGATGAGTGTGAATAGGGAAAGGGAGCAGATAGCAGCTATGTACCTTTTTCAGGTAAGACACAGTGCTGCTGCTGTTTCTACAGGAACTCAGTGAAGAGTCTACATCCTTCTTGACCAGGGTGAGATAATAGCCTGTTCCCAGCTGGTTCTTTAGGAACAGGGAAGAGCCAACGCAGCACAGTTTGCCATGAGAAATTATGGCAATGCGGTCCCCAAGGATGTCTGCTTCATCCATGTGGTGTGTGGAGAGAATGATTGTGCGGCCTAGAAATAAGGGAAAGGCAGGGAAATGTCAATAAATAGCAGCAAGTCAATGAAATCACTGATCTCCTCATGCCCCTCATGTTGTTGAGTGAGAGCTGGATCCAGGCTAGATGGTGTCTGCATATGGTTGGGAGGTACAGAAGAAAGTACCTGCATCTGTTTGGTGCGACTTTTCTCTTCTGCCCCATGTCCCATGTCCCAACACCCTGTTCATGCACTCATAGTGCTAGGATTGAAAAGGGAGCAGCTGCACTTGCTGCAGATAATGGCACTGACTGCACTCTCCAGTCTGCATGTGTGCTATTATCTGAGACATGCGAGATGCAATCTATAGCCAAACTCCTGACCTGCCAGATTCTGCTCATCTGGGGGAAGAGAGGAGGCTTCAGGGTCAGGCAACCAAAAGGGATTGAAACCAATGATAGAGTCCACATGGCACATGAAGGTTTTTCCTTAATACAGACATTGAAGAGCAGGTTCTGATCTCAGCCACCCAAGTGAATCAGGAGTGAATTACTCCAGACTCACATGAGCATAAGGGGAGAATCAGGATCTGGCTTCAGATCCTCTTCCCTCCCTTGGAAGTGAAGTCAGGACATGGCTCATTCTTTGGCCCTTTGATATAGTTCCACCATCTAAAGAGCAAGGGCTCAACAGGCAGCATGGACATGGACCAGGGCACGCTGGCCTAAAGTACAGTCTGTTGCTGTCTCCTTCACAGGCCTTAACAGATTTCACATAAAGATACAGATAATGCCCCTGTGCCCCCTCTGATCAGGCAAGGAAGGATAATCTGCTCCACATAACCCATAAGCCACTGATGCTGCCTGGCTTTCAGCAACATGCGTTAACTAGGGGAGAGAGCAGGTACCTTGTCGATATTTCAGCAGCAGCTCCCATATGCCTCTGCGAGAGTACGGGTCAACGCCAGCTGTTGGTTCATCTAGAATGACCACCTTTGAGCCACCTACGAAGGCCAGGGCTACCGACAGCTTCCTCTGCATGCCACCTGCAGAATCGGGGAGAGAAGCATTCATGTTGGAGTGCTCTAGGTAGGCAGGTGTGACTATGAAGGTCAGCAAGGGGTATCTATCAGATTCCCATCTGCCTGCACCCCAATGCCTCTTACAGTCATGTGCACACTCTAACAGAGTTAAGAGACACTAGGCTCAGTGCTTTCCCCCCCTCTCCCCAGTGTCATGGTGCCAAGGTAAATCAGGAAGGGAGATGGATGAGGTGCCAGGGTAAATCAAGCAGGGAGAGGGGTGAGTCACACATGCTGAATGGCAGGTTACATTACAATTCCTTGACACTGAGGCAAAGGAATCTCTTACAGTGCCCTCCTCAGAGCTTTTTGAGCAACTAGAGAGAGAGGCATGAAGATCTGAAGTTTCTGGACCTACCAGAGAGTTTGCTCGTCTTGGCCTTGAGTTTGTGAGGCAAACCAACGTCCATCGCCATCTGTTCCATCTCCTCTTTCACCTCCTTTTCTGTCAGGCCTTTCAGGCGTGCATAGAACCAGATGTGCTCTTCTACCGTCAGTCTGGGGGATGGGAGCAGGCCCAGGCACAACTCAACACTTGGACTCTCTCTCAATTCAACTTGTTTATGGGAAAATAGTTTCTAAGACCAGGATCTCCAGAAGGGGATAGTGATTATAAAAGTGCTCAGTGTAGGGCCTAAGAGTGGGTGCTCAGTACTGTGAAACTCCTTTGAGGTCTGTGCTTGCACCTACATCCAAAAATCACTTTGGAAATGTTTGCCTTATTTTCTCAGTGAAAAAAAAACTTTCCAAAAAATGGTATCTAGGGTGTGGTTATAAACCCCAGGCACAAATAACAAAATGGAATGTCTTCCTGCCCAGCTGTGTATTCTGTATATGCCCAAACCTGTTTTGCACTGGACTGACACCTTGGGAGTACATCTTCTTGCTATAACCCCCACTACATGCTAAGTCATGGAATGGAACTCAAGAGGCGCCACATGTTTGCTACACAGTATTGCCACCCTGCAGCTCCCAGTGAACATTACAGGCCAGAATCCCAAGCCAACAAAACCATGACACATTTAACCTGGCATAGCTCAACTGACACAGATGGACTGGTAAGAATCAGTGGGGGATCTGTTCGTACAGCTATGCTTTCAAGTCTTGATTCTTGGTCTGTGTACATTTTAAACCATAGTGATAAAAATAGATACACTTTGTGGTTCGACCAATTTTCAGAAGGAACCTTCTCACCACTATACCCCAATTACCTCAACAGCTGGATTTCCCTTATTCTAATCATGGCTCTGTGGAGTTACTCTGGAATTAAATTGCCATGAATGATTCCAGAAGCTGGCTAAGAGCTACAGAAGGTGGTAGTGTCAGAGATGAGTGAAAGACCAATGCCAGCATGATTTTTCATGATTGATACTCACAAGTCAAACAGCACATTGTGCTGGGGACAGACACCCAGGTTCTGCCTGATGGCGCTGAGCTCAGAGCAGATATCTTTGCCCAAGATGAAGGCTGTGCCTGAAGTCGGAGGAAATAAGCCAGTCAAGATAGACCTGAAATGACAAAACATGAGAGGTATTGAGTAAGCTCCAAAATGCCATAGAGCAGTCCAAAGTGAGAAGTTCAAGAGCAGATGAATGGATAATGGCTTGGACTGAAGCCTAGGAAAATGTACAGACCTGGATCTGCGTATTTCTATTCATCCATCTACCTGACGACCCACATCAAGTAGTTGCTGCCCACAAGTACACACTAACAGGACTGTCCCCTAAATGGCATTGCTAGATTTTCACCACTGTTAGATCACAGTGCATGTGCTTGGTTCTGTGCCGGAGAAATGTTTTCCCTTCTTCCTAAAAGCCTGGAAGGATTCCACAGAGTCTTCCTATTCCAATAAGCCAGGGTCACATACTGAGTTATTAAAAGCACTAACTGATAGTACCTCATTCAGATACATCCTTCACCTGAAACTCAGCTACCCTTCACTACCATCCTAAAGTTGCACACCCCCCCCCCCACCTTTTGGGTTCCACTGAAGTCAGCAGAGACAGGATGAGGCCCTGGATCTATCCATTCATCTACCTGCATATAGTGAGTAGGGTATCCCAGATAGAAACAGCACTGGATTTCAGAACCACTTTAAGGGGTGCTTCTCCCTCTCCTTCAAAAAACATGCTGTCCTTACATAGTGGTGGTTTTTCCAGCTCCATTATGTCCTAGGAAAGAGGAGATTTGCCCTTCATAGAAATTCAGGGTGAGCCCATCTACAGCCACTTTCTTGCCATCGCGATAAACCTTCACCAGGTTCTGAATAGACACCCCAAGTTGGAGATGAGTGGGTTCTTCCTCCATGCAAACTGAAAGAAAACAAAAGCAATCAGCTAAGTAGTACAGAACACACATGGGCCCCCTGTCACTGCGAGGCTGAGCTGCTACTGAAGCAGCCGCTGTGTTTCTCAGCAGAAACTCACAGGGAGGTGGGGCAGCTAGGAAGCCTCCTGGTTTCCTTTTCCACAGGTGTAATTCTCTCCATGGCTCCCCACTTCAGCTTTGTACTAAGTAATACTTGGGTGACCAGCATGAAGACCCTGATCTGTGGTCTGGTATAGTTCATGGAAAGGTTACAACAAGTGTTAGAGCCTTTTGCCACTGATTATCCACTCCTGAGACATACTGAGAATAATTTGCCTCAAAAGAGTCAAGTCCTACAAGCCTCATATGGACAAGAATTCCACTGATTTCTGTGGAGTTTTGGTTGTACCAGGACTACACAGTCAGGCAGTGAGATGGGACTAAGGTAGGCATGCTTTTAATTGAGGAATGTCAAACCCTGATGTCCCCTACCCAGGCAAATCCCCACTGACCCGATCTAAAACAGAGCAGCTAGGTTCTGGGCATAGCGTGTCCGACACTCACCCTCTGAAGGGCCCTTCTGATCAGAATGGGGGTACTGCCTCTTCTCCGATTCTTCACCAAACCAATAGGACTTTGTGAAGGGGAAGTACCAGGGCCTGGGAATTCCATACTGGCCTAGATGGGCAACGGAAAGTAGTTGCATCAGCCCAGAAAATCATGCACAAAATTTCTTTATTCAGAGGTACAGGACAGTAATTTTAAAATCTGCATCAGATTTAAGGGCTTAGTTACAAAGCACATTGACACTGGAATAATCAGTCTTTACACTGATATAGACAAGGAGCAGGCAGACACATTAAACACCTACATCCAAGTAACTTACAGCCATCAAGGGAAAATTCAGGTATAAAGCTACACAGGTGCTTCATGTCTTCACAGCTGTTCAAAGGTAACCATTGCCATAAGTAAGCTATCACCTGTTCCCCTGCCAACTGCCAGCAAGGTACTGTAACAGCATTCACTGCAAGCTGCTGTCTGGGAATAGTTGCTCTTCTGTCTGCTCTGCCTCAACGTAAATTTATACTGGTGTATAAAGCCAATAATTACCAGCTTTGACTTGATTTTACCGATGGCCGAGACTTCCCCCCACTGCCCTTTTGTAGGAGATGTATCAGTTCTGCCTGAAACAGGCAGTATTTGGTCTCTTGGCAAATAGGCAAGAGCAAGTCTAAAGAGTGGGTAGCAAAGAAGAGGGGAAGAGAAGGGCAGTGAAGACAGAACATCATGTCCTACAATCAAGGCTCACCTGGGAAGACAGACTCAATGTACCAAGTCATAACCACATAAAGGAATGTGTCAAAAAGCATCATGGCAGCAGAGGTGGTGAGGCTGAAGCTATCTTCTTCCAGGGGGCTTCTGAAGAAGTTGTCCCACTGGATGCCAACTCCCTGCTCCTCAAACAGTGCAAAGTACTCGCAGCCAAACCCAAAGGCTACTGGGGACAGCAAACTCTAGAGGAGGAAGAGGTGAACATGCTTGAGTCTTTGTACTGTTCCTGCTCCTGACAAAATAAGACCTGATCTTTAAAAGTGAACTCACTGGGGGCTCAGAGCTAATGTAATGTGACAGCCCTAGCCTACCACACTAAGGATGGCAGCTTGGCCCCACTGAAGTAAAAATTCCCAGCAGAGCTAGGACTTCCACCCAAGGTGCACAGACAGGGGGACCTGTCAACCCCCTTCATCTGATTTGGTGCTCACTCAGTCCTCCTTTAGGGTTGGGCTCATGGTCATGTGACTCCTTTAGAGGACCATGAGACAAGGAGCAGATGGAAGGAAAAAAAAGCCAGTGGTAAGATAGGTACACAGCCTGTACAAGAAACTACTTAGCTTTTGTGTACATGGGGGAGTGGAAAGGGATTCTTTGCCCCTAGTAAAAAGCAAGAGCTTCCCTTCAGCCACAGAAATCTGTTGGCCTGGCTTGTTCTGACTGAGTGATCCTTTGAAGAGACCCCAGATTTCTACCACAGAGGAGGGGGTAAAGTTCTGCAGTTTCAAAAAAGTTTTTGAAGTGACCCAAAAATCATTCTAGAGGTTCTTGAAGCCTCATTTTCCATAATGCCTGCCTGTCCCTCACTGCAACTGCATCATCCTGAGCACTTTCCTGATCTCACCAATACCCAAAGCTGCTCTGTAGCGCCAAAACTATTCCAACTTACAGCAAAGATTTTGAGAGAGAAGCTCACGTAGTCCTGCCAGGCAACACACAGCACGTAGGGCAGGTAGAGGGTGAAGTAGATGATTCCACCGCAGGCTGCTGCGAGGTTGGCCCGGGAGAATATAGTGCTGATGAGGAAGCACTGCAAGATGGTCACCACAGCAAAGAGCGAGAGGAAGACGAACACCACGCTGGGGTCACTGTATGGCAGTAGGTTTCCCACCTAGGCAAGGACATATTTTGTGCATCAGGCATCCGACAAGCTCCCCAGAGAAGTAATTAATAATTATGGCCTTCACTGCCCCAGCTTGTCTGCTTCAGTAATCCATGGCAGTATTGTAAGCAGGTGGGACAGGAGCATGACTAATGGTATATTTTCCTACAATGTCAGCAGGAGCCTAGTGGCAGAGCAGTTAAGGTATCATGATACAGCTCCAGAGGGGCTATTCCATACCCCAGGGGCTGCCCCCTAAGTTGACTCAGATGTAAATAGAAATCTACTTGATTGGACTGAGGAGTCAAAGGAAGCTGGGTGTGATGCCAGCCACATCATTCCCTGATGTGCCACTGGCTGCAGAAGCTGGTGGCCTTTCACTACATTAGCCCAATGGGTCACCTCACCTCAGGGCTTTCTGACTGGACTCACGGTACCTTGAGGAGCACTGGCTCAATAAAACTGCAGCCCTCCTGTTATTTTAAATCATTCTGCCTTGCTCCAGGACCAACTGCCTCTTGCCACTGGGTTACCACCTGCTCCCTGAGTGTTAGCTTTTCTAAGTCGCTGGTGGAGTGAGGCACAACCCTATGATGCAGCTACAGGAGACTGACACCACAGCAAAGGGGATAGAGACAGCACCCATCTCACCTTCAAGATCAGCACCAGCAGCCCAGCACTCATGAGGAGGGGGATGAGGCTGCTAATGAACCAACTGAGCCAGAGGATGCCATTGTCCAGACCCATGATCCTCATGGTCTCCTTCAGGCGGGCCTCCTTCTCATACACAATCCCCTTGATGATCACAGCCACTGAGTAGATCCATGCCAGGGTCATGAAGAGAGGCATCGAGCGGCTCATGACACGCAGGAAGCTGAGGGACGGAAGGGAAGGGGTCACAGGAAAGGGAGAGGGAAATGCTGCTGTGGTTATTTGTGCTGCAAGAAGTCGTGGGACACATGGCACTCAAGAAGTGGTGAGGAAGGGGAGGATGGCTGTGGCGTCTGACAGCCTCTGAGACAAACTGATGCAGCTTCTTGGGTAACACTGGGTGAGTGGCTCACCTCTCATCACTGAGGGAACATCCTTGCATGGCAGGTGGGAGAACCGTGCTGAGCCTCACTAGGGCCATTCCACAGGCAGTACATCCTGGACTGGAAATTGTGTACCTGCCTTAACATGGGCACACTTCTCAGAGCTGAAGTGCCTCTCAGCAGGACACACTAGGATGTGTGCAGGGCACTGCGCTAAGCAGCTAAATGGCTTCTAACGCAATGGGAACCACATGTGTAGAGTGGGAATGACATGTCTCAGAAAAACACCCCTTGGTGCCATATTGCAGCAGCAGACATGTGCCCAAGGGCCCTGAACAAGGACCAGTCACCACTGCATCCCTTGTACTCTCCTTGTGTACAAGTTCTGCTTCTTCCACAGGGAGCAAGCTAACCACCTGAGGGTAAGGAGACACAGCTTCCCCCATGCACACAAGCCATGAGGGCTGACCGGCAATATGGGGAAGTAACTACCTCTGCCCCACAACATTTTGCACCTGGGAGGTGCAGTGCCACTCAGAGTTCTCCTGAGGCAGGGCCTCCCCGCACCCACATGAGGAGGTGGTTTGAAGCGTCACATAGTCCTAGATCCTTCAGGTACATTCAGAATGCAGGAAACCCCAAGCTGAGCAAAGGAGGCAGGTTCACACATTGATACACAAGTACACGGCTAACTCAGTAGTATGCCAGAAGCCCAGTTCTGCTAGAGGCAATAGCCACATTGCTTGCAACTCTGGATCAGCCCTGAAGCCAGCAACTTTGCTCTAGGAAGGTGGACGTCATGCCATGCAACTTACATATCATCCACATAACATGGGTAGGGCATCTGCTGCACATAGACACCGGTCTTCTTCTCTGTGCCTGTCTGTACCCTGATGATTGCCTGCTCCACTACATCCTGCAGGTAGGCAAAGCCTCCCCAGACATAGCGCATGTCTTCAAAGGGGTCAGCGCGGGGACCAGGGTCCCAGTACCTAACCCAAGGGGACAAAGATGACTTGTTAGAAATCCTTGCCTAGGCTCCAGCCTCTCGTAAAATGAGCATGGGGCAACACTCACCCATCCTTAATCTTGTTGGTCCTTTCTACATTGTCTATGTCCATCCGTATCTTGTACTTGACATGTGGTGGCAGCTCTGTGCTGTCTGGAGCAATTTCATTGAAGACAACACCAGCCCAGAATTTCCTCTTGTCCAGCAGCTCCATAGACTTATTTATCAGCCGCACTTCTGTGGCTATAGGCTCCAGTTTGTCCAGATTAACACACTAAAGGAAAAACGTTTTGTAAGTAAAGCGTGCAGGTGACACGATACCAGGAGGAAAGGAAAGCACTTCGCAGGGCAGAATCAGAACTCAAAACTACCTTAATATGAGGGAAGGCCTGAAATCAACGACATGAAACTCCCTAATGACAAGAATGCTACACTGTGGAAGGAGAAATGAAATGTATAAACACAAAATGGAGATCAAAGGTTGAGTAGTAGTATTGCAAAAAAAAAAAATCTGGGGGCTATAGTGGAACACAAGGTGAGTAAACAGTGCAATGAGCTGCACTACAGAATTCTGGGAAGCATGTACAGGAATCAGCCCTGATGAAGCCTCAGCTGTCTCATTGTGCATCCTGTGCATTAAGAAAGATGCAAGTATCTTGCAGAGTCTAGAGGAGAGCAACAAATAGAATAAGAGGTCTGGAAAAGGCCAAAGTGCAACTGGAGTTGCAGTTAGCTACAAGCATGTCAGCAATAAGAGGCAAATCAAGAAAAGCGTGGGTCCTTTACTAAATAGGGGAGGCAACCTAGTGACAGATGATTCAGAAAAGGCTGAAATACACCATGCCTTTTTCACCTCAGTCTTCACAGGCAAGGTCAGCTCCTAGACTACTGAACCTGGCAGCACAGTTTGGGAAGGAGGTGAGCAGCCAACAGTGGTGAAAGAACAGATTAGGGACTATTTAAAAAAGCTGGACGTGTACAAGTCCATGGGGCCGGATAGGATGCACCCAAGGGTGTTGAGGAAGTTGGCTGATGTGATTGCCGAGCTGCTGGCCACCTTTTTTGAAAACTTATGGTTCTTGGGAGAGGTCCCAGTGACTGAAAAAGTGCAAATATAGTGCCCATCTTTAAGAAAGGTAAGAAGGGAAGATCCAGGGAACTACACAGTGGTCAGCCTCAGCTCAGTCCCTGGACAAATCATGAAGCAGGTCCTCAAGGAATCAATTTCTAAGCACTGGAGGAGAAGGTGATTAGGAACAGTCAGCATGGATTCACCAAGGGCAAGTCATGCCTGACCAACCTGATTGCCTTCTATGATTAAATGACTGGCTCTGGAATGTGAAAAAGCAGTGGATGTGACATACCTTGACTTCAGCAAGGCTTTTGATACAGTCTCCCACAATATTCTCACAAGCAAGCTAAGGAAATACAGCTTGGATAAATGGACTGTAAGGTGCATAGAAAACTGGCTGGATCATTGGGTTCAGAGGGTAGTAGTCAATGGCTCAATGTCTAGTTGGCAGCAAGTATCAAGTCCAATGTCCCAGGGGTCAGTTCTGGGGCCAGTTTTGTTCAATATCTTCACCAATGACCTGGAAGATGGCACAGGAGTGGGGCCTCAGCAAGTCTGCAGATGACACCAAGCTGGGGGAACAGCAGATATGCTGGAGGGTAGGGCTAGGATTCAGAAAGCCGTCAACAAATTGGAGGATTGAATCAAAAAAAAATCTCATGAGGTTGAACAAGGACAAGTGCCAAGCCTTGCACTTCCAGAGAAACAATCCCATGCACCAGTGCAGGCTGGGAACTGACTGGCTAAGCAGCAGCAGCAGCTCTGTAGAAAAGGAGCTGGGGATTAGAGTGGACAAAAAGCTGAATATAAACCAACAGTGTGCCCTTGTTGCTAAGAAGGCTAACAGCACGCTGGGCTGCATTAGTATAAGCAGTGCCAGCAGATCAAGGGAAGCAATTCTTCCCCTCTATTCAGCACTGGTGATGCCACATCTGGAGTACTGTGTCCAGTTTTGATTCATAGATTCATAGATGTTAGGGTCGGAAGGGACCTCAATAGATCATCGAGTCCGACCCCCTGCATAGGCAGGGCAGAGTGCTGGGTCTAGATGACCCCAGCTAGATGCTTATCTAACCTCCTCTTGAAGACCCCCAGGGTAGGGGAGAGCACC
>NW_005841837.1:1865701-1872366 GCF_000455745.1 Alligator sinensis
TTAGGTCCCCCATGACTACTGCCTCTTTAGCTTTTATGGTCTCCGTGAGCTGCCTCAGGAGCCCCGCATCTATTTCTTCCCCTTGATGTGGGGGTCTGTAGCAGACCCCTACCACCAAATCCTTTTCTCCTTGCCCCCCAGGTAGCCTAACCCACAATCCTTTTGGGCCCCTCACTACAGAAAGGATGTGGACAAATTGGAAAGAGTCCAGCGAAGGGCAACAAAAATGGTTTGGGGGCTGCAGCACATGACTTCTGAGGAGAGGGTGAGGAAACTAGGCTTATTTAGTCTGCAGAAGAGAAGACTGAGGGGGGATTTAATAGCAGCCTTTAACTATTCCAACTGGTTCCAAAGAGGAACTAGCTGAACAGCTAAGCTGTTCTCAGTGATGGCAGATGACAGAACAAGGGCAAAAGGTCTCAAATTGCAGCAAGAAAAGTTCAGGTTAGATATTAGGAAAAACCTTCTCACTCGAAGGGTAGTAAAAACTTTAGAATAGGTTACCCAGAGAGGTTGTGGAATCTCCATCCTCGGCGGTTTTTAAGACCCAGCTAGACAAGACCTTGGCTGGGATGATATAGTTGAGGCTGGTCCTGCTTTGAACAGGGGGTTGGACTAGATGGCCTTCTGAGGTCCCTTCCAACCCTAATTTTCTGTGAGTCTGTGACAGAGCACAGCTTGGGTTCTAAACCACCTCAGGCCAGGAGGCTGAACCAGATGATCTCTTGAGGTCCCATCCAACCCAACAACGTTACTAGGAATCCATAACTTAGCATGGCATGACAGGATAGACAGAGGTGACCTGATACCTTTATAGTTGCTGCCAGGCAAGAAGAAGCACTGAGTGAACCCAAAAGAAGTTGGATGTTGCACCATTCGGAGGTCAGAGTTGCAACAGATTATTCACCAAAAGATATGCCAAATAAGAGATCTGCAATAAGATTTTCCTACATAAAGTCTCCATAGATGGAGCACTGTTTTCCCCATCAAATACAGACCTAGTCCAAAGCCTCTGTACGTCAATAAAAAGTCTCTGATTCTATAGGTCAATGAAGAAACATGAAAACAGCTCCCACTACTTGCTGCTGGTCTGGGCAGCCAAGGGCTTCCAGCAACTCCAGCTTGTTTTGCAGTCACCAGATAACAACACATGCAGAAAAATAAGCATAAACAGCATCAATGAGACTGGCCATTATCAGCCACCCTTAACGGTAGGGCAGGGCTCCACTGGGAACCACATGGAATGGGTAGGACAAGATTTACAAAAAGGGGAAGCCTAACAAGAGGTTCCTGCATCCATATTTAGGCATCTAAATAAATGCTGACTGCCCAGCAAGACCCACTGAAACAAAACTACTTAACTTAGATGCTTAATTACAGACTTCTGAGTGTAAGTATAGACCCCCACTTTTAAAATCTCAGCTAGACCATTTAATTGACTTCTTGAAGCCAGTTCTCTTAGGTGTAATTTGCACGAGACTGCAAACCTGGAGACCAAGCCACAACCCCACCCATGGAGTACTTTTAGCCTGCCTCACTTAACCACTTTGCAGGGTGTGGGTATTAGGATGGCATGGGAGGTCACAAGAGAAAAGACTCCTTGCTCCCAGCAGGGAAGTAAAACCATTACCGAGCACCAGCAGAAAGAAGCATGCATGTAAGCTAACCTCCATGAAGCGGGATATCGTCTGGACAGCCCGGTCAGTCTCATTGAAGGCATCCATCCAGGTGTAGGTCGAGCCATTCACCAGCTGAATGTCCTCAGGTCTCTTTGCCAAGAAGAGGGAAAGGTCTTCAACTGTCCAATTGGAGCCACGCAAGTGCACATCCCAGAGGCCTCTACTCTTCAGCAGCGTCTACAATTATCATACAAGGGGAAACAATGACATTTAGACTCGATCTGTAGTCCTACCACACGTGGCACCACACCAAATGCATGAAAACTCCCAGGAGGAAATAAATTCGAGAGACACACAGAGCTGGTGGTATCACAGCAGGTCACCCATGGCACCTGGGTCAGCTGCTTGCCAGCAGACTGAAGGGTACATCCACTTTACTTGAAGATCAGCCAAGCGTAGGTGCTGCCAGGGAATATAAATCCCAGCAGAGGCTGCCCGCCCACAACAAAGCCTTATGAGAGGCAACTTGCACTACAGAGGTAGATCACCGGTAAGGCACTGAATCCTCTTCTCAGCTCTGCCACTGACCTGCTGCATGACTGTGGGCAATTTACATCACCCTCTGGTGCTTCCATTTCCTTTTACATCTGTTTGTCTGGTCCGTTTGCATTATCAGCTCATCAGAGGAGAAATGGTTTCCCATGAGAATAAGGTCCTCACACTGGGTTGCTTCTCTAATACAAATAATAAACAGCAATCTACAGATGTGTCTAACTGCCTATTTGAGGTATTCCCAGCACCACACACACTGCCTTGCAGGATGGAGATTGGTCTCATATTTGGCTATCTCTATTCCCACTAGAGTGCAGCAGAGAGCTATGCACTCTGGACTACAAAATTAGAGCCTTAACATCCAGGAAAATCACAGGCTCCTTTGCTAAGCCTCCTCTCTCCACCAGGGGACAGGCTTCAGCAGGGTCCTGGGAAAGGCTGAAAGCCTTGCAAAACAAACAAACATTAAAAAAAATAAAGCCAGTGTTGAAAAGCAGAAAAGCACAAAGACAGAAAAAAAATGTGTTCAGCTGATCGGTGGTTGCTAAGCAGCCCTGACACCTTCCAAACAATCCTATCCTTCCAGCTGAGACTGGGCCGATCAAGCATAGCTGGGAATTCAATTCTTGAGGTGCTAAACATAAATATCAATAGAGTGAGGCTGAAGTGGCCTCCTCCCTTGTGCACTTATTGTACATTACTGCATGCTATAATCTTCAATGCAGAGAGGTTAGACAAGAAGGAACCACTGGCTGGGATAGCAAAAGGAACTTCAACACTTATCCTGTGTGCTTGTGTACACGTTATCTCATGATTAGGCTGGGCAGCAGTCCTACAACAAAGCAATGTCGCAAACAGAGCAGTTAAATGGACATGTGGATGACAGCTGCAAGGGGATGAACAGTCCAGTATGCTGCACCTGAGAACCCACAGATCTGGGTCCAAGCCCACCCTCTGCAACAGGCCCCTTGTGTAACCCCAGATAAATAATCTAATCTTGCCTCAACTCCTCCTTTGAAGAACAGCTTATACACCCTTTGTCTGGTTAGCTTTTAAGCAATTTGAGGCAGGGACTATATATATATGCAGCACAGCACACAGCTGGCTTTAACTGGAGCAAGAGCCTCTCTCCTGACAGTGATGTAACATGCAACATTATGTACAGGATAAGGGGTTGTTAAAAAAAATAAAACTACAAAGGATCTGGCTAGGCACAAAGAATGTAAGGCTCAGAAATGGTTAAAAACTTTCAACAGCAAAATAAGAAATGGGATGTCAAAATGAAGGAGAAAATAGCAGAGGGAAAGAATTCCAGCAAGCACAGCTGTGACAGACAGTCAGAAGGCAAAGGGCTGTGAGGTTAACAAAATAATATTGCAGAATAGGGAAACAAAGCAGACTAGGCCACACTGACAAAAGAGCACACAGGGAAGAAAAACAGAAAGGGAAAGGGCTAAGTGATGTTTTCTCTAGGCCCCTCTTTTCCATTTTGTCTCCCTGGAGTCTACAAACACAAACCCTCCCTGCAAAAGAGTCACACTTCCTGCAGTGAGGGGTCTCGCACTTTTCATATTCAGCATCCATGTTACAAGCAAGCACACTCGGTCAGACAGATCCTGCTTCCTTGTAGTCTTGAAAGCACCAGGATCAAATCCACTGTGTCAGTCAAGAGCTAGGAAAGCACTTACCGTAAACATGCAGTGCCCTGAGAAGCTAGAACATACATACAGTAACACTATCACCTTGCTGTCTTATGGATAGCATATCATTCAGCTTAGACAGGCAGCTGCCAAGGTCATTAGGCGAAAGCACTAACCTTCCTTAACAGTGGACTCGGCTGGAAAGGCTTGCATTTTGGTCCAATATGCATGTAACCAATCCCTGTTCCATTTCTAAATTTAACAGAATAGTGACACCAGAACTTGCCAGAGTTATTTGCAATAAAGGACCCCATGAACTGGTGCTAGGATAGGTGGCAGCAAAAGAGATCAGTGCTTTTATAACTGAGCTGTTTGTTAAAATTCTGGAGGGAATGGGCAGCTCTTGAAAATCTCATGAAGCTTCTGCCAGAGCCAGCATGGGTTAATGACAAGGATAAAACACCTGCCTGGGAAATCTGGGATCTCATTTAAATATACACCTGCTTTTCAAAGGATAACAGATTGGAAAGCCTGGCCCTGGGGCAGTGTTCTGCAGTTCAGTTTACCCTCTCTAAGCCTGATGCTGGCCTCACTTATGCTAGCCCAAGCAGGAGTAACACCCATTAAACCAATGCCAGCATGAAGGTGACCTCCTGGGGCTTCCAGCCTGTTCATGTCTGTGGGAGAGCACATCACGTTGTGCAAGGGTGTGGAATGAAGAATAGTACCTCTAGGCCTCAAAGGACACAGAGGGATTCCCTCAGTAAAACAATACTATTCTGCTAGGAAGGCAAAATCTGACTGGAACCAAACCCAAAGGCTTGATTCACTGCTGCATCACTCCCATTTTGCCACTGGTGTAACTCCTGTAACCAATAGGGAGAAAGTGCTGGCAGTCTTACTCTGAGCAAAATAGTGTCATGCTAGAGTACAATTGGGTAAAGCAGCAGTGAGCTAGACCATTAATGTTTATTGTAGACTTACCGGGTCCAAACCTCTACTCCCTAACAGCAGCAAAAACAAGGAGCAGCTCAGCAGATATGTAAAAGCAGGCTCCTTCTCTGTAACTTAGTATGCATGACATGTTAACCAAGCGATCTGGTATGCAGTTAGCAGTTGTTCTTCCCCTAGAGCATTTTTATATTGCAAAATTAAGCATAGTATCCAATTCAAAAACAGATTTTACAAGGTTTGGGCCCAATCCTGCAAGGTTTGAGCACCTACAGGACACAGAGTACTCAGTGCCCGCTACACTCAATGGGATCTGAAGGCACTTGACACCTTACAAGCTCAAGGCATAGGTTGAGTCTGATTTCTCCTGATAACATCTGGAAAGTACTTGCTTTAGAACTCACTGGCATGCAGACCTATAAAGAAGATCATGGCTCAGCAAGTTAAATGCGTCAAAATAACCCTGCTCCCCGGGTTACAAAAATGCTGCAGGCCACCAATTTTTGCAGTGTTAATAAGAAGCATGGACGAAAGAACCCAACCCAGCATGGCAGATGTAAAAGCAGTGGCTAATGATGTTCTGCTCCAGTTCATACAGCTTGTAATGGGATTACAGCCACCCTGTAAAACACAGAGCCTAATGCACCTCCCCTTGTTCTGAACTCAGGTCAGCTGGATCTTCAGCTAGTGCAAAGTTGGGCAAATCCCCAAGAGTCACTACAGCCCTGCTGAGAAACTAGATCATCTGAGTGTAACACACTCTCCATTTCAGGCAAGCACTGTTCCAGACAACTGCAAACTAGAGAAGCACTTTCCTATTCAAATGATACAGTAGCTGTGTGCTGACTTGAGCTACCCTGCAACAGAACTTGTTTTGAGAGAGAATCATCTCCTATGCAGCTTCCACATGCCACCCTTTGGTCTCCCTCAATCTTAAAACAAATACTTGAGGTTTTCTTGCCAACAAGTGAGGACAAAGCAATCCAAACGATGCAACAGTAGCACACTAACCCGGATCAGATCCATCTCCTGGCTGCTTTCCATGAACGTCCAAATCTTGGGGCCTATCTCATCCCACATGCCTCCAAGGTCACGGAACACACCCAGCTCCTGGAATGTCTTGTTCACCTGCCAGCAAAGGAGAAAGGTTAATCCAAAGCAATGGAGCCCTAGGTCTGAGCAGCAGCCAGGCCAGGTGAGCAGTGATCTGCAAAGCCATGCGTTGCACTGGCTATGTTCTTGCACTTAATGGGTAACTTGGGAGCTACTGCAGTCAGCTGTGTTTGAGGAGGGAAAATATGATCATGAGCCAATACATCTGCCTACCAGGGCAATGCTCAGGTCATTCCATTTGGAGGCTGCTTTCTCAAGGATGCATGGCAACAGGTTCTTCCACAGGGAGAAGCACACAGGAAAACTGCCTCCCAGTTGCCCCTCTATTAGAGCTGGCCACACTGTGAGCATTCAAGGCTTCACTAGTACCCCTTTCCTGGTGTCCCCAGCTGTCTCTCCTCCAGCATGGATGATGAATCAGGGCATGGGTGTACTCCAGCCTTTCCTCCTTTCCTTTGATTCCCCATTTTTAGGTTTCAACAGAAGGCAAAAGCAAAAGCAGCCTAAGAGTTCCTCAGCTGGCATTTTGCCTACAACCATCTTTATGCTCAGGTGATCCTTCCTGGACTCAAGGAGCCAGATCCAACCATCCTCCTAACCCAAAGCAGCTGAACTGTACTAATTCCACACCGACACGGGTTGTGTAGCTTACCTCAGACATGACCTGCCTTGTGGCTGGAGTGTCAGGAGTGTACAAGACCTTCCCAATCAACAAAGGTTTCAGAGCCCTCCAAATAATTCGGGAAAGTGGACTGGACTCCAGGTTCTTCATCAGCTCATTGCAGTAGGG
>NW_005841837.1:1872397-1876639 GCF_000455745.1 Alligator sinensis
GACTTGTGTGAGTCAACCAGAATCACATGATTGAACAGTTCCAAGGTGCTTGCTCATGGCAAATGGCTCAGCTGGGTGCACTTCAAAATGAACATCTCAGCAGAAAGGGCTTCAGTTAAAAAAAATTAAAATATGTGATCCCTAGTTACACAACTGTACTGGAAACCAGGTGTAGTCTCATTATACACCTCTCAATTCCCCATGTAGCTCTGCAATGCTGTCACTCTGAAAGTGAGCCATATAATGTCCATAGTGCAAACTGCTTCTATGCCCAAGAGATCCTCTATGGCTCATGAACTGAAAGGCACAGTTCAAACCGAACAGCATACTCACCACAAAGCCCAATTTTTCCAAGGTTCCAGGCCAGATTTTCAGAAGAGCTCATCCCCAAGTGGGTATCCTGCATACTTTGTGTTTTTGAAAATCCAGTCTACTGTACCTTAGTCAAGGCAAAATGGCAAGGATATCTGGGGGGGGGTTCTCTTTTTTTGGACCAACTTCATGTTTGGGATAAACTTAGACAAGCTTTCAAATGTAATGCTTTCTTCTTCAGGCCACCTAAACAGCTGAGATCTGAAGAAGAATGTATTGTTTAAAAATATCCCAACAATGAAGTTGGTCCAAAAAGATATCCTCACAAAAATCCTTGCCTCCTGCATGTTTCCTGAACTATTATGGTTATAATGTCACTCAACACTACCAAATCAAGGCAAACTATAATTAAGCCAATTGGAGGTGCTTTTTCCATTGAATTTCCTAAGCTCGGATTAAATGGAGTGGTACCTACAATAGCAGGGGACTGGATTCAGTGGTCCTATTAATCAAGTCTGCACTATGTAAATTAGGAGAACTTGAACTGCATTGTATGCTGGGAGCCAAAATGTACATCAGGTTGGTATTCAGTATCTCATCACATAGTGTCTGGGTATGTGAACACATGCAGCCAGAAACCACTACTCAAAACAACCTATTAACTAGTGTATCAATCACGAGAAAGGGGTGCCATATAATAAGTGGGCCAGTTGCGAGGTAAAAATATGTACTGTCCATGACTGAGCTCTGCTTACTTGTAGAATTATCATAGAAGCTAGCTACGTCATCTTCAGTGCTGTTGCCTCCGAACAGGGCTTTGTAATTGTTGTCCTCATACCAATTGAGAGACTTGATCTTCAGGCCTCCCCCCTCAGGATGGCCACACACAATCCTTGACACAGCCTGGTAGATCTGGGCAGAGGAGCTTGAAGCATTCACATTAGTCAGGAACATCACCTCCTGCCTCATGTCACTCCAGCTCTTCATGCTCAGCAGCTGTAAAGGAACAGTTGAGGGAAAGATTTTGCTTTTATCTCTGGCATTGCAGATAGTTTGACATTCAAAGGCTCCATCTCAAGAGACATCTGATCTAAGTTAATACAGCATGGATATGTAATAGACCTTGGAAGAATAACCCATGCATTATCAGTGGGGAACCATATAATATCCATGGGATAGGAGGGGGAAGCCAATGACCCTATTGCAGAGTCTTCTTTATTCTGTATGTTTGGCTTAATTGCCTGGAAACTTCCCTCCCTTCTCCCAACAAGAATCCACTGCTACTCCTACTTGCAAAACCATTCTTGTTCCGATAGTCGCCTCCTCCTGGCTGAAGAATAGGGTGAAGTGAATCAGAAGAAGCAGAGAAATAATGCAAAATGACTCAAATTAATTAGACACAGCTCTGAAACATTCAGAAGTCAAGCCATGAGGATGAATTGTCTGTGAATGTAAACTAGCACAGCTCCACTGAAGTAAGTGCCAGCCTATCCCTGCAGAGAATTTGACCCACATGGTCACTCCCTCCCCCTTCCTTAGCAAGATCATTCGCAGAACATCCTCGGTGGTAATGCTAACAATTACAGATACAGCTGAACTTCTTGGGTCACAGCAGGGAATCCATGTTATCCTTACAGTGGTACCTGGTCAAGCACTAAAATAGAACCGTTCTCTGTAGGTGCAGGGGAGACATCACACAGGTCAGTTAAGAACAAGCTAGCCTTCCTCTAGCATCTGACACCAGCATCTGCCTTGACTCTCTTCCAAGGGGACGTGTAGCCAAACACTCCAGAACTGGCCAAAGATACTGGACAAACATCCCTCAATGGCTCTACCTCTTGGCCCCTGGTAACAGAGGATCTGCCAAGAGCTGAAGGGAAGGGACACATTCCCCAGGACTTCTCTGAGGCCTCCGCCTCCTCTTCCAACACTCCTGCTGGCCTCTGCTCCCATCAACCAGCAGGAAAAGAAAGGATGCATCTTGCCCAGAATTAGCCCCGGTCGGCTCAGGCACATGTTTGTAGTTCCACATAAGTGTGATCTCTTTCTATCCCAGGTGTCACTTAACATTCTGCAGATTCCTCTTTTTGAGACTGACCCAGAGAGGGTGTAGGAGATGTTAACATTACAGGGGTACAGTCTCTCATTGGATTTCCACAGACAGTGACACAGTCAGCCAGGGTATAGCTGTCCTGCTAGCTCCACATATTGTGCTCTGACTTGTCACTTTTTTTTAATAAAAGCAGACAGGTAAAGTAATCCAAGTCTCAGATTGCTGACACCGCCACATAGCTAATGACAACCCAGAAACTGGGCTGCATCTGAACAATGCAAAGCAAATTCACCCATGAATTCGACAGAGCTTGAATCGTGGGTCTTTCACTAAGGGGGAACCTGGCCCACTGAGTTCATTCCCAGAACTGTGGATGTTTCAGACGTGTGCCAACACCTTGGCAAAATCTCAAATGTTGTTAATCAAGAGCTGTTCCCATGTCACGCACAAGGTGTCTGTTTATTTTTAGCTGTATAAAAACACGAGCCTCATTGATATGATGGGAGAGAGTAGGCAGAACAAGCGAAACCACAAAGGCTGGACTGTGTTATCTGTTTACCTAATGTTAATGGTTTTCAGCAGATTTTTAATTCTTCCACTGCCTGGGTCTGCATCCTAGACTGCCACTACTACAGCCAGCAGGTTCAACACTGTATGTAGGAAACTAGTATTGCTTGATGCAAGGAAAATAACCATGTGCATTTGTTACTTTAGGCTGCATATGGATTCACTTGAATTTTTCAGCTTGATAACCCTTAAACAGTTGATAAAGCCAGAACTTTCTCAAGGGACTAGGGAGTTTGGGGTGCCCAACTCAAAACCACCTTGAGCTACTGTAGCCTAGAAAAACAAGCCGCTTTTCCTTTGCTGATGTAGCTGAAGTGGTAGAATTTGCCGAGTGCGGATGGAGTTATACCAGTATCAAGGTGCTGGGGGTGGCTATTTCAGGAAGGGGAATAACCGTACTATTTTAAGTACACAACACCAGGACCTATTACTGGTATACGTATATTGGTTTAAAAGCCCACACAATTAGTGTAGGGCTTGTCCACACAGGAAGTTAGCATGGATTTAGCCAGTGTAGTGTAAATTTGCACCTCTGCTCGCTGAGGCCTGGTTCCCTGGGCAGTTGTTTCTTGTGCACAGTCAGTAAAAGCAGCACTTTCAAAGTGGAGTAAACCACCTCACACTTCTGTGTGTTGAAAGAGTCTGCACGGGAAGTCTATGCACAACCGCTGCACTGCCACAAAGTTGTGCACTAGCTTATCATAGACTAACTCCCCAGGGTAGACACAGTTACACTGGCCCAGCACTCCAAGTTTGCTAGACCAATGTGTGCTTGCATGGCTATACTGGGCAGTCGTGAGACCAGGTGTGATTTGCAACTTTCACGGCTGTGCCAGCTAATGACCCTTGTGTGTAGATGCAGTTCTGCTGGTGAAATGGCAGATTTCCTGGTATCACTTAATTTTCTCAGGAATAAGCTAGGCTAGCAAAAGAACAGTTCTGCAAAAGGTTCTTTGCCAGAATCCTTAAGTGGGCAACACCTGGCCTTGGGGAGGGCTGATTTTCAGAGTTCAAAGTATCCATACTTTGAAAATCAGACCCATTTGTCTTCTGCTGGTCATCAAAGACTGCTAGTTTCCAAGTACCTTGCAGTTATCATACTCATACATCCATCAAACAGCATAGGGAGGCTCATGCTGTATTACTGATTGGATTATGTAACCTTTTCTGAGGACAAGCTTGATTAGACTGATAAAACTGGCTAAATCAGACTGAGTAGCCATTCTGGTGCCTCGTGGCTCATTCAGTCTACTCCTAAAGCTCCTTCTATTTTCCACCAACAATGGATTCTCTTTCTGCACCTCCATTCC
>NW_005841837.1:1876649-1892274 GCF_000455745.1 Alligator sinensis
AGAAAACTTGAGCGTGAAACTGCTCCCTCCCTGTTGCTGTAGGGGTATACAAGTGGCATGACTAAAAGCCTCATTCTACTCTGGTCCAGAAATACATCTAGAGTGACTCTGCTGAAGTCAGGACACCTTTACAAAACATGCTTCAATGTGTTAACCAGGGAAAAGGGGAGGGGGTGGCTGGAACGCTTATCACAGGGCGGGCTTGAAAGTCCAAGTGGCTAGTTTAAGTCTGATGGAAGTGGTTTTACAATGCCCTGGAGAAAGCAGTCTCCACTGCAGAACAATTACTGAGTAGCAATGTGGTTTAGAGGACAGGGTACTGGACAGGCACTCCAGAGCCCAGCTCTGTTGCTGACCTCGTGTGTGACCCTAAGCAGGTTACCTCACCTCTCTGTGCTTCTTTGTCCCACCCCACCAGCACCTAACCCACTCCATGTTTGGACTAAGCGCTTTGTTCCAAAAACTGTTCCATGACTGTGTATGCACAACACCCATCACTCAGAGGCCTATTAGAGGCCTTCTGGCACAAGCATAATACAAATAAGTAATAAGAAATGACCCTTAGCTTGACCTAGCAGACCCTGCCATTAAAACAAACATTACGTCCTTTGTGCAAGCAGCTTTGCCTAGTCTTTAGGAGCGCACAAGGCCCTTAGAGAGAAGGTTATAATAATAGCACCCGCTGTGGGGAGTGAAGCCTGTTTACACCAGCTGAGGATCTGGCCCTTGTGTATTTTCAAAGGCATTTAGAATTGTTTTCTGAGGGAAGTTGGGTGCTTCTTGCTAGGAGGCTAAGGCAAGGGAAGGTTCAGCACATAGGCTGATTCAGAGATAAATCCAAGGACATGAATCCAGACATTCCCATAGGGGACTAGGCTCAGTCCCTTCTGTGATTAAAATCCTCCCCTAGAAAGGTGAGTAGGGTACGGCTCAAACAACAGCCCTCCCTCCCCCATCCGCCCCTAGGCTGCTGCCTCACTAAACAAGGGAACAAATTCCCCTTCCCCGTTTGTTACGCAGAGAGCAGCCTGCCAGACAACCAAAAGTAACTTTCGGTCAAGCCGTCTGGGATGGCTCCTGCTACGCTGTGCATTGCAAAGAAAAAGCTGCCTTTGTTTGCAAGGCAATAGGGGCGAAGTAAGGTATTCCCACCCTGGGACAGCTGCCAAGCACAAGGCATGTTACTCAGGCAAGTTTTCAGCCACATCAGCAAAGCGAACATCACATGGCTTCAATTATTTTTACCCCAGACAAAAAAAAAAAAGAAAGAAAGAAAGAAATGCCGGAGTGATGTAACGGGAAACAGCTGTAACCGGACCTCAAGGCAAGGCTTTTAGATCAGGCTGTCCTATGAGCAGCAAGCCATGATTTTGAAGCAAAGCTGATCTTGAAATCATCTTATTCATTTCCCAGTAAAGAGACCCCCTGGCAGGGTCTAGGGCTCAATGAGGGTACATGTTCCAGGCACTACTGGCTGGCATTGCACTGGCTCCCAACGCCCAGCCCACTCTGTGGAAGGAGCACTCGCAGTGACCTGAGGTGACCCAGCCTTGCTCACACGCCGAGAGGTTACTCCAGTTCATGGCTGGAAGGCGCTCTTACCCTCATGTGCCGCCAGAAGCCTAACAGGGAGGAGGTGGAGGACGAGGGCAGCATTGTTTAGTTTAGATTAAACAGCAATTTTTTTCCCCGGGAGAGACAACATTTAGGCATAGTGACAGCATATTGCTTAAAAGTCAGGATAAGCGGAGCAGTAAGCAAGATAGCTCCCTTGCTCCATAAATAACATCTTTGGGGGGGTTGGCTAGCAACAGGCATTTCAGACTTCAGATTCCCCTCTCCCACCATTTCATCTACAAAACCATGCATTAGCCTCTAGAAAATTGGTATGTGTAAAACAGTGCAGGTTACTGACTGCTGAAACACACTAAGCAGCTGGGTGTTTTCTTACTTCACAGACCCTGCCGGGAATGGGGATGGCAGAGAAAAGTTCTCTCCAGCACGGCATGAAGGAACAGCTTACCTCTTTAACAAGCTTCCCGAGACTCTCTATCAAAGTATCCGTGGCATCTGAAAGGTCCCGCAAGGAGGTCTCAAGAGACATTCTTTTCTGGAAAGGAGAGAGAAACAGAAGCCAGAGATCACAAAAAGGGAAGAAGCAGGGCAATGTAAGCCCTCTGGCACATTCACACTCCCAAGTACAGACAAGGTGGAAAGGATGGTCTAGGGCAGCGGTTCCTGGTACAACCTTTTTGTACCAGGACCCATTTGTAAAACATCAATGGCCAGTCCTGACCTAGTGCCCCTCACTCCTGATTCGCTGCCCCCCGTCCCCAGACCTCAGCCCCCCAGTGTGGGGCAGTGGGGGACCCCAAGCAGCCCCTTGCAGGCTGAAACTCTGCCAGCCTGCAAATGAAAAGCCACAGTTTCCCACATTTTTCTCCTTTAAAGGAAAATCCATTTTTAAAGTTTGTTCGTGACCCTTTCATACGTTCTTGTGACCCGTGGGTTGAGAAAGGCTGGTCTAGAGGACAGGGCACTGGATATAGATGTTCCAGTCTGGCCTCTGCCCAGACTTCCTGAATGACTTTGAGGGAGTCATTTAACCTGCAATGGACCTCAGCTCTTCATCGGGGACCTAAAATCGGGACCACCCATCTGAGGTCCTAAAATCAGGGCAACCCATCCTCTCCTCTGAGGGCTTGGATAGAGGTGCTCAGATACATCAGAAATTAGGGCCACACAGACAGAAGTAGCAAAATGTGTGTCCCTTCAGCTGGGAGGGAGGGGATGTGTTCCCAGCTGCTCTCAGCCTCAGAGCACAAGGGGCCCCTTCCTCTCAGCATCATAATGCTGCTCTTCAAACGCAAGGGTACAAAAGTTGCAGGCCTGGACACGCCAAAGTGGGGGAGGTATCCGAGTCAAATGAGGGCACAACTGTCATTACCTGCAAACCATAGTTAGGAAGGGAGGCAGCCAAGCTACCTGAGAGTGTAACAGGGTTGTTGGTCAGCACGTTTCTGCCACCTCACCTATGCTGCAGAGCCATGTTTGCAGTTTGGTCCCCACCACCCTCAGACCCTAGAGGAATGCTAGCTTTGGTGGCCTTAGGTGAGGCTTGAGTGTTTGAACCAAAATCCATATCATTTCCTTTAAAAGCAACCGTTTTCCATGGAATACTCTCTGTGGAAAAGAGTACTGATAGGTGCCATGGCGTGGGAGTCACTGCTTTCAGGAAGCCTGTACTTATTCTGAAGACAGATCTGTGCTAGCTGTGTTGTGTGCAGAGACCATGGCAGACAACTGCCCGCCAACTGCTTTGTTTACACCTAGTCCCAGGATCCGTCCTGGGCATTTTTATTTCATCTCATTTTACTTTCGGAAGGAGCAAGGAGCGATCTGCAAGAATTACACTTGAATGCAAGACATTTCACAGGAGACAAGTGTCAAGATTATTTAGCTCAGGTGTTTGTGCTAATAAGTTTGACAGCATCTCTCTTTCCGAAGGCAAGGGCATCTATCTTAAGATCATTTTCTACGTTATGCATCTGCAACTAAGAGCATGACAAAAAATCAGACTACCACCTGAGAAAGCCCTTCCATTTTAAACCCCAGTTTTTTGGTAGTTCTGAAGAAATTATCCTGTGGACTAAAATCTCTCATGCTTATAACACTGTCCAGGGGTGATCTGGGAGGGAGAAGAACCTGTGAGGATTTCCTTTGGCTTATTCTCCAGGGGCTGAGAAAACAGGTGGCTTGAACTGCAGTTAGTCTAAATGGGCACTGCTCCATTGAATCTGCTGGGAACATTTATGCCAACTGAGGATTTGCTCTACAATGCTTTTACCCACTAAATTTACACACTAAATGTTTCACATGCTTGGTCGGTGTGTTACTCAAAGTCTGTTGAAAACTGTGGACAGACACTCATAGACCTCAGTGGGCTTCAAACAATCAAGGCCTTAATCCTCAGAATACACAATGAAAGGTAAACAACAACAACAAAACCAATTCAAACCTGCCTTAGGCTTCCTCCTTAATGAGATGTATTTGAAAAAATGTGGCTTGCAAACAGCAAAGTCACAGAAGTGTGCTGACACAGCAACAATAAGCTAGGGTAGGAAGCCCTATGTATCTGCACACAAAGGACAAGCTCTTCTGCTAAAGCACACATGGAAGGAGACCCCCCCCACCAAAAAAATCAACCCCCCCGATTTCCTTTTCATTATATTACAGTAGCACTGAAAGGGTGTGACAGAGCCTCAGGCCCCCATTGAATTATGTTGTGTACTGACACATAGTTGGAGAGGGCTTCTGCTCTGAAAAGCCTTCAATGTAAATAGCTAAGATGAACCAAACACAGAAGAAGACTATATTATCCACCATTGCACAGAAGGGGAAACTAAAACCCACAGCAAGTTATGGTGACTTGACCAGAGCTGAGACAAGAAAGAAGCTCTTATGAGTCTCAGCCCCCACCCTTGACATGATTCTGCCCCTCTTGCGGAGTCCCGGCAATTCGCATTTATGTTCCTTCACACTGTGACTTCACAGGAGCGTGCACTGAAGTAAGACAGGAGAGAATGCGGCCTTCTGTGTTCAATACGGTTTGATCCTGATTCATACCCTTATACGTGTGAAGCAAGTCAAGCTAAGTGTAGCGTTAAGACCTGTGGAAGCATATCCCCAAGGGTCTTTGCATGGGAATAAACTGAGACGCTCTATTAATTCTTTCCAGCCACCTATGGGACAATTCATCTGTCCTTCTTGGGCGTGAGCTGGGAATAGTGGGAAAGCTTTGGAGGACTGGCAGTGCTCAAGGAGAGCTGCCCTGCATTCACACTCCAGAGTGGCTGTGTTAAGGGCTGATCAGTCCTACGCTCAACCCTGCGGAAAACAGTCCACTTCCTTTGGGTGTAGGTTGAGAGAACTTGAGGAAGGACAACACTTGATATCATGTCAAACTAGCTTTGCAGAGAAGCCAAGCCCTAAACGAGGAATTCACAATCTGGCTTAACATTCTTTCTGTCTCTGCCCTGAAGGACAAGAATAGATGACTGGCAGTCAGAATAGACAATGCACATCCCAAACCATGGATGTTAAAAGATGTTTCTCATACAACATGCAATAAGATATGTTTGGATTGCTTGAGTGGGTCCAAGGCTTGTGGGCAATGCAGCTGCACACTTCCAGATGACAGCTGGTTGCTTCTGGTAAATAAATGTGACTTCTTAGTCATGTTTGCTTTGAAATAGGAAATTGTATTAGTTGTAAAAGTTACAATTTAAAACAGAATCTGGTTGATAAATCACTCATCCTAAACTTCCCACATTGTTTCCTAACGATACAAGTCCTGAATTACAGGTTATGGTATGGGTGGAACCATAGAATTCAGCCAAAGACCAAGCAAAGACGACAGCAGAAGCTGGAAACTGAAATGTTGCTTGTAGTTCTAAGAAAACCTTCCTTTCATGGCAGCTTTGCTTGCTGCATGAAATTAACTGGAATATACGCATAATGGAAAGTCCAATTTATGCTACAGCGATGACTAAATGCCTCCCATATCATTAAGAGAGTGAGAAACAATTGCTTCCTGTTATCCCACCCAGATCCTCCACATGAGACTGGTGTAACGTGAATCACAGCATTTACAGAGTATGCAACCATACTTATGAGACAGGAAAAGGTTGGGTTACATGTGTTCAGGGGGATGTCTGCAGTACTCCATGCAAAACCCCACATGACTGCACTAAGGTACATGTGAGCCGTCCCTGTACACAAAATACTAAAACTACAAAGATACAAGGATGGCAAAAGTTTCTCTATACCTGAGAAAAAATTAATTTTACTTTGCTTTGTTTGTCACCTGGCAGCAAAAAAAACCACTCACGGAGATTCGATCGCAGTCTGTCAGAAAGCAGAAATAACCCCATACAGAACTGGTACAGGGGACAGTTGGTGTCAGATATGGTGGTCCACATAGTCATACACACACATGCACACACACCTGTTCTACAAGGACAGCATACACCCATTTTCCAAGAAAAGCTGCTTCCTCTTTTGGGCTTTTAGGTGATCACTTGCAGAGTCCCTGCTGTACTTCTGTCTAAACTGACTTGCCTATACATGTGCTTATATAAGGCAAAATCCAATTAATCATAATTACTTCCTCTGCCATGTTGTGACCTATCACCATCCTCCATTTTGAAGATGGGGGATCAAGATGCAAAATGACTTGGTCCAAGGTCATACAGTAGGTCAATGACAGAGGAGCCAGACCCAAGTCTGCACATAGGGTTCTATCTCTCAGGCCATCCCTAGGAGACATCTTCAGCTATTTCCAGTTTGGGCAATTCTTCTTTGGGATATTCTAGATCTAAGAAATTGACTAATATTAAGCATGATGAACACTACTTGATTCTTCACTCTTTGGGTCACTCTCTTCACCATGCTGCAATCCTAGCAGTCAATTCACTGCACTTTGGGCCATATTTATTTTCTTTCTGGCACCATGCTATCCACATGATTTCCCTGTAAAAGCTGTTTCCTTGCTAGTTATCTGTCACAAAAGATTTATTTTCCTTCATGGATGAACAAATGCCCTAATGCAGGAAGATCAAAATACCGCTCAAGCCCTTACTGTATAACTAAAATGACCATGGAGTATTGCAGAGGGTGTACTGCAGTGAGGTGAACTTAACTGAGACTTATCTGCTCATTCTATTCTTTTCCTTTCGTCCTCAAAAGATCATTGAAGGCAGTGGAGCCACATGCACATACATCAGCTGAGAACCTGCCCCAGAACTTCCGTTAATCTTGCATTTGAGCTCGAGAGCCTATAATTAAAAAGGGCCATTTCAATGGGGTTCCTTTTTCAGGACCTTAACTATTACTTCTATGATTTCTGCCTGTCAGTTCAGCTGTGAGGTTGAGGCCAAATAAAGCCTTTCCACAGTTTTCTATATGCTATTGTCTTCATGGCTTTGTGCACAATTAAGTATGTTTGTTCTACATCAGCTTAGAGAGTGCCTATCTAACACATCCTCAACCTTCTCTAGTTCCCATTCTGTGCTTCCTGGTATGTCTTTCCATGTGTAGTGTCCTATCCAGGTGCAGCTTAGGCTCACCAAATTTACTCCCACATTTTGCATCCATCATTGAGTTGTGGGTGAAAATTGCCAGGACTCCATCCAAACTAACTATCCTTGTGGAAGCAAGTACTCAAAGTTACCTCTATAAACCTGGACTCTTAGCAGAGATAATATCTGGTTACAGTGTGGATACCCTCTATAAATCTGGGGCTCAAAGTAGATGGGGAGATCATCTTGGGGCTGCAAATTGTGCCTACAGAGAGAAAGGCTGGGACTCAGGTATTTGAAGCGTTACCTCTGTGAAATAGGCAAAATACACCCCTATGAGGAAGGCTGGCAAAGGTCATTGAAAACTTTTATCCCCTTTTCCAAGTCATCAAAATGGAAACATCACCTTTTATTAACATCTTGAATAATTAATACATTAGCTCACATACATAATTAGCGTTCACTAAAACAGTTTCCTTCCAAAAGCCTGCACATTTTCCAAAAGGGCTTTCAGTGCTACCTTGGTTCTGTCTGCTTTTACCTCATATCTCTACACTCATCACTGGTTCATTCTCTCTGTAAAGACCTCTCTCAGGAAGGAAAAATGCAGACAGAGGATATGTGGAAAACAAAGTGAGTTACAATAAAGAAGAAACTGACCTTTATGTAAAGGGCTGAAGAGTAATCAGATCCTAATGCTGACTAACCAACCCATTTGACTGGCGAAAAAGTCAAACCATTGACGCTTGACTGTCTGTCCTGGGAGCACATCAAATCCACGTGCTCATCATGGGTTTATTTCCATCAGGCAGACAGCACAGTATTTCTTTTATCGGATAACAGCGCATCCTATGGCCCCTTCTCTTCTGTACTCTTTGAACAAGCACTGAACAAGCTTTAGTTAAAGTGCCCCCGCTGCCATTTTGAAGTGCAGGATGCTGAATACACAAGACGCTGCAGGCGTCTACCTAGAGTTAACTAGAGCAGCTCTAATTAAAATGTCCTGCCACCCCCACCCTGGAGCACATGTAGATGCCCAAAGGCGCTAGCACAAAGTGCAGTTCTGTTGGATGTCTACAGGCTCATTCCAGCTTGCTTCAGCTGTGTGGTAATAAGCAAGCACTAAATGGCTGCACAGTACTTAAGCAAGTACTAAATGACTGGGCAGTAACCAGCGTTACTGAGCAGTTCCGACGCCGCACGGGTTTTTTTCCATAGTGCTGTGCAGTAGCATCAGCATCACAGTTTGTGCCCAGCAACACTGCATCGCCATAGCAATGAGCTACAGCACTGTCGCTCGTTGCTATGGCGACATAGTGTCTTGTATAGACTCGCCCACAGAGGCACAACATCTGACCAAAATACAGGAACAATGAATGGACAATGGCATTAAACAATCCATTCCAAAACTAAAGTGTCAAGTACATTTGAGAACTTCCCAAAAAGCTTGCCCAACATAGCCATTGTATCATGCCTTCCATAAAATCCCCTAATGTCCAGCACTGCTGCTCCCATCACAGGTTATGCTTTCTAGTCAGTGTACTCACCAGCAGAGGCTTCAAAAGGTCTATATTAGCATGAAAGGCTAGGTCTGCTGCGTGGAGCTTTTCCTTAGGCAGACTGCAAATGAAGCCTTCGCTGACCGCTGCTACTGTCTGATTGTGGATCGTGACGAAATCAGACAGCTTTGATGCATTGCATAGATCTTTCAACCGCATTTGGTAGCCAGACATGATGACCTGGAAACATTTGTGAGATGGCATAAAATGTCATTAATAAATCACTCGTGAAGCTAAGCTAATATCACCTAGATAGAAGGTTTCATTGAGCTGCACCAGTGTCTAAAAGTCAAAGTTACAGGAGATAGGATATTTCTCTCTAAGGACTTCATGGTTATTGTCTGTGCATTATCCTGAATTATGAGGTGGGGGAGTATGTGTTCCCACTACATTGCATAGGAAAGTCTCTTACAGATGAGCTGTAAGGGGCTCCACCAGTCAGACAAATGTGCACAATAGCAGGCTCTTTACTCTCCACAGCAACCATTTCCTGAAAACCAAGACAAGCGCATTGCTCAATTCATGTCTGTCTGGGAGCTGAGTCCCTGTGAAGGCTTGTGGTCAGCTTGAAGAAGTGTGGCAAATGTAACTGAAGAACAATGACCTCTGTCCTAAGTGCCTGCAATCCATTACCCACAAAGCACAATTTCTACCTTGCAACCACATGGGACCAGATTCTTCTTGCCTCACACACAGGCCTGCCAAAGGGAGTTGAGAGAGTGAAGAACTTGTGATATCTGCTTTCTGGGCTGATCCAACACCCAATGAAGTTAATGGAAAGGCTCTCACTGGATTTGTGTACCAGCTCATATATGTGTGAGAGGGAATTGCAGCTTTGTTTGTAGTGTCAGACAGTCCCATTGGTGCTTCCTTCCCAATTAACAAATATATACAAGATGGGAGTGCTATCTCCTCTCCTCCCCTCCCCTCTCACAGACAAGCAGCCACAGGCTAGCGTTTGTAATTTTGCAGTGTTTTGGAACTAATCCCGTGCCACTAAAATCAACGGAGACCTACCATTGTCTCCAATGGACACAAGATCAGCTCCCTGTCAGCTGCCCACGGATCTTTCACTTCAAGTTAAGGCTTCCTTCGTGTCCATGAAGACATGCAAAGAAACCTCTGAGTAATCATTTCATGCCTGGGACTCTTGCTGAGTTGATACCATGTCCCTTTAATAGGTCATTCTGGGATTTGAGGCCTCTGGATATAGGATGGTAAATGGGTAATAACCAAGAGAAGCTCCATGACTTTACCAGAGGGCAGGGAGGGAGGGGTGTTGTTTTACTTCGTGCATCTCTCTTTCTCAGCTTGTTGGGTTTTTTTGTTTGGTCTGTAATGACTGTCAGGCTTGGACCAGACATCAGCCTGGGTCATATCTGTTGAGCCATCAGAGTAAGATTGCTCTAATATTTTTCAAGGATAAAAGTGTGTCAAGCACCCAAATGTCAGTTCCAGAAAGTATGTATATGGAGCTGATAGGAGGAGCAAAGTTTTAAAGTGCAAAAGTCTTTAGCCCACCTCTGTAAAAGAAGAGGGATCCAACCTCAGCAGCCTGCTGAATAAATGGAGGACATTTGCCATTTATATATGATGACCCCTTAATAATAATCAGCAAGGTGAGTATTACCACTACAAAAGACCCCAACCGTATGAAAATTCTGAACTGCTTGAAATGGTGGTGACTTCAACAGGAGCATAAATTATAAATGACAGGATCATCTCTCTGAGGATATTTAAAATCTCACGCTCCATTTTGTAGATGTTGGGACAGTTTCTGAAAAAAAAGACCCAAGGCACTTTGCTGGATGCTCCCTAGTCACGCCATTCTTTCCAGCTGAATAAGCCTTGCATATAAAAAGAAAATTGGGAGATTTGTTCTAGGCTCTGCACACCCAGGCAGGTAAAAGCAAGAAAATCCCACAGCTCAAAGCTAGTAGAGTTGCTGTACAGTGACATGAAGCAGTGTCACCTTTCCCCCAGACACCTGATTAGACTGGGATCACTGGGGTCAGGATCCTTTTTTTTTTCTTTTTGCTGTATATGCACAGTGTGTAGCACAAATGGGTGCACAACCCTTTTGACATAATAAATATTAAGTAAATTGTAATATTTCTTTGGCACTCCTGGTGAGAGAGGGCAGAGTTTGAGAATAACCCCAGGTCTAACACATGGGTACAGAACAACAATCCCTAGACAGATGTCAGGGATGAGGACATGTGTTCGCAAGGGGAGCTGTAGTCACTGCACAGACCCTCCATTAATCCATCAAGGACAAAACTCAAACTAGGCCTTCCTCCTCCCATGTCAAAGTTCAGCAGCAAAGCCAGACCTCTCACAGGAATCACCAGCAAAATCAAACAGAAACATGGTAGCTACACCCATGCTGTGACTTTTGCCAGGAAGGAAGGGGTCTACTTCGATCTGATGCTATTTGCATTATAATAGTGCCTGAGCGCCAGCAAGAGCTGCAACCCCACTGCATACCTTAACTGAACTGTTGATTTTGGACTTTGATTTCCAGATCCCAGTATGAGATTTAATGATTTCTGCAATACTGGCATGATCCACTTGTAATGGAATTCCTCAGTTAGCAAGGTCATGGTTGCCAGCGTAGTCCTAGTATGTTGGATTGCTAAGTATAACTCATCTTGTTTCTCAACTGCTTTTGTGACTACTATATTGAGTTTAAGGTTTAAGACCATGCCAGTGAGTTGATCTATTTAAATTGTTTCTCTGCCTTCCATTTGGGATGCAGTGGCAGAGCAGTTAAGGTCTTATGCTTCAGCTTTAAGAATGTGAGTTAAAGCCTTGTTCTGGTTTCTGGCCCACAGTTGACCCAGCTGTAAAAGGTCATGGAGGTGGGGGGGAGCATCAAAAGCAGCTGTATGGGATGCCATTCAGATCACTCCCTTGTGTGCTGTTGGCCAAGAAACTGGTGTGCCTTAACCTCTCCATCCTGATGGGCTATTAGGTTTGGAGGGACCTTCCTCTCCATCTCTAATACTCTGGGCTATGCACACATTGCAGTCTATCTGACTATCCTGTATTCATGTCTCCTTAATTCTGAGTTTCAGGATGAAAATCCCCCCTACAGTTGCAGACAGAGTCCTTAAAATAGATACAAAGAGAGGTTTTTTTTAACATAACATATAATTAACGTGCATGATTAATTATTAAAGCATACTACTAAGACAGATGGCTTCGTGAAATTCAGAAACGCATCAGACATTTATATGAATGAGACAGACTATAACACTGCAGAGGCAAATCTAGAAAGCGCTGATGGTCACCATACTACAGAATATGCAGGGATCAACAGCAGAGGAGAGGAAAGGGTCCCCCACTGTGCAATCTGATGTCTCCAGGTAAGTTCCATCAGTGGAACAAATCTGGGAGAATTCTCCCAGGTGATCTGAACATGTGTACACAGCCTACGCCTCAGCTCCCACCTGGAAATGAGGTAACCCTGCTTGAAAAGGCATATCATCTCTCTCAAGTCAAGGGCCCCAGTCTTCCCTCATGGTGCCTTTTCATTACATGCACATCTTTTAACCTACTGTCCTTACGAATCTCACCTGAAATGAGTCCAAACAGGAAAGAAAGCTGCATTTCCCCATTTTGTAGATGGAGAGCTGAGGCATGAAAACTCAAATTACTTGCTCACAGCAACACAGCAGTTCTGGAGCAGAGTTGAGTATCTCCTGACTCCCAGCAGCTAATCCAACCTTACTGGATGCCAACTGAAGTGGGACTGTAAACATTTTGGGGCAGGCACAATCATTTGGTCAGCATTTTTACAGTGCCTTGCACCATGTGGTCCCTGCTTAAGACTAGGGCTCCCAAAAGCTAAGATAATACAAACAATAAATGATGCTTGAGTTCCTTACCTGCTGGAGGTTGACCTCAGCGTCCAGTATCTCATCCACAGCAAATGGTGGCAGGGACATATTTTGATGGAGGAAGTCTGAGAACGTCTCATTGTCAACCAGAAAATCATGGAGTTTCAACCCTATCAGATGAGAAACATTGAGTCTTGGTTAGAGGCAATCTAAAGGAGAAAGAATATGAACTCTTCAGACTAGAACAGTAAGAGATGAGAGGGGTGAGGGCAACTACACAAAGCAGAGCACAGAGGAGGAACAGCAGCTGCTGCCTACATGCTCTGAAACACAGCTTTAACGAATACATTCAAATTGCTGAGTTTTCATTTTAAAAAAAGAACCTTTAAAAAAATCTGCCTTCCAACACCCTCACTAAAACCTAGCTTGTGTATTTAATCTGCTGCCAGGCATGTGAGACACCTCCCAGAATTAAAAGTTTTTCACTTTGGGTGACAGTTGCTGTAGCACAGGAGGCCTACACAAGGATTCTGGCCCCATTTGAACACTATTTTGCGGGTTTAAACAGGATTGGGCTTAAACTGGTGCACATGCCACTGAGAGTCTTATTAGAGTTTATCATGCAAGTGTTCAATCATTGCTAATACAGCTATGAACAATAACCAATCACAAGATACTTGAAGACTAAGCCAAGACAAAAAAGTACAGACACAAGTACATCACGAAGACAGATAACAGAATCAGTGTCATCACTTCTGTGAATTTCCTTTTTTTTGTACAACTCTTGCATGAGTGGACTTTTTCCCCCTGAAATCTCAAGTTCCTGGTGTCAGGGGATTACATGAGGCTCAGCTCCTCATGTTTCAGGAGAAAAGCTGGAAACCATGACCCAAGTATACCATGAAGACTCAGAGGGTAAGAAAAAGACAGGCATAGGCCAAGCCAATGAGGTAGATAACCTGGCTTTGCTTCGACTCAAAGAACAGTGAAGGCCTTAGACAACTGACATATGAAGATAGGCAGTGAACAAAGCCCATGGGTCGAGCCCTACAGAGATGATAATGCCCCTAGCCTCCCTACTCCATCGTGGCTGTGTTTCTCATCCCTGAGGGAGCAGCAGCTGCTACTGCACAGAGCAGCTTTCTCATTTTTATTAGCCGGTCTTCCTTTAAGAGATCCTTGGCACAGATGAGGAGAACCCAAACAACTTCCTCCAAGCTGATGGGGGTGGGGGTGGGGGGGGGGTAGAGTATGCATGTCACAAGAACATGGGGCCTTGCTCTATGTATGCCACTCAGGGCTCTCTTTTGTGCTATTCAGTGTTGCTTTGGCAGGACACCAGTCTGCTTGAAGAATTATGATGAGAGGGCTGGAAGGGGAGGAGGGGAAAAAAAGGAAGGCTGCCTGTTCTTCTTGCAGCATGAGTGTATCGGGGTTACTGTCGGTCATTGCTCTCTAGCCCACATCTCTGGTTACAAGTTCCATGTATCCTTTTTGTTCTACATGAAAAGTAATCATGGCCATCAGCTGGGTCGGAAGGAAGCTGGAATAGGGTTGACAGGAGGTTACTCAAGGAGGAAACGCTTTCTTGCTCCCTTCCTAGCCAGGACCGTTTATGAAAACACCCATGGATCACACTACATGGGGGCTGGGGGAAGAAAGAAAAGACACCTTAAACAGGCTTTTTCAAATTTGAGCTGTATTTCTTTTTCCAAGCTGGGACTAAGACTAAAGAAAAAAGGGCCAAATTCTTAGGTAGCATTAATTGGTGTAAGCCATTTACACTGTTTTGCACCAGCTGAGGGCTCAGCCCAGTCAGACTGAGATTTAGCGTTTTCTTCTCTCTTGGATTTTGGTTATTTCCGATCTGCACGGAGCTGGCTAAACCAGGGGCGCTCAAACTTTTGGCCCCATGGGCCAGATGAGTAGGGCAGGGTGGGTTCATGGGCTAGATCAAGCCCAGAGTGCCAGGATTGGGCCTTGGGGCCCAGCACTGCTCTCTCCTTGGCCCAAGCACCAGGAGGGGGCCCTAGAGCCTGGCACCACCCCTCCCACCTCTTTGCACCAGGATTGTTCTGTGGAGGCCAGGAACTACCCTCTCCCATCCCAGTGCACTGGGATTCAGTCCCGGGGTCCTGGCACCTCTCTCCTTCTGGCCCCTCACACCAGAATTGAGCCCTGGGGCCTGGCACCATCCCTGCCCAGCCCTGCACACTGGGATCAGGTTCCCCAACCACTACACAGAGGCCATGGCTCCCCATGCATCTGGAAATTTGGGGGTGGGGGAGCAGTGCTTCTGCTTTCCTGCTGCCAAATTTCCAGACCCATGGAGAATCCCATGGGCCAGATGAAACAGGGCCCTGGCCGCACCTGGCCTGTGGGACAGAAGTTGAGCACCTCTGGGCTAAATAATTTTGCTGCATATTTGCTTTTTTAGTGAGATCATCAACAGGGCTGAAATTCAGAGACAAAGGGGAAGGTGAAAAAAACACAGAGGCAGCTAACAGACATTTGCAAACTTTCTCATTTAGCTTCTCACCTATCTAGTTAGAGTCTATTTTTCTAGTTTTTCTTAAAAGACTATGCACTCCATGGAAACCCTTAAATAAAACAATTCTCATACATTTCCGTTGTTCCGCATCCTTTGTTATTTATTACTGCATGAAAACAGGCTCTGTGTTAGCTGAAACCTTCTGTGTAATTTTGTCTTTTTGTACAACTACAGGAAAGCAACCTAACTCATTTTATAGAATATCAAGAGACTTTTTGAATTTCCTCCAAATTAACTAATATAACAGGCCCAAAGTGTGTGTTTTTCCTCACAGTGGCTATCACTTTAAAAAATGATCAGTGCTAGACCTGACTAAATACTGAAATGTCCCTCACACAGGATTTTTACATGTCTTCCAAGTTTATTTTCATAAATATTTGTGGGACAAGAGGTCTAAATGATAACACTTTTCATGGAACAGAGAGTTCTTGACCCTTTTCAATTCAAACATTATGCTTCTGATTGGTTTGAGGTTAAGCTGCTTGCCTTGAGCCACTTGTCTCAGCTGATGCAGAAGTCTCTGGCAAAACAGAAGTAGAGGCCAAGTTGAGAGCCCCAGTCCTGGTGTTAACCAGAGAAAAGCCATTCTCTCTT
>NW_005841837.1:1892313-1899401 GCF_000455745.1 Alligator sinensis
CTTTCCCTCTGGTGTCCCTTCCAGCTGGAGACACTGAATAACGTATAAGTTTCCAAGTTCAAGTGAAAGCCTTCCAAATCACTGAGAGCTACATAATGACTCACACAGGAAGCCAGAGCAATGCAAACGAAATTCCAACACTTTGTAGATTAAAAAAAGAAGGCTCTTTCCTAATACTTCCTGTTCAATACCACCATCATTCTGTCCAAGATTTTTTGTCCACCAGTGAGTAACACTGAACCATGCAAATATGTTGGTTAAACACTTGCTCCAATGCCACGAACCGAACAGGCAGCAGAGCTAATGCCAGATGTATTGAATAACAGAAGCCTTATGGCATGAAAGAACACATGCTGGCAATGACGGTGTAGTTTCAAAACACTTCTCTGCTATTAAGAGAATTCTTCAAAACCCACTGGGAAAATCCATATATGACATACTGGGGCAGGACATCTCCTCCTTTCATTCCCAACAGAAAAAAACAGGACCATAGTAGTGGTAGTATTTCTAGTGAACCAGCTGCAGATCAGGTTTCCAGGGTGAGTGAAAGGGAGGAAGAGAAGGCAGGAATCATCCTACACACAGCATGAAGATGATTTTACCAACATGCACCCAGACCCGAGGGCAGAACTAGGGTCTCCTGACAGTCAGTCCTATCCCCGGCAGCAACGGAGTCCAGGTCCTACTGGACAAGCATCCACTTGGTGCTCACGTGTGTACATACATACCATCACAAGTACCAGTCAAGAGCCACCTTGTTAATAAGTCTAAGCAGAGAGGCCAACAGCTGTGTTAGCACAGAGAGTAAAACAGTTCCATTCCTAAAGAACATGTTCCCTGCCAGAACGAAGCCAGAACATGTCTGGGTGGGGCACTGCACCGTTCTGCCTGCACTGCCAGTCGAGTCCTGTCTCTCTCACATGAGGAACAATAGACATCACAAGAACGGAGGGAACAATACTTATTATTAACGTTCTGTTAAACAGAAATTGTGAAGCAAACAAGGCAGCATGTCAGGCTGTGTGCTGGTATCTCCAACGATTCAAGACAGAAAGCAATTATGGTATTTTCTGTACTTCCACTGCTGTACCTGGATTTATTAACATTTGGCAAAACTTGCATTTCTCAACAACTCAGCTTCTCCTTTGCCTCAATCCTGAAGCGACATTATAACCCTTCATTTATTATCTCACGTTCTGCTCATTTGAAAATGACAGTGTTGCTATAAGAACAGCATTATCAGTGCAAGATCAAGCAGCAACATGAGAGGGGCTACGGAAGTTTTGCCAAATCATAGAAAAACAGGGGTAGGAAGATCTCACAAAGCCATCTAGTCCAACCCCTTGCTCAAGAAAGGATCATCTTTGTCTAAACAAGCTCAGCGAAGTGTTTGTGTAACCTGCCCTTAAAATCTTAGCATTCCCCAGCCTCTCTTCTAAGCGGTCTGTTCTACTGCTGAACCTCCCTCAGAGCTGGAAGCTTTGTCCTTACCACCAGCAAGTGTCTTGGAAGTGTCTGTAGGAAATATCAGAGGGAGGTGAGCTTCCCAGGTCAAAGGATTTAAACACACTTAATCCCTATCAATTAACGAATGTGGCAACACAAGAATAGGAATAACAAATGGCTTTTTCTCTCCTAATGAGACAACAGAAGGAAGACCGAGAGGCACAAAGCCACACACTTGGTAAGGCTCCAATTCATGGGACTGGATTCTGAGTTATGGCTAAGCTGCACTTGGTACCGAAACTAGCGTGAGGAAGGGGACACCTCTGCCTTTGCCCCTCTCTGTATTCAGAGATGACCCCATTGATGAAACAGGGCAGCTCAAATACACACTTGGCTTCCAAAGGCCCCGGTGGGAACAGCCAAAGTAGTGCAGCAGTCCTTTGGGCATGTCCCAGCCTCCTCAGCCACTTCCCTTGCAGCTGACACTGCTGTACAATTCAGCCACTTCCCTTGCAGCTGACACTGCTGTACAACAACCCCAAGGGAACTGCTGTATTCTAGATGTTCTGCCCTATAGCCCACTTGGCCTTAAGTATAAAAGGGGCTATATGGCTGGGTCCATTGCTCTTGAACCAAGTTTTAGGTGCAAGAGAAGGTCATGTTTATACATGGTGTTTGTGAGTACTAAAAGGACCTCTGCTTTTGGAAGAGCTGAAACACTGGACACAGTGAATATCAGTGAATATCAAAAAACAGCAGGGCAGAATAGACAAAGCAGATGCACTTGAAGAATTAAAAATTATTCTCCACCCTTGAACTCCATATAAATTTTACAAGTCTCACGTACCTGAGAGAGACAATACTTAAATACCCCAGAGAAGTGTGCGTGGCAAAATGGCTTGCAGCCAGAGGCTCCCACACCAATGGCTCATCAGTGTGATTTAAAATGGAGATTGAAGGGGTTTGAGTTTCTTTTTAAATTTCCCAAAAAGAAAAAAAAAAGAGATCTCCTTTCAGACAAATAATAGAACTGGGACTCAGAACCATGGACTCTCACCTCCTCTGGTTCATGCAGAAGAAAGAACAATTGCCCTAATGCTGGACTCTGAGTTAGCAAAATGACCCACTGAGCCAATGACCTACATCTGTTACACAAAAAACAACCCTTTTTGATTCCCGGTGATCAGTTGGCATTTGGGCTTAGCAAGTTTTGCCTGCTCTTGTTATATTCCCCTGATTAAATTTTTGGCATTGTGCCTGGAAAGCAGGCTGGTGTGATACACGGACCTCCTTGAAGGCTTGCTTTGCTTTTAATTGCTTCCTTCATCTACAAGGCACCTCCCCACTTCCTATACAGTGGATATCATACTCTGCAGCTAGTTCTGTTCCTAGCTGATACCAACAGGAGCTAAAAGAGTCACAGGAACATGTTACGCACCATTACCCTGATTCACTGACAAGTATTTGAGTGGCTCAGCAGACTTGTGGTGGAATACCAGCTAGTATAGAAACACTGGGTTAATTTGCTGGCAGTTGTAACATCATCCCTTTTGCAGCTATAAGCATGTCCTTTTACTCTGACAACCTGTCTTTCTGCTCTCAACCCATAGGACATATGAACAGTATTGTCAGTGTTAAGTCACCCATAGCCCATACATCTGTCTACTCCAAACCTCTCTTGAAGGTTGAGAAGGGTGTAGGCAATCTTCCTTCCTCTCTGCTTAGTTTACTTCTGCCAGCTGGATTTCTCCTGCGCAGTAGTGGTGGGATTAGGGAGAAAGTTGTGTGCTAACTCTTCACTTCTCTCCCACACAGAGATGGCTATCTCCTTCACTTCCTTCTTCCAGCTGGCCATGGCTGGGAATATTTCAATCAGAAGAGCAGTTCCATCTTAAAATAATGTGTGAGCCAGGCAACCCACAAGCACTTCAGAGAGCTCAGTGGACCAGGACAGAAAGTCAAGAGCCCTCCACTTCAGCCACTGCACTAACAGTCATCTTTTTTAGGTTTGTCACTCATTTTAGTCCCAGTGACAACGCCCTTCTACACAAATTCAGTTTCCTCTCAGTTATATCATTGCAAATGATTGCATGTGGCCATAAAGAATCCCTAAGTAGGGCTGTAGGAAAAGGAAAATATGCCCCTACTCAAAATTCCCTGCACAGAATCAACTCCTTGCATTCCTCATTTTCAGGTCCTGCTCCCCTCCCTTATCACAAACTTGGTCCTCCACCTGTTGAAAGTCTTAGCAGTACTAACCACTCCTGCTGCCACAAAAAACATGGGAAGGGCTGCCCCTTTACACAGAGATGAGGTAGGGAGAACAGAGCAAGACAATCATTGCAAAAGCCTGGACAATGGGGGGTAACGAGGCCCTGTGTAAGAAGTAGGTGACATTTTGCTGTTCAGGATTAGGCAACCCTGTATCTTAGGTCATTGCTGCACATTCAGGATAGAGGCAAGTGTCATAAAACTGGACCCAAAGAGGTGCAGTTCATCTCTGGCCGTGTTCTGTGCTCAAACAGCTGCAGCTGAAGCACTGAAAACAAAAGCAGCAGGAGAGGGAAACAGACAAACAGAACAGCCCCCAAGGTAGAAGTCAGGGCAGGAAATGCCTTTCAGGCTTGCTGAGCTCACTTTCCAGGAATTCCTAAAATATTATTTCTTTGGTCACCACCCGGGCAAAGGAGGGACTTTCATCTCATGTCCTGCCTCGTGCATCTAACCCAAAGCAAAGATCAGCATCAGAAATACTGCAGTTCATAACTGAAGAGGAAGCATTAGGCAAACGTGCCGCCTGTGCAAACAGCAGCCCAGAGTTAACTGGAAACCCTGGAGGGAAAAACAAAATGAACCAGATTGTATCTTTGCTCCTCCATTCCTGCAAGGCAGTAAAGCAGATGCACCGAACAGCAGAGCCAGCTCTCATGCAAGCAGCACCATCGTCCCAACTGTAAGCACTAGCTCACTGTGAAAGAGCACGCACTGAGGAGCCGGGCAGATCCTCCACTGGTGCGGGTCTGCTGATCTCAACAAAGAGATGCCAAGATGCATCAGTGGAGATACTAACATCCCCAACTGGTCAACCATCGCAAAACCAGTCACAAAAATAGTGTGCACTCTGCTGGGGCAGTATTACGTGCCCCATTTAGTACCAGAGCCCTGTTGTACTCAGCACAGCAACGCACATCCCTACCCAGAATGACTTACAGCAAAAGGCATAAAGGCAAACAAGACTTACCCAAAATTTGCACAGCAGGTCAGGGGCAGAGCTAGGAAGGAAACCCTGATCTGCAGGTGCTTGGTCCAGTACCAGGTAACACCATCACACTGGAGGGTGGGGTGAGTAGATTGGAGGTGGTAGCCCACAGAAGGAGCTCCCTCTGCTCCCTTTCCTACCCCCCATTCTGAAAAGAGTACTGGGGCTGGGACCAGGGAGAGGCATTGTTAGGGGAGAGTGACTGTAGGTTCACAGCAGCTCCATCTCCCAACCCCTGGGACCCAACACCAAACATCTGTTGAGTCCAGGGGATCATTGTAACTCATGGCACTTCCTGTGAAGGATGCCCTTCTATGCTTAGCGAGAGACAGAAGTGCATTTTTGGAAACATACAGGATGCATTTAGCTTTGCAAACCACATGGAGAACCTCCTCCTTTCTAAAAAATTCTAATAAAAAACACAACCCTGGAGGAAAAAAAAAAATGTTTATGGTGTTTGTGGAAGTACCTCTGAAGAGCATATGTTGCTAAGACAGCTGTTACTGCTTATACATTGACTGTGCTGGGAACAATCTGACCTAGATAATACACGTGGTTATAAACTCAAAAATGTCAACTCAAAGCTACAGTAAAATGTATAAAGAGCAATAAACACAGAAAGGAAAGTAAACCAAGAGCATGTGTGCACGTGTGTGCGTGCATGCATGCGTGGTCTGCTTGCATGCATATACCTGCAGTGTGACTTCACAACAGAGCTTGGCCTTCAGCTAATGCTGGAGCGTGCTATGCCAGTGCCTGTGGAACGGAACAGCCCAGGCTCTTGTCCAACGCAGGCCAGGTGACTTTGGCAGTAGGTCTGCAGCCCAGGCGCAGGGGTGGGGGAAGTGTCTTTTCTAGCACCTGCACCAAGGCAGACAGCTGGGAGCTGCACTTGCACCATGGTCAATTCTCTCAGCTGCTCCCTCCACAAGCTCAGCTTCCACCCAGTTTGGGCCTGTCAGGGCTAGAGAGCTGCAAACTGCATCTACACTACCTCTGCTTCTCTCCGCTTCACCCTCCCTCATCTCATTTATGGTTTCGAATGGACTGGCCAGTGCCTTTCATGCTACCACCCATTGCTGGCTGTAATAAAAACTATTCAAGTGCTTGGGATAATGTCATCTTCTATTGCCTGGCCTACAGAGAGGATCAAACCTTAACACTACAGGCAGCAAACAGCAATTCTTATTTAGCTGAGTGAGTGCCAGCCTGTGTGCATGGATATGAACATGCCTAGTTGTGTTCTTGTTGCCAAATGAGCACAGTTTACATGATGAACATGTTTGAACTGCCAGATGAGTTAAAAACACCATTTATGAGGCTTCCCCTATAGGATGTTCTTCTCTGGATTATACCCCTTTTAAAAAAAATTAAGTTAAATTAAAGCAGAAAAAAGGGGAGGCTTTTACTTTAATGCTGACAAATGCTTCCATGCTCCTAAGGACTGTACTGGCTCCAGGGATAAAACCCAAGCTGCGATCAGTGGCTATATACTTACCTGTGTGTCTCCTGCTGTTGCTTCAGTTTGTGGTTCACTTGGCACTACAGCTAACCTGCTGTAGAACACAAGAACTGGACAGAGCAACTGTGGCTAGCATGAGCTTGAAGAACTGCTTCTAAGGCCATTCTTCTGATGTTTGTTACAGTGGGTTTAAGTAGCTACACATGATTCATTGAGCTCTCTTCTGTTCCCTCTTCCCCATGCAGTATACACAGTCATATGGTCAAATCTGGTGTTTAGACAGAATGCCATGGGGCCAGTTTGAGGCACGCTGAGGAAATGCCAGTGTTTTGCTAAGGTGTTGGCAATTATGCCATTCCGATAAGGGGGACTAGAGGAATGGGCTTACTCTCTCAAAGGTCATGTCTCCTTCGACACATCTCAATCTACCTGCTCTGAGATTCTCCTGCTTCGGGAATGCTGAGTGGTGTTGAAGGTCTGCCCTATGGCAGCTAGATAGCATGTGCTGAACAAGCATTCAGAAAACCACCCCACAGCCAAGTCCAGAATGAGTGTGTGCTATCCATACCCCACAGGTGAATCCATTTCTGGCATACACCCATGTTTTAAGGACCATGTGACAAGATCTGATGTAAATCAGCACAGCTGCATCAACTTTAAACAGAAATTCTCCAGTCGTACAACAGCAGATGGGTGACACACATTATGCAGATTTTTAATATTTTGCATTTCTATTATTTTTTTTTTTTTTTATCTTGAAGGAACCCAGAATGCTTTAGAAATGTAAACCAGCATACAGTGGTGGCAATTTCACAAGAATAGACAAAGATGGTGGTAAGTCTCCTTAGAGCAGATGGTCTTCAAAATGGTATATATAAAACATCCTCAAATTCTGGGCAGACATTTCATAAGACACTGCTG
>NW_005841837.1:1899418-1913928 GCF_000455745.1 Alligator sinensis
AACCAAATCAAGTGTAGAATCCAGCTGTGGCTCAGATGTGAACTATGAATGCTACCCAGATCCTAAGCCAGCCTCCTGAGCAGAAATAAGTCAAATGCAACCTCCAACGAATTGGACAGTTTTTACATTTCACAGTTTTGAGGTAAAAAATGCCAGAAATAAACCCAGAATGTGTGTCAAAACAGCCTAAAGAGGAAAAAAAATAGCTGCAAAGACAATATACGGATATAGTTCTGACTGTATAACCCTGGTATGTGGTACGAACAATGCTAACAATATAAACAAAGAAAAGTAAAGAATGAAAAAGCATTAAAGTGTTATTATTTTTAGCAAAACTTTCATTTCTCAATTCCAGATAGTATCTGTATTAACTGGTGGAGTTTTAAAAGCTGCTTTAGATGACTGAAGCAGTCACAGAGAGTTTTCAGAAACAATACCAAAGAAGTCTTGTATGTGCAGATATCGTTTGTACTGAATCCACTATCAGAATTAGGAAGCACTTACTTGTTTTATTATTATATCTGTTCTCAGACAGTAAAGACAAACTAATAGCAAGATAAAAACCCTGCCCATAAAAGGCAGTACTTTGCTACTTACTGGAGTAGCCTTGTGCTGTACTCTAGCTTTAGAAAATGTGAACTACAAATGCTCCCTAGACACATAACCAATTGGTAAACTGGCATTCAGTGCAGTGCAGAATATAGCAAGGGTACCAAAAATGCCATTCTGCTGGTCACAGTACAGACTAGCATATGTTTGTATTCTTGTCACATCTCTATTCTGACTCTCACTCACTCACACACACACACACACACACACACACACTCTCTCAAGGAGAATTCTCAAAAACACTCAGCCAACACTTCTCATTACTAAGTCAATGATATAGATCAGTGGGAGTACATTTAACCTGATGCTGAGCATGTTTAAGCACCCTACTCCAATGCATATGCACCTCTCCCCCATATCCAAAACCCTTCTCCTATCTGGACTATAGTTTCATAGCCGGTAGGGGCGGAAGGGACCTGAGAAGATCATCAAGTCCAACCCCCTGCCGTGGGCAGGAAAGGATGCTGGGGTCAAACAACCCTGGCAAGGTGTCTATCTAGCCTCCTTTTGAAGACCCCCAGGGTAGGAGCGAGCACCACTTCCCTTGGAAGTTGGTTCCAGATCCTAGCTGCCCTGACTGTGAAGTAGTGTCTCCTGATGTCTAGCCCAAATCTACTCTCTGTCAACTTACGGCCATTATTCCTTGTTACTCCCGGTAGTGCATGGGGGGAACAGGGACTCTCCCATTGCCTGCTGGTCCCCCTTGGCAAGTTTATAGGCAGCCACCAGATCCCCTCTCAGCCTTCTTTTGTGGAGGCTGAACAGGTTCAGGTGCCGCAGTCTCTCCTCACAGGGCCTACCCTGCTGCCCCCTGATCATGCAAGTGGCCCTCCTCTGGACCCTCTCGATGCTGTCTACATCCCTCCTGAAGTGCGGCGCCCAGAACCGGACACAGTACTCCAACTGTGGCCTGACCAGTGTCGCATAGAGGGGGAGGATCACCTCCTTGGACCTGCTCGTGGTGCATCTGTGGATGCATGACAAGGTGCAGTTAGCCTTCCTGACTGCATCCCTACATTGGTGGCCCATGTTCATCTTGGAATCAATAATGACCCCAAGATCCTTTTCTGTCTCTGTGCTGATGAGAAGGGAGTTCCCCAGCCTGTAGGTCTGCTGCTGCTGGTTCTTCCTCCCTAGGTGCAGTACCCTGCACTTGTCAGTATTGAATCCCATCCTGTTCTCATCCGCCCACCCCTGTAACCTGTTCAGATCCAATTGCAGCCTGTCCCTCCCTTCTAGCATGCCCACTTCTCCCCACATCTTAGTGTCATGCACGAATTTGAACAAGGTGCTGATGAAGATGTTGAACAGAGCGGGCCCGAGGACCGAGCCCTGGGGGACCCCACTGCCCACATCCCTTCACCAGGTCAAAAATGACGCATCCACCACCAGAGTTGGCTTGAATTTAAAACGTGGAGTTCCAGACATCCCTGGATCCTGGGGAATTTCAGATGTGAGCTACGAAGCTGGCTCCATTTCTGCAAGACTTGCACAAAAACAATGCACATTGTACTGTGCTGCCCTGTATCATACTGCCAATCTCAACCTCTGACCATGGACACGTCAGTAAGCTGTTAAAGAAAACTGAGGCATTGAAAGTTCATAAGCATCCTGGCCCCTGGGACACTGTTTCCCAGGTAGAATAAATTCAGGCTTTGACAGACCTTTGTATCTGAATTGCAGTAGAGAGAATTTTGTTATAAATCTTATCTATTTTGTGAATGGTTCCTTTTAAAAATAGAAAGGGAGCACCAAAACTGATTAAACTTTTAAAGGGATAAACTCTCAAGCACAGCACATGGAGGATTCTGTAGGTAAAACAAGCCCAATTAATGAACAGTTTCACTAATTTCCCAATGGACACAGTCCCACCAATATCACATTATCTTCCTAACCATCCTGCTGCTTTTCACTAAAAGCTGGCTATAATTTGGTATAAAAGAAAAATCAAGAGATAATCCAGAGTCAGTTAACTTCACTATCTGTTGCCTGTGGTATTGGGACACAATGGCAGCCTACCTCAAAGAGATACTAAGCAGCCTAGAGGATTTAGGCACAACTTCCATGCATTTTAATGGAAGAAATATGTGAGATTTCCAAAAATACTAGTGTTGACTTAACTCAAGGGTCACAGAAATTTAAACAAAAGAAGAATTCACAAGTAATGACCACTTTGCAAATCTGATCCTGGGTGTCCACATATGCTACACAACATTCAAAAATCACAAGGGCTGAGATTGAGGCAGGGGCATCTCTAAAAAGTACCATGGTGTTTGATCCAGGTAACTATTTTGATAGTGAAAACAAAAGCAAAACATTGATATAGAAGGCTATCAGGAATAAAGCAGGACCCCAATGGGGAAAGCAATTAAAAGGCTAATTAAAAACGTAGGTTAATTGTATCACAACCTTCTAATAGGTTGTATGTAAAGTGTGTACAGCAAATTTAGCTCTTCCCAAATGCCCTCACCTGGGAGCAGTTCTGTTCCTTCATACCATAGGGTGATGTTTTTGGCAGCATTTTGTCTGAAGCTGCTTAACTTCGTTTTGGCTCACACAATGGCGTTTGAGAGGACTGCTGTTTACACCTATGCACAACTCCCTCAGGAATGCAGCACTGCAGGGCAGGTGCCTCTACAGCTCCCTGGAAAGCAGCGAATTTGTTCTTTGCTTGGCTTGCTCTAATTTATAGCATATGGTTAAGGCATTTCACCACAGCTCTCAAGGGGTGAGGCTGAGGCTTGCTCTAGCCCCAAGCTAAAAGCCATCCCCAGCTGTAAACAGGTGGGATTAAGAAGTCAAAGGTAGCTGGCAGCCACATCGATGTCTTGCGCACTACTGACTACAGAAGCTGGCATGCCTTATTCACCCTAGCTCAATGAGGTGCTAAGCTTGGGCAGACATCCGACTTTAGTCTAATTCATCGATTCCCAATCAAGATTCCACAGCACTCAAGGCTCCACTGTCCTGAGATCCTTTTAAGGGTGCCGCAGGGTGCCACAAAATGTTAGCACCATTAGGTGTGCAAACATACAACATGATACATGAAATAAGCCCAGAGATTTCAAATAGGAATCTATAATGTCAAAAGAATCCTGACTTGCCATGGTCTTTCTATGTTCTTCGCAACAGCAGAATTGCTCTATTATTTTTTAATAGTCATAAAACAAGGGAATGCTAAGAGCTGGCATTTTCTGAGGGACCCTTGTGTCGAAACAGGTTGAATACTGCTGGTCTAATTCCAGAGGTGTTTGGTTTCTAAGGGTGAGCCCCTTAGATAGTAATGAAAGAGAAAAAGATTTGAGGTGGCACGTGTATAAATAAAGAAACCTAAATGAAAAAGGAGAGTGGTGAAGCAAGTAGAAAAACAGAGGACATTGTTTGGGTAAAAGGGAGTTTATTAAAATAGCCTCTAGCTTCATCAGCTCACACACTGTTCCTAGGGTTTTTTGTCAGACAGTTCCTGGTATATAAAAATAAATTACACGAAGGGACAACCCTCACATGGGTGTTATTCTGGAATATTACAGTATGTTTACCAAGACAGTTTAATTAGAGTCCCTGTTTTGGATGTCTTCAGGTTTCTTCCTATGCTTCCTCAACAAATAGTGAGCAAATTTCATGTGGTTACCTGTTCTGGATCTACGCAGTTAGTCTGTTTTAAGGTTTGATGGGCTGTTTCAGTTTGGAGGAAAAACTGATGATGGATTGTACATTCATTTGGGCATGAACTTTTCTTTTTATATATCTGTAAAATGTTTAGCGCAATGAGGCCTTAATTTTACTTGGGGCCTCAAGGCACTGATGTCATATGAATAATTTGTCTGTGTAACTACCTTTTGCTGCTGGATAGTCATCTGTTCTGTAATTCTAATTATTCAGATGCCCAGACATTTTGTTATAGCATTTTTATTATTGTGTAAATCTAAAAAAATACAAAACCTTGAAAAAAAATGAGTAAGCATCTGGCCTTCCAAAGGGGTTAATGTCTCACTGTTTCCAAGCTCTCAGAAGATTTGTATTTGTATTGTCTGTTTTCAAGCCTCATTGACTCCATCTGGTTATCATTTAATTGCCTCTTCATATACCTTTTTAATCAGGGCATTTAGCATTTGAAGGCATTTTTCTATGCAAAGGCAGACCAGAGAGGTAAACTCCTAAGAATGAACAAGTCCTTTCATCCCCATACCAAGCACAGGACTTGTAGTGCATGTTTATGGGGTGCTTGGTTTTCTATGCTATGAAAATCTATAGACTAAAAATAACGTTCCATTTAATTGTTTTTTAAATTTAGATGAGAGGCCAACACTGTTATTCAAGAAATTGCAAACTGAGAGTTGCAGCAGTTTTGAGCACTTTTTCCTCTTACTGGTCAGGGGATTGTGGGTACTCAGCACCTTGTCACACACAGCCTGCTATGCAACCACATGGAGGTACTTTGTTCAAGGTGCCAGCTGGTTTCCTAAACTAGTCAGCACAGGGGTTACTTCTGCGCTACCATGAGGGAATCACTTTCACAGTATCGGTACTGAGTGAGATCTAACATTCCTATACAGAAAGCAGGTTGGTGCAAATGTGATCTCTGAAGGAATGACTAAAAGATGGAGCAACTGTGATCCTAGGACTCTCCATCTCCAAAATTAAATAAAAAAAGCTAAATGTCTTTGGGCATTTGGCAAAGTTGGGAGCATAAGGAAAGAATATAAAAAGGCTGGCCCTGAACCTAGGCCAAGGAAGACATCTACAGACCCTGGCTCTGCCACAACCTCCCTGGGTGACTCAAGTTAAGTCTGTGTTCATCAGTTCCCACCTTTATAAATGAGAACAATAGCACTTCCCATGTGTATTTAGACTATAAACGTTTTAGGACAGGAAGTGCCTCTCAAGATGTACAGCACGTAGCACTATCTGATCTCAGTTGAGTCTTTGGGTACTATGGTAACATTACTACTAAGACTAACAATTAGATTACTCTTGGAAATAGGAGGGCTATAATCCTAAGGGCAGTCTATGCTGAAGCCATGCATGGCAAGTTGCAATTTAAGGCAGCAGTGTGAGATCTAAGTAAATGGCTCAGGGACTATTTGTACAGATCTGTCTGTTTACAGACTTTCAATTGTTTTTGTTGTGTTTGATTGTGGATCCAGTAAAAACAGGAATTCATCAAGAAAAGCAGAGTGATGCTCTGTTGTTGCTATAATAGGGAAGCTACAAGACAACTACTTATCGTAGCCTGGTTTATCTACTCCCAGAAACAGAGAAGTTGGTTTTGCATTGCCACCAGATTTTTATTACCCCCATGGTAACAGTGAACTAAACACCTAGTGCTTCATGCTGAGGGAAGCATCCCAGGGCTAACTCCAAATGCTGTCTTCACCCAAACAGACTGTCAGCTTTTCTCAGGAACAGCTAAGGGAAAGCTCCTCTCTCATAAGTGCTTTCTTCCCACCCAAAATGCTGATAGGGAAACATGAAGCCAGTGTCTGAGATCAGCCAGGCCAAGCCAGGCTCTGTAGCTGCAGTTCTGGCTGCTGTGTCATGCTTTTGGAGCTGCTAATCACCAAGGCCTTTGACTCTTGTTCTCGGGACTTACTATCTGGCTTATCATATTGGTGCCAAGACCTCACTGACAACTTGATAGAGACGTACTAACAAAGGGGGGGATGAGGAAGAGGAGGTTAAAGGGTAAGCATCTGCCACCTTGTTGGAGTAGTTTTTTTGTTCCATTTTCTCTTTAGCATTTCATAGCCCATGAGCTCATAGTGGATTCAAGCAGCAGTGCTTCTAGGATATGAAAGCCATCTGCACTCAGCTCTGTAGTGACATAAATTGCCTCTGCTAAGAACCTGGCATGGACTGCAAAGCATACTATGTGACAGAAAGTTATGGTGCATGCTACTGGTTGCATTTATTTCTCCAGAGGTATGTTAAAAAAAAAAGGCACAGCTAGAACGAGACACAGCTAGTACTACACAAAGGGACATCTCTGGGCGCTCTGTTAACGTAAGTGCTAGGAGAATGGTTGCCACAGTTTGTGAAAAATAATCAGAACCATGGAAGGGTTTATGCATCCTCAGCTCTTACTGACATCAAGCAGCAGAGAACTTTGCTGTCCATGTTGTGTACCATCTGGTATAAAACCTTCTGGTATGATGTTGTACACGCTACCAGAGGGATTCCTCAGTCCAAGAAGGTTTTTTTTTTTTTTAATATATATATATATATGCGCGCGCACACACACACACACACACACACACACACACACACACACACACACACCCTCTAAACAGGCAAGTAACTAGCTTTAAATAGGCTGAATAAGATCACACGATGATTTTAAATTCTCCGGTGGAAAGTCCCAGCAGTATCAGCTGGAGATCTGCCAACCAGAAGCACTACCCTAGTAGCTAGCAATAGTAGAAATGGACCATTAATTGGCCGGGGGGAACGGGGGTGCGGGAAAAGCGGATTGTGGAAGTTGATGCAAGACTTGGGGAATGGGGCATTCAAGTGAGTTTTCAATATTACAAATAACTGGATTAAAGATGAAAAATGTGAGAGGAGAGACTGATGAAGGGGGGAAAAAGGAACAGAATGAACAGTCTTTGATAATCATGTATTCCCTTCACCAGCAGCATCCCCTCTGGGAATGTCTCAGACCCCAAAGCCATTTCAGATCAATTGGTATAACTTTGGTCACTTCTTATGATGCCCAAAGTCAAAGGATTCTGGCAGCTGCTGACTAAATACCTGATGTGCACCGAGATGCAGATGCAGATATCATTAGCCATGCCAAAAAACAGCATGCTTTTGAGAGCAAAGAATGTGTGGGAAAGAGAAGTCTATACAGTATTTCTAATGTTTCCCCTAGCGCACATTTGGGGCCTCTTCCAAAGTCCCAGTGAAAAATCTTCCCACAACTGATTTCAACTGACATAGGGCTAGACCTGTCCTGGGAAGGGGGATACAAAGCAATTTAAATAATTATCTAGGAGTGGCTTTGTTGGGTAATAGGTCCTACTACTTGTATGGGACATTTGCATCTGAGAGTACCCTCTTCCCTGATGACAATCAGTGCCAGTAACTGAGGAGACCCACTCTCTCTCTCTTTCAGAGGAAGGTGAATAATGTCTCAGCATTTTCCACGGTTGTGAAGTTGGTTTGCAGGACACGAGAGCAGTTTCAACTACCTGAAAGGCTGCCATATGGAGGAGGGAGAAAAGCATGAATCTTCCTTGCCCCGGAAGGCAGGACTGGTGGAAAGAGGCTTAAAGTCTGCTGTGCTGTAGTTTTACATCAAGTATCAGGCAAAATTTTCTAACTGTGAGAAGAGGATATCGGTAGAACAAACTGGCCAGCAAATTCTGCTCGTGGGAGACTTTCATGAGGAGATCTAGTATTATTACTCCAGATACAGTTGCTTTCTTTACATGATGATGGTTAGGGATAGAGGTTGCAGCAGCATGACATTTTTGCCTACTAGTTTTGTAGGCAGGCTGAGATTAAGAATAAGCATACGCACTCAAACAGGTGATTCAGGGTTACCCAGCCTTTGCTTTCATACAAGTCAATAGTCAGTCTCCCATGAATTTTCCCCTTGAAGACAAATACTGGCAGATTAAATGCCTGTTTCTCAATCTCCCAAAGAGAAGTTCTCCAAGCTACAAGCTGGTTGCTCATTCCATGTGGCAGGTCAAACGTTTCATTTCTGATGCATAGAATTTGATCCTCTGGCATTGAGCCATTTATGCCAACCCAATCTATCTTTTCTGTAAGAAAGGAGCACAGCCTTAAATCTGTTCCTTAAGTGGAAAAATATATAACATGAGGATTCTGTTAGCAGCAGCATCTATTTTGGATATGGCATGACCTGAGCCCTTGGGCTTGCCATTCACATAAAACTGCCTCTCCCAAACAGCACTGTCTTCCACAAGGTGTTTGCATTAGAAAAGGGTCCCTCACACAGGGAAGGCTCTTAGGAACTACCACAATACTACATTTGGACTGCTCAAAAATGATAAGCAGTCTTTTAAAATTATTTCCCCCCAAAATGTAACAAAATATTTGGTCGGGAATTAAAATTTTTCCTGTACATGTTGATAGAAAAAAACCTGAAGTTTTAAATGAGATTTTAAAGTTGAAATGGAGAGGTCCACACTTTTTCTAGTAAAATGGGAAGGAAATGAATAAGCCATTTCATTGATAACAAAAATCTCAAGATGAGCTTTCTGCAGACTTCTTCCATTGAAAAAGCCATTTTTCAGTGGAAAAAATAAAACAAATAGGAGGGGGAAGGGGAGGGGAGAAAAAAAGATGAGTTCTAGTGCAACTCCAGCCCTTCCCCCCCCCCCCCCCCCCCCCCACACACACACACACACACACACAAGCAGCAATGCCCTAAATAAAATTAGCAAACTGCATTACAGACATTTGGTGGCCAGGAATGGTACTGCAGCCTACCAGATCCCTCCTCCCTCCCTTTATCCTTCAAGAAGTGGTAGTCTTGTGGCACTTCAAGCTGAAAGATCGTTTTTTCTGTGTGTCACTGGAGAAAGACATCAGGCAGCCATGAGAGACTGATATAGACTTGGTTTAATGGAGACTTTGTAAATGACCATGTAATGAAAAGGACAAACGGGCTTTGTTCCTTCTGTGCTGCACCAACAATAGAGGGTCTGTCATGCTAAATACGTTGGGAACCATAGCAAATGCTGTTTGGAGGCTTCCCTCCTCCACCCTTTTATACACACTTGAATTTTTTTTTTTTAATTACTTTATTACAGAAATATGATCTTTGATGTGCTGGCTCCAAACTTTTGTTTTGCAATCAATTTACCAGTCTTTATTCCCAAACATAACATGAGCGCACTGGCTTGGAGTCAGGAAGTTGTTCCCTACGCAAGCCATTTACTGGCATGACACTTCCCCTGGATGCCTCATGCAGCGTGAAGTTATGAGAGTTTTTGTACATCCAAATTTTATTCTCATTGTAAGTTTCAGGACAGAATCCTGAAGTATAATCTTTTCAGTGCAATCTCTCACGCAACTATCATGCTTGCTATTTATGACATGCTGTTAGCTTCTGGAAGGCAACATGAAATTTCACCACTGATTTCAGCAGGGATACGGTACTGAAAAACTAAAGCTAAAATTTTCCATCCCCTACCAGTGATTTGAAGCACCTCAAATTTTGGATGCCCAGAGTAATACCCCTTCAAGACAGTGCTGAGGCACCCACCATCCAAAAAGCCAGCTCCTGGATACTCGGACATTAAGGGTAGACAAAAACTGCCCAGTTTAGGAAAAACCTTGGCCACTGCTCCTCTCCTGTGCAGGAGCAGAGTGGAATGAGAATGTGTAGTTGCCCTGTACCTGGCGTTGGCTCACAAAATGCAATGCAGGCAGGCTTATAGGAATGTTGAATGCATCATACTTAGGGCCTGTCAGTATGAGGATACTCAGGAAGCCATGCTCAAATTAACAAAAGGTGTTATTTTAAAGTGCATTAGTATAACTTTGTTAACCCTTCATGTAGGCTCCTCTTTCTGAAGGAGAGTGGCCTTACTTCACATTAAGACAATTAAATCTACTGATGCCTCTGAGCACAGAGCTCAGGCTGCATCCCAGCACCCAAGGAGACCTTGTGGAGTTTGGGCCATAAAAGACAATGGTCCCATCTGTCCACATTCATGAGACAAAGAAGGGAGCAGCTGCTTAAGGCTCTTAATGTCCCCAAGGCAGAGAAGTGTTTCAATCCTTCTCACAGGTAAAACTCAAGGCCACAGGCAGAGTTTAAGAAATATAAGAGAAAGCAGGTGCTGTGAAAAATTGTGGGCTGATTTTTGTAATTCTAGAACTCACACAGCCCTGACTTGGGCACTTGAAACCATCTAAATATCTGCAGTGCTCAATCCCTGGCCCACAGCCCTATGTCATCTAGCCTGCAGGGTTCCCCATGGGTCTGGAAAATTGTGGTGAGAGAATAGTGTCACCACTCCCCTGTTGCCAAATTTCTAGACCCATGGGGAGCCCTGGGCCCTACACACTGAATGGAATGCCTAATCCCAGCACACAGGGCCAGGAGGGGGTGGTGTCAGGCTCCCAGGACCCAATCCCAGACAATGAGGGGTTGGAGAGGGCAGTGCAGGACCCAGGGCCCGATTCAGCCTGCAGAATAGCCCCATACCACTCAGCCAAGAGACTGAGCACTACTGATCTAAATAAACATTTTGCACAGCCTTGCTCTGTGTCCACTTACAGGCATTATTGCTTTCAATGACTAAAACCATGAGAAAGATTATCAAAAGCAGTAAAGTACAACCTCTGCTTTAAGGGAGCACATAGTCTAAGTGTGGTCCAGTGAACAGTTCCTGGAATGACTTGGCAGGATTGGAATGGATGTAAGATTCATGAACAGATAAAGGCAGCACGTGCGGCAGAGGTGAGATGGTAACCACATAATTTTATGACCAAGACCCTGATTCCACAGAGTACTGAGCATGTGCCAACTCTCCCCTAGATGATACCAGGCCTCTGCTTGGGTGCAGAGACCTGCCTGTGTTGAAGGGTCTAAGCTTTAAGACATGTGCATGACTTGACCATTTCACTAATTGCTAGAAGATCTTTTTTTTTAAACCACTAGCACCCTTCACCCCATCACTTCTAAAAGGGAGGCAAAACACACAGAAGCCCCTTCTTAGGGGCTGTCATTTACTCTAGGCTAGTGGTTTTCAACCTTTTTTCATTTGTAGACGTCTAAAAAAAAAAAAAAAATATCAAATGGAGGTGCAGACCCCTTTGAATGATAAGTGTGGGTATTCACATACTTTTGATTGATCATAGGCATCTTCTGAGGACCACTTAGTGATAATCTGCAGACCCCCAGGTTGAAAACCACTACTCCAGCCCACTGGTTCGTGTCCGAGTAGAAAAGGTGACCAAACGCTCAGCCCACATGCCAGACCAATGCAGAACACGAGAGCAGGTCATGTTCAACGTGTGAAGAGCTCATGATCATGAGGCTGACCAGCTCGTGATCAGACAGCCTTAACAAATCAGGAGCTGCAGGAGAAGCGTGACTGCCTGGCCAGCAGACACACTCTCTTAACTGTAAATCAGCAGCCTCCTCTGATTGGCTGAAGAGTTTATAAAAGGGACAGCGCGCTAAAGCGCAGGGTCCCGGGTTCCACACAAGCCCTTGGATAGGACTGATCACCCTGTCCAGGAATCCGTGTCCCCATGGCCGAATAGTACGAATAGTCACACTCTGGCTATTATTTCACCGAATCGCGAGCTCTCCATCCGCACGTACATCGGAAAAAGCAATTGCTATCTCCTACCTGTCATCTTTAACTACTGCTTCACCACTGTCGTTTTGTTGTGTAACCACTGTTGGAATCTTACTGTAAGTAAACGTTAAGTTCAATTTTACTATCTTCCAACTGAGTCCGTGTCCCTTTCATCACCGGCCTGTCCGCAAGGTGGGTTGGTCATCCACCCGCCCCCCGGTTCAACTGGTAAACCGCCTGGTGAGTGTTGCAGTTACTAACAGTTAGAATCCTAGCCTGGGTCTTTGGAGAAGCGAGTTCAATTGCCTCTTCTGCTACAGACTTCTTGTGTGACCTTGGGCAAGTCATTTACTTTTGGCCACTGTTCCCAGCCTGGGAAGCATGAGGAACAGCAGCACTTCCTGTCCTCCCAGGGGTACTGCAAGGATAAGCAGATTAAAGTTTGTGAGACACTTAGATCAGATACAGCCCCAAGCCATCCATGGTGGCAGTACCCTCAAACACACAGCCTGTATGCCACCTCCTAAACTAGAAGTGGTGTAACCACACCTGCACAGCACTTTGGGCAGGTTATCTAGCACTACTGAGTGATAGGGCCAATTACCCATTCACACCATGGGAACACTGCTTCTGGTTCAGGAAGTGGCCAGTCTAGAGCGGCACTGAGAGCTGCCAGAGACAGTAAGTTTCCTGTGTAAGCATGGCTGGAGGGAAAGGACAGCACTTCGTTTTAGGGCCCCTGCAAACTATTTGATAGTGGAAGGAGTCTCATAAGTGATCTAAAAAAAATTGAATATTAGGAAGGAAGTAGGTAAATTAGTTTCAAAATAAGATTCCATTACAGGTCAGCACTCACTCTCCCCCAGCTGTGTTCTTTTGTCTCTTTGACTTGGTTTCCTTTACATAACATTTTAGCCACACTGAAGTACCTGCTTTGCCATTGTTCTTGGAGATATGCAACTATTATTTCCACAAAATGCATGCAAAAAGCTACAGCACTAGCAAATTCTCAAATGCATCTTGGGTCAACTCTGAAGGCTGTAATTTTACAAAAAACATTTAAAAAAAATCCATAAATACACAGCCCAGAACTCTGAATCTGGAGATGAGATTTGTATTGGTATGATGGATTGGATTTGCTAAATAATCTGTACATCTTTGTGTTGTATACTGCCTTGTTTACAAAAAGAGAGAAAAGGGCAATCAGCTGTAAGCAGCAAACTACAGCTAAATGCACGAGGCTCTTTTCAGCCTCCAGTTACCTGAGCCAGACTTTCCAAGCTTCCGAAGTTTTCCCAGAAACTGCTGAACATCCTTTATGCTACTGTCCTGCTGGCTGTACAACAGCAACCTCTTGGCATCAGAGAACAAGCGGGAAACACTGGAGGAAGGGAAGGAAAAGCCATCATTAACCATGCAAGGCCACACAAACCTGCATATAAAGATTCAGTTTGACATGCTTGGTTCCAAGACTCAGTTCCTTTTATATAAAAATACAACCCTCTATGGTATAGTGAAAGCTTTGTTAAGCCATCACCCCGGGACAACAGTGAGACTAGCTAGTAAAAGAGAAAGGTCAAACAGAGTTGTTCTGGAAACCTTCAAATACTGGAAAGCAGTTGTATAAGCGTGGGGGTAGGGAGCTCTTCATGCAGGTCAGACTGCTCTTGTCTGGTGGGAGAGAAAATGCCATTTGGAAAGAGCCCTTTAAAGCTCACCATTCTAAAAATGCATCTCCATTTCTTTAAAATCCTTTTCCAAGTAGCAAGCGAAAGACCCTTAACTCTTCCTTTCCTTTTTCATGTCCTTGTGACAAAGTATTTAGCAGAATTCACAAATTGGGCTGTCAACCCAATGAACCACACACACTTCTGGTCTGTCAACTGTGCGCCTTGGCACCCACACCACCCCAGTCCCCATCCTTGACTCCGATACTTCTGTGACTCTAGTCATGGCCACAAGGGACAGATTACATTGCACTGTTCTCAGGGAGCAGGGAATGAGCAAAGCAGTGGCAGAGGGATGCCAAGCCCAAAACCAAATTCCCGAGTGCAGTCAACCCAGAATTTATTTGTAGGAGCAAAACCAGGGAAAATCTCATGCCTCTCTCCTCAAGTGGCCAGTCTCTCAGCATCAATAACTTTCCCATCAGGAAATAAACTTGACACTTCTTACTCCCTCTATGGGCCAAATCATGAAGATCTTTCCCTGTTTCTCTTTAGTCTTTCCTCAGGCAAAACACCCTTATTTCTTTGGGAGTTCTACCTAGTATGTATGAGCATAGTATTGAATAGTTATGTTGCATTTGGTCTGCACAGCCATTTGCTAAGTGAGACAGGATGTCACAGTGCCCGTTGAGTGCAGCCACAAGTTAACTATCTAGCCTGTTGCCAGGCTGTGTGCAGGGGAAGCAGCCTTGCCCTTAATCTGCATCTAAGAATCAGATGCTGTTCCTAAACCTCCCAGTTCCTGCTTTTCTCCTATAAGGACATACAAGGAGAAACAAGATTTGGTACTTACATGGACCGGTTAAAGTTTCCGACAACGCCAGGGGATTCCCCAGGAGTTGGGTAGGGGAAGAGAGGGTTGTTAGCATTACAAATAATCCCCTGG
>NW_005841837.1:1913938-1931120 GCF_000455745.1 Alligator sinensis
GCCTTGTTTGGAAAGTGACCTGGAATAGAAGAGCAAACATTTGAGAACAAAGGTCTGATTTTGCCAAAACTGTGAAATCTTCTGAGAAGCAGGAAAGACATCATGCACACACAACCTTATGTCTCTTATGCATCTCACACCTTTACTAAAGAGAACAGAATTGCCAGTTCCAGTATTTTGAAAGTCATTGGTCTGTTCTTCCAAAATTTAATGAGATTTTACAGGCTCAGCAAGTCTCTTTGTAATGAAATTGGAGATTTCTAGAGTCACAGGAGCAAAGGATTCTAGGAGCTGGGCCTTTTAGAAGAAAAACATGCCAACATTTGAGAAACTCCTGTTAAAAATGGAGTGGGCAGGATTGACTTGTTCGTGCCAAATTTCTACCAAGGAATTAGTTATCCGGCCCTTAATTTGGAGTTAAAATACTGTACAAATTTCTTCCACTTCAGTATCTGGTTTCTCATGTTCTGGCAACTTTTGACAGCTCCTGTCAGACACATGGGTAAGCACTACAACCACCTCTACCTTTTCTTGCAGACTAAAAATGAGGGGCCAGCAGGCAAATAGAGTAGGTACGGAATAGTGATCATTGCTAAGAGCTTGAATTTGGTGTAGCAAAAGGACACAAATATGGCCGCCCTCTTGCCCTCCATTTCCTTGGATCTATCCGCTGTTCTGGGCACACCACAAAAGGGAAATATTTTTTCCTGGTGCAAACCGTCATACATGGAACTTGTGTCGACTAAGCCTGGCAGCTGTGTACATGTATGCATGTACATGTGCACACACAGACACACACAAGACCCTGAAGTTATTCTCAATTTACATTGCTGTTATTGAGAAGAATTTGGCTTGTGGCAACGTGCAAAGACTGGATGTGGGGTCTTTAGGTCCTAAATTTCTGGGCTGCCTCCTTCTCAACTCTTGTTTGCTACTTTTATTTATTTTTATTTTTTAAGAGGCACTTCCCACTCTACACTTTAGATGTCAGGAAAGGTTCTGAGTTATAGATCACAGAACAGTACCTACAGCTCACCCACAATGACTCTGCTCCTAGGGAAGGATTTTAAAAGAAATTCAAGAGGGTTGGGCACCCAACTCCTAATGGCTTTCATATTAGTTTAGGCAGCTGTACAAACCCCAGCCCTTGTAAGAAACGAACACAAATGAAACTAACCCCACCCAACTATTTTTTTCTTCTGGTCAAAAAACACTACAGAAATTAAGGCAGTGACAAAGTAGTCACAACCACAAGTTTTTACAGCATTTTGCTGGAAGGTCTTAAGAGACCTTGTCAATGGATGGGAGGTGAAATGCTCTCCTTTCTTCTGGCCTACAAGATAATGGGTCTGATACAGCTTGTCATTCTGTTTTCTGTGCAATGGAAGCACCCCCTACTACTCGTCCCTTATAATGAATGAAAGAAAGAATAAGCAAAGTCTACAAAGATAACATAAGCATGCTCATGCACAGAGAGTGAAAATGCAAAATAGCAGCTGCCATTTAATAGCAAGCAGCCACCCTTTGTATTTAAGAGGTGGACCACATGAAAACAGACTGGTTAGCATCTCCTTTCTGAGGCAGATCTGCAAGCACTACTCTTCCTTTTCAGTAATTTCAAAAAATTAATATGGAGGTTTTTGGTGGGATTTTAAGCAAATGTTTTCCAATCACTGGGAGTCAGGACACTCTAGATGAAAGAGAAAAGAAAGGTAACAAAAGATAAAGCCAGCTATCTTGAAGAGCTGTGCATGCAGTGGTCTTTGGTTGACTGTGGTAGAAGCCATATAAATAGCAATTACACTAAGCAAGTTCTCCCTTGTTTCAGATAAACTGCCCTTTTAACCAGACCAGGCACTTAGAAATTGGATTCCTGAATGGCCAGTCTAATCCAGTAGGAGCTGGGACCCTCTTAGATGCAAGCGGCAATTTTAATTTAGTTTTAAACCAGATTGGCCCAAAACATCTAAGCCCTTTACTGTTTCAAAGCACTTGTGCATAACCTAGTGAATACAATCATCTGGAGTGACTGGCAAGTCATTTCATAACACTGTATACCAGGGGTTTTCAACCTTTTTGAATCAGTGTACCCCCAGCAGCCAGACGTGGAGAAAGGGGGGGGGGTACGGTCCCCACCAGCTCATGCCCCCAAGGGCCTTCTCAAGGACCCTCAGGGGTATGCATACCCCTCAGTTGACACCCCTGCTGTATAGCATCACCATGGCAGATAACAACCCTGTTCCCTTACAGGCATATGTAGAACTGCCACAGAGTTCACTGTGACCTGGTTTCAAGGTTTTTCCTCACAGCCCCCCTCCCAATTCAACAAAAGGCAACATTCTGCTTTATAAGACATTTGTGTCGGGTTGCAAATGAGCGAGTGTTCAGCGGAACTGAACCAGACTGAAAGAATCCAGTTACTTGTTCTTGGAAACTAACAGATTAGAGAGCAAATTAAAAAGAAGTTGTCAGGCGCCACTCCAGGTTTCCCGCTAGAACCGTTGGAAAATAAAAGCATTATTAAAAGGAGGAAGGAGGTGAAACACTGACATTTCAGGTGAAACAACAGCCTATTAAAATTCAGCTCTCAACACAGCAGTGTTAAAGGAAAAGACTGAGACAGACATATGCAAATGTGGGTGCAAGTCTGAATTAAACAACTGGGCATTTGCTGCTGACCTCCTTTAGTCTTCTCTGCCATCCACTTGCAAGACCTCATGAGGAAAGATGAAATGAATGTCAAAGAATTTGACCACGTGAAGTTTCATACAAGGAAGCTTCAGGTGCCTGTCAAACTCTGCGAGAAGAAACAGACCAGCTGGGCACAGAACAAGGCTGACAACCTCCAGAGTTTGCTGGAAAATGGGACACTGCAAACAAACTTGGGTCCCACTGAAGTCCAGATGCTGAATGAAGCATCTTTGTTTGAAGAGATCCCAGCTGGCAGGCAACGTTTTGTACACAGTGCGTTGGTGGGGAATAGCATGCTGATGCTACAAAACCACTTCCATTAACCACTATGTCTATTTTAAAGTCACTTATGAATCCCTCCCAGTTTTATACAGCTGACTCTTAGCACAAGTATTAGCCCTTACCTAGCAGCAATCCTGGAATGGAAAGGTAAACAAGGAGCCCTTCCTCAGTCAGCTGATTGCTAATGTGAGAAAAGAGTTACTATCTGAAGAGCACAAGGGGCACAGCTGACAGAAGTCAGGCTTGCTAAATAGCAAAACAACTGGAGTCCTTAAGAAGCATCTTGAGAATGTGTGGAGCAAGCCTTCTAATATTAAGAGATAGAAAAGAAAAAAAAAAAAAGCTCATCTCTATCCATGATCCTTAAGAGGAAGTTACTGAAAAACCAGTTGTCCTAAAAGGGGGTCCAGGATTATCTACCGAGTACAAAGCCAGCATAGCAACTCATTAGAACAGATGCCATTTGTAGCATCTGAAGATCAAATCTCCAATATGCTAGGTGCTGTACAGATATCTAGTAAGAGAAAGTCCCTGCCCCAGACACATTGCAATATAGGATGTCTACAGAGCAGTGCAGCACCACAGAGATACTGCAGCTAGCACTGGCTGCATCACGCTACACAGACATGGCCTAATTACACACAGACACGGGAAATGATTTTTCCACAGCAGGAAAGCAGCAGAAGTTAACAGAACCCACGCCCCTGGTGTCAGTCCAGTGCTCTATCCTTGTTAGAGCATTATCTTCCCAGAAGGGAGGAATGAGCAATGCTACAGGAAGATGTTGGAGTCGTAGTTTTCCATGCTGGGAGAGGGGAGGGCTCTGCTTCTTAGCCTACTGATGCAAATAACCTCCCTGCAAGGCAAGGGGCTCTGCACTAGATGACTGTGGACTCTCCAGTCAACCAGGGCTCCGTGTAGGCGCACAACAGCATGGGTCTGCTCAGAGGAGGCAATTCTTAACATTATCTACACTATAGAAGGCAGCCACACTGGGGAATGCTATTACAGCACAGCAGTGATGAAGGGCAGTGCTCAAGCCACAAGGCAAAAAAACTAGCAGGACCCATCTCTCCCTGCAGCAGACTGAGGTGAAAGGAAGGATCTTAAACAGCCCTGAAAAGTTTCACTCAAGGCATATAACCAAGAACAACACCCCCCCACCCCCACCCCACCCCCTGTTATTTACTTCTTAGTAGTTGTAACCCTCCCTCCTACCCATGAAACAAACTGTACCCAGCACGGTCATAAACTGTGTTTTGTACTTACATTCATGTTGCTCGTAGGGCGGATATGAAAGTCTTACGGAGATCAGTATAAAGAAGATAAAGAGAGGCCAGGCAACTTCAATCAGCAGCTGAAACTGGAAACAATAAAGACAAAGTCTTAGGTTTTCATATTTCAAAATCCTAAGAGCCGAGTACAACTCTCCTGTAAGCCAGAATCACATCAGCTCCCTCTACTCATCTGCTCCAGGGTCAAGAAACTGTTCCTAAACAAAAATATCAGAGAACACTTATTTGCCAGGGATTCCAGTGGCAAGTTCACTGAACATACAGAACAGGCTGTAGAGAGGGGTTGTTTCTAATTACCACTTGCTTCAGTCCCTGGAGAAAAGCTGACACTTATCCCACAACACCATACAGGCAATTAGCAGACATTCTGGCCTTATGTTTTCAGCATCACTTGAAAGTGGAACTGCCCTTCCCCAAAAAAGCTACATCTTTACCGAACCACTACCATGTCAAATTCAGTTGTCAGTGGCACTAGCGCGTAACTGGAAAAAAACTCCAATTTAGCTAATGGAGATGCATAGCATACAGGAGGGCAGAGCTGAACCTGTACTTTATGAAGCCATCTGAACCCATCTTTATAGTGTACAGATGGTACATACCAGTTGCACATAAAGATTTGGGCTGCAGTAGACTGGGCATTGTAAATGCACACAAATAAAACCAAGTTCTAAATGCAAAGAGCTTAGAGCCACCTGCCTGGGGCAGAGAAGATGGGAAGAGTGTGGTATTATTCTCCAAAGTTATTCAGATGCAGAGAATAAATGTGCCCATGCACAACGCTCACACTCTCTCACTCCATATTAAACCTAGAAGGTGAGAAAAAACAAGAAGGGGTTTTTTTTTGGTTTGGGGGATGGAGGGGTTGTTTTATTTATTTATTTATTTGCCTTTTTCCAAAGTCCTCTCACTTTTACAGCAAAAAAAGATGTTTTTGGTCTCTGTCCTTAGTGTTCATTTCAGGCTCAAGGGAAGCACCAGGTCTTTTGCAGTCCAATCTTCTCAAAAGAAGTCTGCTCAGTCCTTCCACACATCACAGGTCAGTGGGGAAAAAAAAAAAAAAATCTATTCTGATTATATAACTGAGAGTTCTAATCTTCCATGCTATGCAAGTGTCCATGTACTATACTGCGAGCAGCTAAAATTAGTCCCCTGACATTCAATGGAGAACAACCATCCATGCAAAGTCAGGGAAACATTTCGAATTATTTACTGTAACTTAAGATAAACACAAAACCATCATCACAGTACTGTACTTTGAAACAATTACTACTTATTCCATCCCCAAAAGCCATTCTCAGTGAGGTTTTCAAGGATGTCTAAGGGACCCAGATGCCCCATTCCCATACAGATTAATAGGGACTGGGCATCCAAATCATACAGGTACCTTTAAAAATTGCCTCAGTTTTTTCAGAGAGAGGTTAATCATTATTTGCAATGTACTTACATGTGAATGTAAACACTACATAGAGGAAGTCTAGTGACAACACTGTGGTAAGGTTTGTTGATAACATCTGAGCTCTACCTTTACAAAGATAATATAGGAGACCCTCAAGAGTCCACACAAGTGGGTTATTCAGGGTTACCAGGAAAGCAGGGCCATTCCTGGGGATGACATGCTTCCTGCAGCAGCAGACTACACTACATTCTCACTCCAGGCACTTGGGGTTTCCCAGATGCACAGCTAGTAATTGCTTACTGCTCTTTTCCCCAAGCTTCCCATTCCATTAAGAATAGCAAAAGGATGGACCTAGGGGTAGCAACTCCTCTGTAGTCCCAGTGCAGTGCTCATGCTTACTGGCATCTGCAGTTGGAGTCTGCACAGCTGATAGTGGTGGCTGCTGCAGAGGAAAGGAGCAGAGTTGTGAACTGTGGCTTTCCGAAAACTCCTCATGACCAGAGCTTCACACTGTTTCTCTCCATTCCTGGAGACATGCTGAAGCCCATCAAGAACCCCCGAGCTCTCTGGTAGGTCATTCCCAGGAGATATGGATAGGTGGAGTGGAGCCCAATCAAGTGGTGCATAACATCTCCCATCCTACCCACTATCACCTAGGCACCATACCAGCCATATGCCTGCACACACAAGCATTAGACAGATGGCTAAATACACAATGTGCAAGTATGTAGGGGAAGGGGGCTCAAGCCCTTTAACCTTCAGGGAGAAAGAGGTGGCACTTCACTGCAAACTGCTACATCACCACAGCAAAAGCATGCAGCTGGAGCAGATTGTCTGCTCCAGCAGGAACGGGCATGGATATGGTACATGGAACAAGCTTACACCTAAGTTGGAATTCCACAGGATGGTTTTGGTTGACTAGTTGAATGCTGTGTCCATTTCCTAAAAAAACAGTTCTCATCCTTTTGCTTCCAAAGTTCAGTGGCTTCCTTCCACAGCTGCTCTGGCCTTGAGGCAATGCCAATTACCTTATCACTAACTCCCCATAAGCTTCATAATTGGACATCATCCCTACATTTTCTGCAGCTATGGAAACAGGCAGTTCGGGAACATGGGTAGCTCAAAGTCGCACAGCAAATTTAGGCTGGACCGCAGAGTTCCTAACTCCCTAGTCTGTGCTGTAGGTACTACACTTTTTGCCTTCCATGGCATATGATTATTATTGTGATGGCAAAGCAAAATGTCTAACCCCCGCTGAACAATCTGTTGCTTCCCACCCTCCCATAGCAGCCAGCGGGAGAACTATCATTGCACACAAAGGATGGGATCATCAGAAGAGCTCAGCAGTGGGGGTGGGCGACAGGGGAAATAGTTATATGCACATGCACATCTCAGTAGGAATTTTACTGTCATTAGTCAACTGGACTGATGTCAGGAACTAGTTGGCACTGGGCTCTTTGAGGGTACAGAGTGAGATCTTGCAGCACACCAATAAGAAGTTTGCTGAAGACTACACCCCCAGCCACCCTCGCAACATTATTCTTAAGAAATTCAGGGTGTTGCCAAATCCCGTGCATTGCCTATAGCCATTTACATCTCTGCGCAGGATTCTTAAATAGCAAACTGTTTGCAAAGCCAGACAGGAACAGGAGCAGGTACTGAATAAAGGAAGCTGAATCAGAAGAACATGTTTTTACACAACGCTGACCCCTGAACCTGATTTTCCTTTCCTTCCTCTCACCTGCAGAGCAGGCAGGATACAGTTCTGCTGTTGGAAGTTCTCCAGTACAAAGTAACTCTCAAGCTGCACACGTCAAGCCGAGCTTTGAACCCACCTTGTGCAATGCAGATCAAACTCACTGCAATTCTAAGGACAGGTTGCAGTGGGAAGCATACGTGACAGCAGCACTTGTGGGAAGAGAATTTTAAAGGGGGGGGGCAGGCAAATAAATATTTTCACATCCATGTTCAAGCTCTTTTACGAGTCAAATCCTCAGGTGGTATAAACCAACGTATAGCTTTGAGGCACTTACCCGATTTGTCTCAGCAGAAGGTCTCACTGCTTAGCCTTCAGCAATGAAATGAGCAGAGAAAATGTCCCAGCTAGCCAGGAGAGTGGTGCTGCAGGGACATGAGGCCCTACTGTTTTCATGTTTCCATAATTTAATATTCTTCCCCTCTGGCATCACCAGTCAGAGCTCACATGGGGATCATTAGCAAAGTAAAAGCCTTGGGGACAGACCATCAGCAGCAAAGACAATTAAGTGAGACTGCTGGAGGCCTGCGTTGTAACTTAGTTAATGGTCCATTAAAATAAAGAAGATTAGTGTTTTCTCACACATCTGATGGACAGCTATGCTGGGAAAACTGCAATACAAACTTTCCAGAAGGCAGCAGAAAGATGGGGAAAACAAACACACAAACAGACCCCAAAACATGCCAAAACACAAGCTATAAGGGCTTTCCTCCTTCCCCATTGACAGATGCCCAGGGGTTGCTACCTTAATCTTGTGGGACCACTAAATGGGTTAAATGTGCCCCTGTCACATGCAGATTGCTCTACGCTATGTTGTCAATGTGTCTAGACCTAAAGCTAGACCCTCTTGACTTACCTTCCTTCTCTGCCAGATTTAATTAGTGGTTTTAGCAAAGGCCCGGGAACAAGAGACCAGATCTTTGGCCAATGCAAGTCACAGTGGCAGGACAACAGGTGGTGGCAGAACCTTGACAGTGCCCTCATCCCCTTGCTTTATTCATGACAAGTTAGGATGTTTTTGATGTTTTGAGCATTGTGCAAGACGGTCTGTCTGCTAGGTTAGACCAGAGGTTGGCAACCTACAGCTTGCAGGCATTGGATCTGGCCCACCGGCTGCAGGTGCTCTCCCCATGCTGCCAACCAGCCTCCAGGCTCTGACCCAAGGCGAGTCATAGCTGGAAAGTGTTGCCTACTACTGTGTTAGGCAAACACTTGGCTAGGATGGTTCAGATAGGGATCATTCTACAGTGGGTAGAGGTTGAAGAGACTTCTTGGGGTCCCTCCAGCCCTACTTTTCTCTTATATGAACACAGCCCACAGGTGTCGATGGAGTTCTGCCAGTTTACATCAAGGTAGAATCCAATCCCTATGTTTTGTACAAAAGTACGGACCTTCGAAATAGGGCTAGAGCATACACTGGACTTCAAGCATCCTTGCACTCTACCCACATGAAGAGTTCTGCAGCAATCAATTCATACATGAGGCACTGCCACAGCAGGGATGTCCCATCCATTATCACAATATATGAAGGGGACCTAAATGTACAACTCCTAGGTTGAAGACCTAGGCTAGGAGGATCAGGCCCTATGAATAGGCCCTTATGAATAATGTGAACAGAATGAGAATACGTAAACTGCACACAGCTTCCTGCCCCTCTCCTCAACAGCCTTGTTATTATGGAGACAGAAAGAACCCAGGCTCACATTAGGTAGTCCTCTTTTCAGCACCATACGATAGGCCATATTCAGTGCTGCACTGAGTGGCCATGAACTTAAAATGGATTTGTTCACTGCTTACATCAGAGCTAATTTGGTCCTGAGAGACAGTCAAACCAAGGCTTTAGGGACATGGTTTCCATTTCCACGAGTGACCACAATCACCCTCCTAATCCAGTGCATCCAAGATCCATGCATAGCCAGCTGGCAGTGCCTTGACATTTACAAGATTCAAAAAGCTTATCGGGCCACTTTCCACTTACTGTCTAAACAACTTGCCCTGCCTCTCCTTTCATACCTCAAGGTCAGCTCTTATGGCAGTTCCCTGCATCACTGCTCCAATGAAAGCACTCTCCTCTCGCACAAAATTAGCCTCAAAGATTTTTCTCTTTTAGTCTTCAGAGAAACCACTGGAGCTACAATATCCTAAAAGGTGCAGCAAGTTAAAAGTCTGGGATCATGAAAGGAATAGACTGTGTTCACTTGCATATTTTCCTTAGGACCATATTCTTGCTGGTTTCCTTCTCATCCCAAGCAGGATATTTCCCTGTCATTTATGTTGCATGGTACTTCAGTACTAAGGTTTAGGGCACAGGCACCAACTAGCCATGATGAACTCCATGTTCCATTAAAGAAAGTAGATGGTTAGAGTTTAATGCTTCTGTATTTGAATGCATGGCTGTACCTACAGATTCCCCCCCCCAAATCTGCTATGTAAGCAATACCTGACTGCAGCCATTTCCACACCCCTCCACGTGGAGGTCATTAGAAAAGCATCTGCTACAGCAGAACAGGGGGTTACATCTTGGCCCCATTGATGTTTTAGGGGGCAGTCTGTCATGGATTTTAGTGGGGCAGGATTTCATCCACGTTCTGCAAACAACAGAAGCTTTTAGATCAAGAGCCAACAGGTTCAGTACTTATAGATGGCCCAACCTAGTGGGATTGCTGGAAATAAACAGAGATGATATTATGCAAGTGCTCAAGCTCATGGGATGCTCTGCTCCTGCCCCATGCCTCACTGGGATAGAGAGTTTGCCTGGTCTCAGCTACATAACATTTTGGTTCTCAAGCACTCAAGCTCCAATGCAAAATACTGGAGGTGCCTGGCGCCTTGTACTCCCACTGACGTCCGTTCCCTTCAGCATATCAAGGAAGATGTGTGCGTACAATGGATCGAGACACCCTAGATCAGGATCATTCTTGGCTTGGTGGGTTATGAGGCTGTGACTGAGGCAAACAAGCACAAACCACCCTTAAAAGCTGCCACACACTTACAGTTTGCCTTCTCCGGTAAGTGAAGTTCTTCCATAGCAGCAGTCCCAGCTGTGTCCAGAAAGCCATCTTCTTTCAGCAGAGTGCCACAGCCCCCTTCGAGCAACAACAGCACACAGAAGGGACACTGTGGCTGATCATGAACTGGAAAACGAGAGAGGAAAAGCCTCCATTAGCCAGGGAATAAGCAATGAACAAGGGCCACATTCTGCTCTCATTTACACTGACAATCCTGCAGAATCCAGTGCCATTGCCAACTGCTGCAGGCTGGCTGGTGGGGAGAAAACAGTGGGGAAGAGTTAGGGAGGAGAGGAGGATGTGGAATCCTGCTAATTCCAACAGCTGTAAACAAGTTCTGACTTTGACCCAAAGTATCTATTACCTCAAGGTTCCTAAGCTTAGTAGGATGACATCCCTGGGAGAACAATTTTCCCCAATTTTTCCCTTGATCAACAAGCTTGCAGGCACAGAAACTAGACTGCTCTAGTCACAGCAAAGCTGCTTGGAAGGTCCTTTGATATGTATGCAACCCTGTGGTGCTCCTAGTCGCAGCTTTGTTTCGTTTTAGTGCTGCCTTCCACATAGGTTTTAATAGCCAAGCTCTGGCATTGAGATAAGCCTGCCACTCCTCCCAAGCTCCGGGGGGGGGGCAGTAAATGGAAGGAGACACCCATCTTGCTGAACACAGTAAAACTAACAGACTTTTTTGCCCTGCCACCTTAGCTTCCAAATGCAGGGAGATAGTTGGCCATGTTAGTCTGAAGTCAGACAGAAGCCACAGTAGAGATGCACCTTAACTAAATCAGAGACGCAGAAGCTTTTGTGAGCCTGGATCCACTTCATCAGATGCTGAATTCCTGGCACAGCAGTGGTGACAGCAGTTTTGTATTCTAGGCCAGGACCTGGCAATTTACAGCCCACAGGTTGGATCTTGCCCACCAAGTGATTCCATCCGGCCTGCAAAGCCAGGATGTCAGCAATAACTCAATACTGGCAGAAAATCTGCAGCAAGTTGGCAGCGCAGAAGCAGTATCTGTGTTGGCGGCAAGTTAGTGGTGGAGAAGGAGAAGCAGCTGCAGCCAAATTGCTAGTCTTCAATGCAAGCTGCAGTCATTTGGCCCACCATTCCCAAAAGGCTACCAACCCCAATTCTAGGCTCTTGCCGGCATAATAGGTTCTGGTTGGTAGTATTTCATATGCATCTTGCCCAAAACAAGTGACAATGAAGAGGGCAGGACAACTCAGGATCAGGTTCTTGTGTATTTGTTCAGTCAGCACTGCCTTAATAATCCAGAAGGGATTGGTCTACAGAAGGATACTCAGGAAAATTAAGCCACATGAATCAAAGGTGTGACTTCAAAAACTGAGTCACTACACAATGTAAAAGCCATGTGTTGACAGTCTCATTCAAGACTAAAGTGGCCCTAAGATCAATTTAGTTTATTCAGTAAAATAAGCTAAATTAAATTACCATAAGGCCACTTAAATTCTGAGTAAGGCTGCCTATACAGGGATTTAATACATCCTCATTAGTCCACTTTTCAAGTTAATTCAGATTAAAATTTCCCAAGGGTCCACCTATAGATAGGGACATAAACGAATTCACAATTTTACAGTTTTTATGGAAACAGTGAATTTGGTAGGTCTCTCATAGAAAAAAAATCCTGGTCCCTGCAAAAAAGCAGGAAAACAGCAGCAAGGGGGGGGGCCTGCAGACAGAAAATGGCAACAAACCCTGGTGCCCTGGAGCACAGGGGGAGATTGGCAGGTGGCCACCTGTTAATTTCCATGGAGGGGCAGGACATCCAGGTCCCCCAACCCAAAAGGTTAGGGAAGGGAGGGGGACGAGGCCACTTCACAGCAAAAAAAGTGGTGCCTGATGCTACTCCAGGACCATGAAATACAGAGGCCACCTCCATGAATTAGGTAGGTTCCTATCTGTAGACAAGCCCCACATTTATAGGAGGGGTATTACATTTATCAAACTCCTACCTAACTGATTATCCAAACACACTGAAATACAACTACCCTCCATAACATCTGTTAAACTGGGAACACGTACGCTTTTCATAAGTGCCAGTGCCTCAGTACTGTGAATGCAAGCCTATTTGCAAGCTACATGTTTCCAAAGAGCACAGGCATGGTGCAAACAACCTCCTTGGGTGACAACCTTCTCTAGGCTATTGCGCAGGAGCCCAGCGCGCACATGGTCACCGTGGTTCTTTCTGGCCTTAAAGTCTCAGGATTAATGAACATGCGGCTCAATTGACTCTTGAAATGTCATCACAGGCTAGGTTTCATTCCCACAAAACAAAACATCCCAGGGACATTTAGATTCTAAGCATTCCCTACCTCTCATGCAGTCACCCATCCCCTCCCTACAGAATCAACTACAGCCCTACTTTGTCACAGCAAGGTCACATTTGCAGCTTTGCAGCAAATCAGCATTAAATATTCCCAGTTGTAACCAAATGTAACCCAGACAAGAAATGGAATGAGGTGTTCAGCTCTCTAGCCCCAATCACCCACACATCTCTGCTTGTGTTGTGGGGGGTAGGAGGAGTTGACAGCATTTCTTTATACACTTTAGCACCCATGCTTGATCATTACTCACTGCGCTTTAATGCAACAGACTAAATCCGATTGCTACCTGATTACAAAGAAATGTCTCCAGGAAAGCAAAGCACCCATGCAATTAGACAAATATTTTCAAAACACTGGCTGCATGGCCACTGCCTGTGGGTCATGAGTCAGGCCTCCTCCCTCCTGTGTTACCACTTAAGTCAAAAAATAATTCCATACTTTCTTCCACAGGGACTGATCCTGCATCCATTAAAGCCAAATTTACTTCATATTCCTTTGCTGAAGTCCCTGTGGCCCTTGTAACGAGGCACAGTAGAAACCAGAGCTGTAATTTACAGGATGTTCCAGGTGACGGCTAACTGCTAGGTAGCTGGGTTAATCCACAGGAACAGAAAGCCAAAAGGTGTGTCCCACACCATTGCAAGCAGCCTGTGTGGCCCAGCTAATAACTCCTCATGCAGGGCAATCTACTTGGTAGAGCCTAGCTGCATGTCACAGATGAAATGCAATTGAGCTGGCCTTGGAGACTAGATGAATTAGCATGGCGGGAAGGTATAGATGCAACAAAGACTGACTTCATTAGGAACTTTAACTGAAGAGTGGAAACCTCCAGCTCAAGGACAGGTATGGCCACTCTCTCCCAAACAGAGGGACACAGCCTGGCCCTGCTAGAACCCCAAGGTACCGAGCCAAGTGTGCAGTGTACCCACTTCCATCCCTCTGAACCATCCACCTATTGCTGAGAGCTACACACAGACATCCTGCTGGAATGCCTGTCTCAAATGTCACCACAGATTGGGCAACACAGGGCATATACTGGGGCTGCTCCAATATGCTGTAATTACAGTGTGTCAGAGCCGACTTGATCAAGTCTTCTGGCGATTCTAGCGCCACGTATCAGCATCCCCACACCGAAAGATGGCACAGCAGGGGCACTTTAAACTTTCAAAAACAAAAAAAACAACACCACAAAAAAACCTCAAGTTTTCTCCATGCAAACTGAATTTTACAGCTCTGAATGGAAGCTCAATGCCAAGAGAAGTCAGCCAGTTTCAGTCATGGTTCACATGCGTCACCCCATTAAAGTAAAAGAAAGCACTTTGTGAACCATGATTATATGTGCCAAATGACCATTTCCAATATCCACAAAACATCTAAAAAGTAAGAGTGCAGGTCTAAAACCAAAGCTTGCTCACATTTGCTATTATGGGCCATATTCTCTACTGGTATCATTTGATATTGTTACACCACACGATCTAACCCTGCCAATTTATAGCGTGCCAGCTTGCTTTTATATAGTACTTATAGCCTGACAAAATAGCAAGAAGCATCTTTATCCTCACCAAGAAGTGAGGTCTGGTTCTGTCCTGGAGGCCTGATTAAACATATGCTTAGCACCCAGCCCAGTAATTACTACTGCATGCAAGTCCTGTAGGTTCAGCCATTCCCAGGAAGTGAGCATTTCCAGGAATGGGCCAAAAGGTAGCACACGCCATGAGAAGATTCTGTGAAGTGTCCAAATGGGTGTGTGCACACACACAAGTGGGTTCACTTTTCTAGCTCTGTCACAAGCTTCCTGTATGCAACTCTCAGGGCCTTGGCTCCTCCCTGTGAAAAGTTGGATAGCAGGTAGGGCAATGTGGCACCTTAGAGACTCACTGGTTGAGAGAGGCTTAAGTTTTTGCAAGCAGCTAACTATTTAGTCAGACGCTATGATGTATTGCAACCAAAGTAAGCTGTGGCTTATGACAGCTCATGCCTTTCTGAATTAGTCAGTCTCAAAGATGCCATCTTGCCCCACCTTCTGCCCAACTTCTTAAAATCCTCAGTAGAAGAGATGGTATGCTTTTAAGGACAGAGACCAACTGGAACAATGCATTTGTACTGTACATATCATAAAAGGGTCCTGATCAGTAGCGACTCCTCCCTCCCCCATGAAGTGGCATTATGTAGCAGCAATCAATCAATGTCAATAACAGCCTGTGGGGCAGGGGAAAACGCACCCTGCTACAAAGGTGCAGACACACATCAGGTTTGGAATCCATCCAGGAGATCCATTACTGAAGAGAATCCAGAGAACAAAACTCTGCTTACCATAAAGCTAACACCAGCTGCTTGTTACTACCTACAGCTGGCTGACTGGTTCACATCAATAGCACAAACTTCTCCCACCCTTGGGGGGAAGAAATATACATTTTCAGGAAGAACCCATCTTCTGTAGATCTCCAAATATCCCCCAGATCATTCTGTTCAGCATAAGGGAGCAGGGGCAGGGAATTGATTAGCGAATCAGTAAGTGTCTCAGTCTACAGAACCCATGGATCTCTCCGGGTGGGCAAAATGTGGTCCAGATGTGGCCCGCCAGGCCATTCTATCCGGCCCGCAGGGCCCCTAAAAAATTTTAGAAAATTAATATTTATCTGCCCCTGGCTGCTTGTCATGCAGCCTCGATGGCTTGCCAAAACTCACTAAGTGGCCCTCCGCCCAAAATAATTGCCCACCCCTAATCCATCTGAGCCTCTGCTCTTGCTCAGAGGCCATTTGCTCCTCTCTAAATTTGGACAGCAAAGTTTCAGAGTAATAGCATGACACAGTGAAGGCCTCCCTTGCCCCTGCATCAGGAAAGACCTACATCTAGAAAGCTGCAAACAGATGCCATGTACTACTTTTTAGCAACTTCTTTGTTAACATGCATGGCATTTCCTTATTCTGCTCACCACATCACAGTCCTGAGTTGATCTCCAGCCTACCAAGCACTTCTACAAGGCCTGAAGACACGTGGTTTCAGTGCAGATGTGCATCTGCTCATGCTAGGGAGGGAGGGGAGCAGGGGTATGCAACAGAAAGAGCAAACTCAATGACCACAGCCTTTACTGTTAATGCTGAAGGTGCACTGATAACAAAAGACAAGCTATGATGCACCATTTATTATTGGCACCAACATGCCTCCCTACTCAGAAGGCAAAACTTCAAAATGCCTCCAAACCCAAACCAGTCCCAGCTCAAGCACAAAGCCTGTAGTTTTCCAGTTGTAGAATTTAAGACAGAAAAAAGAGCTGCAGTAGCAGAGACTCAATCCTTGACTTTTCTTCCCGCTCCTCCCTCCCTCCCCTTCACATCCTGCCATTACTGCTGTCTGTACTAAGCAAACATACAACAGCCTTGAAAAAAAAGCTTTCTGCAAACAATGAAGCTGTTTGCTCTCTTTTGGAGGGGAGGAAACCTTTCCCCTAGAAAAAGAAAATTGCTATTTAGATAGAACAAAGCAAATTTATCAAGCCCCTGGTGACTGGAATGTTTCAGGATACCAGGACTGCGGGGGCTGCCAATTTTAATCCAGCCCTAGTCAACTGGGACTAAAACCCAGCACCAGGTGGTGAGTGCTCAGCAGCCCATGTGAAATGGAACTGGATGAATGCCACCACATCTCAGTGGACAAGGGTCTGCATCACAAAAATCCACTGTCACTATTGGCAGCTATCCAGAGACCAATGACTGAGGGGCCAGGGAGCATAGCACTCTCACAGCCTGAGACAGAGAGAGAGAGAGAGGCCTCCGCCAGGTCTTTTTAGAAGCATATGGGTGGGATGGCATAGCCTTGTCCTGCTAGTGCCAGTGCTGTCCACATGCTGCGAATAGATAAAATCTGGTGGATTACCCATTCTCCCTCATGCATAAGCAGCGAGGGTCAGAAGCAAAGCATCTGCTTGACTTCACCAGGCTTTTGTTCAGGCCCTAGAATTACATTCTTTTCAAACAAACATATCAGAAGAGGGAACAGACAGATGAGCACAGAACTTAAGCTTCTTGGGGCACAGATCTAAAATACATTTTTCACACAATCAGCCCCCTGAAAGTGCTCTACAGCTGTGCTGCAACATGTTCACAGCTGCAAAGTGCTTTTAAAGTGGCTGATCACGCAACAAATTAACCCTCAAAGGAGGTATCAGATGAAGGCACTCCACTTTGGAGCACCTTAGGCAACTTGTGTTCCCTAGGGTTAATTTGTTGCAGCCCAGTCCTGCCCCAGGGTTGTCTGCAGGATGGATGGGGGAGCAAGCTGCCAGCTGGGGTTTGCCCAGCCAGAGCTGCTGGGAAGGTTGCAAGGCCGGGTGGAGGCAGGCAGCGCTCTGATCTCCAATGCACCCCCTTCCATCTATTGCACCGGGGGGGGGGGGGGGGGCGCCGC
>NW_005841837.1:1931151-1944447 GCF_000455745.1 Alligator sinensis
GGGGCACCGACTCTTGGCACTTTATGTAAAGCACCGTGAGTTTACCCTGGAGAAGTCTGTAAGACATCTCAGGATTTAGTACCTTTTAGACAAATCCAGATGGCACTTCATGTTAAAGTCACATGAGCCATATCAGCTCTGCAAGACCCAAGCTAAGGCAGAGCCCTTGACAGAAGAAGTCTTATCACAGCAGCATCTACAGTCCAATCATTGGGATCAGGGCTGCATTGTGCTAGGTAATACACACGCATTTAGTACGAGACTTTAGTCTGAACAGACAAGGCAAGCCTGGGACAGCTACTATTCCTACTTACAGATGAAGAACTGAGACACAAAGATTAAATAACCTGTCTAAGCTCTCATGTGAGGAATCTGAGAGACCTGCAGCTCTCCCAAGTCACAGCCTATTACTTTAGCCACCTACCAGGAGAAGCCTTCAAATCAGACCCCATGTTCTCCTAATGCAATGGGATTATAACAGTTAAAGCAAACTTATTCCTACTCCATTACTTGCACTTTGCACCACACAATCACTGGCTTTGACAAGGACACTATTGCAGCTTGCAATCAGAAGTTAAAGGTGCACTGAGCTGGAGAAAAGCTTTATCACTCCATCGGTTCGGACAGTCACGAAATGGTGAAAGTTACAGGGGACTATGCAACTTAAGTTGAAATCAAAGGATGTGGAAGGTTGCAGTCCTGACTCTATTCAGGCTTAAAGATGGGGTGATTGAGGACAAGTGCACACACAAATTTACGGACTTGCATCTGTACGGGTGCAAAAGATTAATTCCCTTGCAAAGGTATTCCAAGATGCCTTGCAAACCCATGATTAATGTAGCCTGCAAAGGAGATGGGTCATTATGCATCCAACAACAGCTCAAAGGGTTGGAAACTAAAGAGGAGCAAGCCTCTGATGATAGCAGTTTTCAGATGGACTAGGTACCACACCTCAGACTCTTCTAGAAGAGCCAGTAGAGATGGAGACAGGACCCCAGTTTTTAACATGTCAGTCATCTGAACAACAAGGTTTCTACAGCAATAGAAACATAATTGTTCTCTTGCATCACCTGAGAAATCTGAAGCAAGTTAAAAGAGCTGCTGACAAAGGTAGGTTAAGTGACTTACCCAAAGTCACACAAGGAACCAGAAAGCAGAGCTGGGAATACAACCCACAGACCCAATTCTCAGGCTGCCTGTCCAAGCACAGCACACACTGCAGCACTCCTGAGTACTGTAATGCAGTCTCAGCAACAGCTGTGAGCTTTGAACCCACAGCCAGAGATGCAAAGGCACTATCAACCCCTCTGCACAGACACCGGAATGCAGCTCTTTCGAAATTTCCCAATGCTCAGTGGTGCTTTCTTGAAGTTTGCCAAATAGGCAAGTCAGCCCCCAAATTTCCTACTCAGTTTCCAAAAGTAATTCAGCAAAACATTCTCTCTTAAGAACATGGCCAATTGCTGATTTATACTGGGATATTTTTTAGTAGCACAGCTAGATAGTATTGACTCAGCAGGCAAGAGGAAAGGTGAATTACAGTGGCCAGTAACTACTTTCGGCTAGCCACCGTTAGCAAGATCCTGAGCTGATGATTTACAATCTTTGATACAAGCTGCCCAGATGGCCCTACATGTACAAAAGGATTCAGACTGCTTTAACAGTTTACAACACAATATACAAATCATAGGAAGATGATTAAATCATCAAAGAATCAGTTTAGGGACCCAATGTCTCAGATCTGAATAAAACCCAGCTCATTCACAGGGTCTGTCTACCAGCTGTAAACCTGGTAGTGTTTCATTCCCCAAGAGCCCAACATTACAGAAATGCAAGGTCAGCCGGTAGAAGACAACTCAGCCTTTTGCAGGGTGAAAGTCTGGTAGCTTGCTGCATAGATTTGTAGGGGGTAAGGGGGAAATGGTGTTGCGTGAGTCAGGGCTAGTACCATCTCAGGCACAGACCTGAGTTAGAATGAAATGTTAGAGGTGTGGGGAAGGCAGCAGGAGACAAAGGTCAGAGCTGTAAACAGGGATAGGAAACTGACCCACTGTTGCCAACCTAGAGTGAGAAGCACCTGGATTCTGGTCTGGCATGCACCTAGTAAGTGATTAGAGACATTCTCCTACCAGGCTCCATCAGTACTGAAAGACAGCAGCTTGGTATTTCACACCCCAAATTAAACCTGCAGTGGCTGTACTTGGGTAAAATAAATAAATAAATAAATATTTTTTTTGCAAATGGAGTACATTTGAACTGGAACTCAGAGGCAGACAAACCTGACACCCCAAAACATTTTTTTCCTTTCAACTTGTAGTTGCCCTTTAAAGGCATGAGCACCATAAAATCATTTAATGGGTTCTATCCTAAAAGCATGAGAAAGACCACTGAATAATCAGTAATCAGAGGATAGGGAGAGATGCAGAGAACAGAGGATACCCACACCATTCAATGCTCTGGGCATAGTTTGGCAGTACCCGCACCTGACTCATTTTTCACACCAGCATGCAGAGTGTAAAGGTCTACCAACTCAAAACAACAGTGTTTTACATGCTCTTTGCCCTAGACCAAGCGACTGCCCCAAGTGCAAGGCAGTGGAGGAATAAGGGGACATCTTTCTACGACACTCCTGCATTCCAAAAGCCATCTCCTGCCCCCAAGCATGTAGTTCACCAAGCACCATTCTGCTTTTGTAGCACAGTAATGCCCAGTTAGCTCATGCACTCAAAATAAGATCCTTAAAGATTCTTCTTCTGGCTTATGATGTGATCCTACATTCTCTGTGGAACAGCAACCAAGTAGTCAACTTTTTGCAAGAAGTTGTATTTGCATACATCACAGAATCTGGCCTCAAGTTGCATGAATGAATCATGCTGTACACACCAAATGATGTACACTTCAAAACTACACACAAAATGAAATGCATTCATTTATTTCCAGTAGCTGTAACAATTTTTAATACAATAAGAGAACATTTCAGTGTCTCTTTCAGTCATTTTAATGAAAATGCCTACCTTTTCCAACCTAAAAATAAAAACTTCCAAATCTAGTCCTTCTTGGGGAAAACAAACATAGGAAAAGCAAGGTTCAAATCAGACCAAAATGACAGAACAAATAAGTTATTCAATTCATCATGGCCAGTGTCCAAAGATCCAGAGTCCAGAGTAGCTGAAAACCCTTCCTTCCAATATCAGAACTCATGGTAGAGGTGATATATTTTATTAGACCAACTAGATTTTTGCAAAAAAAGTATTTATTTGCAAGCCTTCAGGCTCAAGCACCTTTCTTCCACATTCTAGCCTCCACAGGGATGACGTGGAAACAGCCGTGAACATCCATCCTATTGAGATAACTGGGATGCTCAGCCTCAATTCACCATGATGAGCTTTGACCACAGACCACCTCCGATACAATATGGCCAACAGGTGAGCCAGTTCTAGTAAAAATCAGTTTTCTAGACTGATAGTGAGACCCAAGTCATATGTTTAGAAGGGTTAATATAGGATGGCATCTAGCTCTGCAAAAGATGTGTTTTAGCTTGGTAAGTCTTCAAAAATGATGATCACAACAGGTTCTCTGAGAAAGCCAAACAGCCCACTGCTTTCTGACAGATAGCACTGAAAGAGAAACAAACAACTCTGGGCACTTTTACATGTGCTCCAGGGGTGGGGCACTCTAGTGGCTGGAACAAGTTTTATTTCAAGAACCCCTGCCACCATTTTGAAGTCCAGGGATGCCAATACATGAGACGTGGAAGCAGGCTAGAGCAATTAATCGAGTCTGCTCCAATGCACTGTAATTACAGCACATCGGAGCAGCTCCACAGCACGTCTACAGGCACCCTGTTCTTAGACCAGTGATTCTAAACCAGGGTGCTGCAATCCTTTCAACGGTGCAGCTGTGTACCACACAAAGTTAGCACACGTAGGTGTGTAAACATGATTTCGCAAGATAAATCCAGAGACTTCAAAAGGGCTCCATAGTGTTAACCATATTCTGACCTGTGGTCTGAGTTCTTTGCAGCAGAAGAATTGCTCTATTATTTTTCTGTAGTTCACACTCATTTTTTGGACTAAGCATTTTTCACAGGGTGTCTCGAGTCTAAAAGGATCAAGAATCACTGGCTTACACAAAGCAAGAACCCCCCACCCACACTGAGGACCAGATTCACCACTGAATTCTGAACACTGAATCACTTTTTGAATGCCAAGCTGTTATAAAGCTAGCTTGGGCTAAGGTAAATTCATAGATGTTTTGTATCACACTTGCTGAAGCATAGGCAGTGAAGCTAACCCTAAAGTTGCAATTGTAAAATCTACCCTTCAAGGGTCTGCTATGCTAACATACAGCAGCACCTAAAGAAGTGATCATACAAATCAGAGGACAGAGGGCAAGAAATTATCAAATTTTGGACCCTGCTTTTCAACTTAAGAGTTCATTTCCACTTCTGAATGCAACTTGGCTCAAATTTAACACAGGGCGCTGTGATGCAGCTGAGTTCATTTCAGTGCTTTGTCTGGGAAGGGCTACCTTAGTTCTTCATGCCTTGCATTTCCAACATTTTGGGGTGGTTGGTTCCTCAAAGATGTAGGTAAGGCAACAATGCGTCTTGCACCTCAAATACTGCTTTCATTAAGATTTTCGGGGGTGAAGTTACCCTTCTATTTTCTGCCTGGTTTTGATATCAAAAGGAGTTTGAAATACAAACTGTATCTGGCACATGTTGAAACTGCAATATTAGCTGTGCAGTTCATTCAGTGGAGTACAAACAAACATCACTATCATTTCCCTCTTGATCTTTGCCATCTGGGGCCAATATGCCAAGAACCATCCTGTGTCAAAGTAACGAGGAGCAAAGACCACATGCTTTTATATGAAAAGGGAATTTTTAGTTCTACTTTTAGGATCCACTTGTATGAAGAATAAAGTTGCCAGTTAAATTTATGAAAGACAAATTTTGCTGAGTTATACCCACACCACCTCAGTGAAGTCATTCATGAGTGCAAGTGACAGCAAATGGGGCCATTGATACACATCTCAAACACTTCAAAGCATACAACCAAGAAAAACCTAAGGTGTGATGGGGAAATTGCATTCCTGTTGAACACCAAGAACAGAGGACCTAAACAATTTATAGTTGGCAAGATGTTACACTTCTTTCAGGCATAGCTAGAGACTTCTGCAGTATCAACTTACACAGAAAGACAAGAGTGGTAGAAGCAAAATTAAGGGTTCAGTAGGCTAGCTTTTCACCCAGATCATCATTTGTCAACGAGGTTTTCAACCCCTGAATAACCACAGAAGAGCGCAAATGGCAAAAAAATAATCCCTCGCTCCATGCTTCACATAACCTCCATCACAAATCACCCAATATATGGACATCTTGCAATATGCCAACAGTCAATGTCTTTTAGGGTATTGTTACATGTTACACGTAGCACATGTTATATTTAGATTATAGTAAACATTAATACAAACTTAGAAAGTTTTCTGAGCAGTTGCACGTTAATGCTTACTACAGTCTAAATACAGATCGATCGTAGTACTGCACTGGAGTCTTGAATCTACTCCTGTGCAGCGCCGTACCAGAGCCCTGAACTGCTTGCCAGGTTCCCACCCTGCTACCAGCATCAGAGCCTTGCCAGTACAAGGCTCCATTGCAGTAAGGAGGCTGGGAACCTGACAAACCACTTTGCTGGGGGCTACCATTCCACCCACACCCATCACACTGGAGCCCCCTGATCTGATCCGGGGGGGGGGGGGGGGGGGGGGGAGGGGGGGGGAGAAAGAGTAACTTTACTATGCTATGATGGCACTTAGCATGTGCTTCACTACTTGAATGCTCAGACAGTAGTGTTTTAAGTGCAGTTAGCAGGTGCTAAGTATAACATGCAACATCCTCCTTTTTATATGAAGGCGCGGGATTCATAGATAAAACAAAACAGATTTCATTAACATCAAGTGCCTAGATTGAGTCAGAAAACACCGTCCTACTGCTTGTCTTTGACAGAGACTTATGAGAAGCTCTGACTCCAGATCTAGCTCTTATAAGTGACAGCTCAGGTGTGAGCCATGTAGAGACAGAGAGGCTGTCCAGGATCACAAGGAAGACAGGGCTAAAAAACCTAAAGAGAATCCCAGACACCAACTCCAGCATCACATTAGGATGTGCCTAGAAATGCAAGGGGAATGCAATCACAGAACTTTTTATACTCCTCTGTGAAATCTGAAACACCATAACCAAAAGGAAATAAGAATACATCCTGCTTGCCACCAAACAACTTTGAGGTACACAGACTATTCCAAATTTCTCTGAGCCTAATCTGCATAAAATTAACTGCTTCAAACAGGAGATTTTACCACACATTCAACTCTCCTATGAAATATGAACTTTCATTTCTCCCCAGGAGAACTTTTACAATCTTTTCTCCTACGCCTGAAGAAGGGTGCTTGTGCCCGAAAGCTTGTAAATAAACCACTTTTTTTGCAAAATCTAGTTGGTCTAATAAAAGATATCTCTACCATGAGCTCCAATTCCTTTCACAGAACTTGGCAGTGATATGTAAGTTGGTGGGGATGTCCAAAAGAAGTGTCAGGAAAGCAGTGGTGGCATTTACCAGTTTAAACGAGCTTTGTTCCTCAAAAACGTAAAACCTACAGGCCAAGCTACAAAAATATCTTCAGCTCTAATGTTACTTCAGTCTTAGCCATGAAAACCTGAAATGCTTTTTCTTTAGTGCTTGTCTAAATGCCTCAAAAGCAAAAGTCTTAGAGAAATCCCAGGTATTAAATGGAATGAATTTATAAACACGATCCAAGAGACATTTCTAAAAGTATGCAGAAGAGGCAGCAGAACTGTGTCATGCATACGACGAGAACATCTGCCATAGCAAATGCTCCTGCAGGCAGATGGGGAACACGTGTATGCCAGTGAGTGCAAGTCACACATTTCCCCTTCCGGCCTATTCCACAGAGGACCAGTTGATACCAAAATGTAAAATGTGGTTTCTTCTCTAACTGTGGTGGCTCATGCTTTCAGGTCCCATGTGTGTTGGCCCAGAGGCAGACCATTAGACATGCAAAAAAGGGCAAATGAAAGTAATACCTCTGTTAAATATAATTGGGGGGGTGGACTTAAACTTAACATCTTGCAATCAAAAACAATCAAAGAGGACTTTAGGCTGAACAGAGCAATAAGCTGTTCATTCCCTGAAAATGCCTAAACTGAGCAGAATTTGCTCCATTAACTTTAATATCCTAAATGCTGGTGCAAAATCATCTATTTTAATGACCACCTATACCACCTCTTAACAAAAAGATGCATATATACTATATAACCCCCTTTTCAGATGCCATCCTTAGGTTTCAGACTGCAGTTTCTGTTACACACATGGACACGGACACACACACACACACACACTCCCCCCCGCCCCTGCTTTGGTCTGATAAGAATGTTCTTCTTCATTCTAGCTTTTTTTTTTTTTTTTTTTTTTTAAACTAATTCTGTGCTTTTACTGAGGACAAGACATTCCTAGCTGGTGAAGTGACATTGCTCTGCTGAAGTAAAAGTTTATACCAGCTAATAAATGTCTCATGCAATGCACCCACATTTTATCATGTGTGAATGGGACTAAGGAGAAGGCAGCACAAAGAGGAAGTGATATGTGGGACAAGGAGTCTGGAAGAAAAGAAAGAACCAAGAGGACAAGAAGGAGAAAGAAAAAAAAAAAGTCTCCATACAAATCAAGTGACCAGGATTTCCCCTTTGCAGAACTGGAAACTTAAGGCTTTGTTACACATTACACTTTGAGCTTCTCAGATGTTGATTAGTGTTGGTATTAGCTCCAGTGTGGAGCTCATACATTCAGGTCAGCAGCAGCCTTGAGGTCCGAAAGGTAAAGAATCCCCACCCTCCTCATTCCTGGCTCTCCCCACCCCTCTGGGTTCCCCTCCTCAGCCAGCATACTTGGGGCTGATCTAGTTCTCCTTTCCTGCCTGCTCCCCAGGGACAGTGCCAGCAGCCACAAGTAAACAAGGAGCTGAGGGGCAAGGGGGAGTCAGAGGAGTGGGGATCTGGGATGTTGGGGACAGCAGGCCTGATCCAGTGGAGGTCAGGTGACACAGACTGATCAGGGCTGTGCAACTGCAGCAGGCTGATCTCCCCAGCTGTCAGTCAAGGATCTCCCCCCTCCCCCCAGACTATCTTGTCCCCCCAGGGCTTACTTATAGCAGCTGTCACTGTCCCAGGAGAGCAGGCAGGGAAGGAGAACCCACCTGCCCAGCAGCTACCATGACCACCACCATCACTGCCATTGCCACTGCCTGGGCCCAGCCCAGAGAGTGGCATCAGCAGCTAGGCAGATGCCTGCCTACTCCCCCTGGGACAGTGCTAGCAGCCACAAGCAAGTGGGGCTATGGAGGGGAGAGGGGGACAGCAGGGTGAACCAAGTTGGTGGTCCCAATCTGTGCTGCTGGGGGGAGGAAAGTGCAGTGAGCAGATGGTGGGGGACCTGTTGGGGGCAGGCAGTGCCGGGAGGGAGGGTGTTTACACTAACGTGCAATTTAGAGTGGCCACACATTAGTGTAACACAAGCTGGGTAACATCACAAATAAACGTGCCCTGGAGTGGTGCAACTTTAAGCCACCTAAAGGGTGCTTAAAATTAATTTCACATGTTAATATGTGAATAACCCAGGAGTTAAATACTCCCGGAGCCTTAAAATTAACATGCAACAAAGCCATTGGACACAGTAAGCATTAGAACATTGGTAAAACTGGCACAGAGCTGAGAACAGAATTGAGATCTCCTGAGCATCTGCCCCATGCCTGTCTTCCTAGGCAGAACACCTCTGGTACTGAAATTCAGTGGATTATGGAGCCTAAGAGTCTCAGCCAATTCCACACCGAGATTGCTAATAAGTACTTTAAAAGGTGATGTCTTCCTCCCTCCCCACACTTTGGGCCACCGTTCACTAGAAGCATCTGCCCAGGATTGTTTCTCATGAATCAAGCTGGCATCCGACAGTAGCATGTACTTTCTTACAGCACCCACTCTCCTGTAATCTCTGGCAAAAAAGAGGGAAAAAGCCCATACCTCTTTTGTGCTGATCTCTGAACCCTGTGGCCAGGGGCCCTGGCTTTTTTCATTCCCAAAGAATACACCTTTCTATGTAGTCAGACTACCACAGTCTTGGAACCAATCTTCTGTTTTCCTGCCTAATACCAACTGTTCCCTATTAAGGATAAAAGAATCCAAAAAAAGATATTTTATTGGACTAAGCCAAGATTCTGAACAGCTCACCTACAGAAATAACTGAAGGGCATAAAGAGTCAGAACAAATATCCACATTCAAGCTACTTAAACTGTGGACTGCAATGTTCATTCTTATTATAGTCTTTGATCAAGCTTTTACCCTAATATACCAGAGAATAATGTTCTGAGGTGTTCTTTATTTTTTCATGATGTTAGGCTGTTCTATCAGAAGAGTTGCATCGATAGTTTTCCATCCCACCCTGTCTCCCTCAGCCCTTGAGGCAAGGACGTTTTTATCCAATGACAAATGTTCCAAAAAAAGCTGTATTTTAGCCTTTTCCTTTTTATTAAAAGAAAAATCTATGCTTAATCTATACTCCAATCAATACCTTGAACCTAGCAACACTAATATTCTTTCACCACTTAACATTTTCATAGGACTTACTGTGCAGTGAAGAAAATTTTATTGAGGTTGAGAAACATGGCTCAAGTCAGATATGTGATTTTTACATGAACTGTTGTGGCTCATCTCTCCTATTTTTGCAGTCTCTCTAAGAATCTCCTGAGTATACCTGTAATGCATGTTATAACACTCAGCATTACAAATGGGTTATTGTTAGGTACCTAACACACACAGAATATATGCTCGAGCCAAATTCTCAGCGGATGTAAATTGGCAGCATTCTTTTGACATTGACAGAACTCTAGCAATTTATACCCAGGGAAAATCAGATACCCCTCCCCACCACCAATCTTCCCCAGTTAAACCAAGATAAGAAAGGGAATTTGTTATTAAAGTAAAACACCTGAGCTGGATTCTGCCGCCACTCACATCGGAGTTCCAGAACAATGCTCCCAATACCCTGGCATGTGAGCCAATACACAACCTACAGGCACCTTTCTTCTTCCCAAGCAAGATTCACACCCTGTTCAACACTTCAGTCTCATGCAGCCATTTGACGTTCTTTACAGCATGAACAAAGTTACCTATCTGGTAACTGAACCTATCACAACACAATGAGAAGAGAAAAAAATAGACCTTTTCTGATCCCTCCCTAGAACAAAAATCTTGCTATCAGTCACAGCCAGATGAGCTCCCTGATGTCTGCAGCATCACACACATAGCAGAGGGGAGATGCACCTTTGAAATCACTTCCGTTGCTTACAGTTCACTCAAGATCAAACCTTGCCCTCATGATTAGAGTATTCTCAGTCAATCTAAAGTAACTTTGAAATCAACACAGCCTCTTCAGACTTGCACTGGAGTAAATGAGAACAAAGCCTGGGCATTACTTCTTATTCTGTAAACCCTTCTGCAAAAGCATCAATGGGAATTTTGCCGAGTCGAGACTGCAGAATTGGCTGTTGAGTCTTTGTGGAGTTTTGCCTCACGCACATGCGCCTAGGATCTGCTTCTTGGTTGAGGGAGCAGGATAGGTTAAGCGAGGCAAAGTTCAATTAAAGAACTATTGGTAAGTTGAAATAACTTGGAAAACATACAAGGTGAGATCTGTTTCTATCGAGGCCCTCATATAAATGAGGATCAGGACAGTAGCACTGAGGCAATGATTTGCGCCACTAGAAACTCATCCTTAGCAGTGGTTTCTGTAGTAGTGCAAACAAGCGTTTAGATACTTTTTTCCAAGACACCCAATTTTATCAGGTAGCTAAAGAGTTATTTTCTAAAGTGAAGAAGTCATTATTTAATATTTCATTATTTAACATCAAGTCCTATCTGAAAACTTTGCAAGGTACAAATGGGGCTACTTTGCATTTACAGAAAATCGGAGATCTCTCAAATACAACTGTGCTCCAGGGTGTTAATTTCATATGTAGGACACAAACAGTGCAAATAAAAAAAGAGAAACATTTAATTCTTAAGAAGCACTGTAGGATCTATGGCCACCAGATATGGAAACAGAACTGGATTAATCTCAGAACAACACAGGGCAAGCACCAGTTTGTTCCCCGTCACAGACATGCTAATAGGAGTATGCCCAACACTGCTTCCTCGCATCATTTGGGGACTCAGAAAGTGCTGACGGGGTACAACACTCTTACTACAGCACTCCATATCACAGCCTGTAGGTAGTAAGTAGAAACATGCCCAGAATGATCTGTCATTGGATCTCCTGTATCCCACCAAGAGATTTCACCCAGCAAGACCTGCTTCACACCCAAAAAATTGCTGGCTGAACCCAAGCACACCTTTCAGAGACAGACAAATAGTCTCATGTAAAGACTCCAAGTAGCAAGGAATACACAGCATCCCTTAGTTAGCTGCTCCAATGTTAAATATCCTGAAGGCTCAGGACAAGCGTAGCGCCTTCTTAACCTGGCAGGGAGAGTACCATGTATGTGTGTCCAAAAAGGCAGTTTTCCTGAACTGCTCTTCTGGCATGGTTCAGGACCCGCTGAGGTGCAACGGCTTTCAGCCCAGTTTATGGAAATGGCAGTCTCCTCCCTGCTTGCTCCAAGGGCCTTATGGCTAAGGGCAAGCAAAACTCAGGGGCATCCAAACCGATGCCCGCCAAAGGTTTTGGAAACATCTGAAGCCCCGGGTGCAGGTAGCACGGCCACTTATGGTGGCCACTTTGGCCAAATTAGCCAAAACTAATTCTAAATCCAAGTGTCTAGAGCTGTAAGTGTCTCTACTGGCAAACACCCTCACCATTAAAACTGCTGCAAAACAAAATTTTGGTCTAAACACAAAGAAAAAGCTAGATTTCCTTCCCCATAGAGCCCATTGAAGCAGCACTGTTTACGGGATAAAGTGCCACTTGGTGCAAGTAATGGCACCAGGGCTTGGCTCTTTATAGTCAGGAGCAAAGCGGGCAGAGTTTGTGTAGCTGCTGTTACATGTCATTCCAATAATGTGGTAGACAAAGTCCCTAACAGTAGGCAATAATAATCCTTGTGGGATCTCATCATATACCGCTGGTCATATTTAATTTTTAAAAAGGCAAAATAGGCAGTAAGAGTCAAGTACTTGCAATATTTGGATTCAATTTCTCCTTTTTTATCCCCACTGCCCCCATGCAAAAATTGAATTCGCACAGGGGTCAGTCAGTTATGCTGTTACAGAGCTTGCATTGCTCTTTTCAGTATTTGGATGTGTTAACATGGCCAGATGTTTGAGAAAGCTCAGCTCCTGTATCAGCCCAATGCAGCAAAGTGCATAAGCAGATGCTTCAGTCCCGCCTTCAGCGCAGTTACAGATACCGATTCACACCAACTGAAGATCCACCCAAAATAAACTATATACAAGCATCTAGGAGGCTGGTTCTTTGCAGGGAAAACTATTCTCGGTTTAAGATACTTAAAAGAAACTAAACCCAAAGCTTAGGAAAGTTCATTTATAGGACTAAACATAAAGAAAGATGGATATCTGCGTGAAAACTTTAAAAGATATTTTTTGTTTTGTGGAGGGACAAATATTAGAGTTTAGGATGCGCTCCTGTATCCTTTTTCTTTTGTCCCCCTTAAAGATTTTTAGATATCCGAGACATGACACTCAACCAAAATAAAACAGGAGCGCTCATAATAGGCTAATGACAGGTTGCAAGGCAGCTCTATGATAGGCTGCAATGTAAAAACAAGATATACTGGGTGTTAAAGCCACAGCAAGGATGCGAAGGATCACAATCCTACGTGCCTGTGGACCTGGAGACCAGACCCTGGCCCATTAGGTGTCGGCATCCCTCAAAGAAGGATGGAACACGGGGAGAGCCAAGTCTATCTTGCCCATGGATACACTGAGGCGAAAAACTCATAGAGACAAAACAGAAAGGGGGGGCACAAACAAGCAAACAAAAACTTTTCTTCCCCTTCCCCCCCAAGAGTTTCCTTTATTCTGTGAAAACATCCTTGCGGGGACCGCTGCCGACTCGGCAGCAAGGGGAAGGGAAACGAGGATAGGGCCTCCAGCTACTCAAACCCCATCCGTGTTCCCCTCTCCCGTCACAAACCCGGCTCCTCGGGCTCGCTGCTGTTTCCCGCGGAGGCGCCGCTCGCGGCCGAGGTTACTCTCGGGCAGCGCCGCC
>NW_005841837.1:1944563-1967367 GCF_000455745.1 Alligator sinensis
GGGGGGCGGGGCGGGGCGGGGGGCGAGGGCCAGCCCTCCCTGCGCGCCCCGTGCCGGGGGGCTCCCCGCTGTCCAGCCCAGGTCCCGCGTGCCCCGACCTTGATGTTTGCTACTGCTCCGCGCCGGACCCCAGCTGCCTTTATTGCCTCGCAGGAAGGTTATTGCCGGTCAAGCCCGGCTGCCTCCCGCGCTGTTTATACGGAGCCGTCACTCAGGCGGAGCACGTGGAGCCGCACCGCCCTCTTAAACGGGCCGGGGCACGCCCGCGAGCGGGGCCGGCGGCCTCTCCCGGGGCTACCCCCCACGGGGCAGCGCCGGGCTCCCCTGGGCTGCTAGTCTGCCAAGCGGGGCACGCGGCCCCCTCCCCCCCCACAAGGGTAGGCACAGAGGTTGTAGAGCGAAACGCAGCAGTTGTGCCAGATGTGTCCTAGCTTCGCTGGATGAAACACGCCCTGCCTGTTGTCCCGAGAGTGCGAGACCGTGTGCATCGCGGTTTCCCCCGCCTTGGATCTCCCCCACTGCCCCTGCTCGAGCGCCTCCGCCCGGGTCTCGAGATCTGCTGGCAGGATGAGGTCGCCAGCACAGAGCGTTGGTGATGCGCAGGGGGTGCACGCGGGTGCACGTGCCCTAGCTGAGATTGGCGGTGCACCCCCTGCGAAAAGGCGCCGCCAACAGTGTTGGCCTGCAGGTGGTTGCCGCTCGCCACCCACCCCCTTTGCCACCGACACCACCGGAAGTATCTGCAGGCGGTCCATGATCCCCACTGGCTGCCACCCACACTGGCTGCTGTCTGTGGGTGGTTGCTGACTGCCACCCGCTCCCCACCGCCGATGAGTGCTACAGCTGCCTGCAGCAGCTCCCCATTTGCCTCCGCCACGCTCCTGCTGCTGACACCACCGCCTGCGGGAGCTCACCATGCCCCACTAACCCCCGGGGGCCTACGGCGCTCATGACGTAGAGGTGCTACAAAGCCAATGCCACCAGCATCCAGGCTGTTCTTGTGCAGACTCGGTTGCGGTGGGCAGGCCACGTGGCCCGGGTGGACGACAACCGCCTACCAAAGGCCATGCTGTACAGGGAACTGACAACCGGGAAATGTGACAGGCTCCACACGAGCGTTTCATGGACACCCTGAAAAGGTCCTTTCCTTTCTGCAGTGTTGACCACAAACTGTGGAAAGCACAAGCTGCAGATCATGATGCCTGGGGGCTTCAAAACAAAAAGGCAATAGCCCTCTTTGAATGACAGGGCAGAGCTAGCATCAAGGAGAAGAGGAGGAGGAGGAAAGATACACCCTCATCTAGCAGCAACCAGCCATACCCATGTGACCACTGCAGCAGGATTTGCCTCTCTGCAATTGAACTAGTTAGTCACCAGCAGGCCTGCAACTGGCATGGGCAGTTACCTTCCTAAAACCTTTGTCTGCAAAGAACCGCCAAGAGAGGCCTAGTTCTGCACACCCTGACAATATCTATGAATCTATGAACTCCTGCACAGGGCCAGGCACCCTCAAGCCCTGGGAGCACTTGCCCGGCCCCTCCTGCTTACTGAGATGCAAACCCAGGGTCTCTGGCATGTCCCCAGCAAGAGGGGAGAGTCAGAGTTTCCCCCTTACTGGAGCCACATCCCAGAAATCCTAAGATTAGTTAGTCTGGAGAAGACTGAGGGGGAATTTGCCAAGAATCTTCAAATACAAAAAGCTATTAAAAGGCTGGTGATCAACTGTTCTGTGCATCCGTGAGGGGACAGGAGAAGACACACTCTTAAATTGCATAAAGGAAGATTTAGGTTAGACCAGCAGTTCTCAAACTCTGCCAGATTGTATTTTTTTAAATTGGTGGTGCACAACCTTAAGTACCACCAGCAAGTGTTTCAGTTCAAACTGAAGTACCACTAGCAAATTTTTGTTATGTAAAGTAATTAAAATAAATCTGTTAATGTGTACCACTGACAAGTTGTCTGCATACCACTGGTGGTACCCATACCACAGATTGGGAACCGCTGGGTTAGACGTTAAGAAGAACTTTCTGAATTCCATTAGCTTTCCTGGATCATAATATTAACTGAGAATATTCAGACAACAGACATGTTATAGGATCGGGAAATATGACTGTTTTCTCTCGTTTACAATGATACAAAATTAATACCAAAATGTGTTTATTAAGCATTTGTTATGTTCCTATTTAAAATGTTTTGAAGGCTTCCCCACCCACGTCAGCACTGGTGTAGTTAAACTGATGCATGCAGAAGCACTAACCATTTATTTTTTGTTTGAGTGATTTATTTTGTTTTTACTTCACCCTGTTCCTCCTAACCAATGTAAAGTAACTCCAAATAATGCCATGTCTTCACTGCAGTGTAACCTCAGATTGGCAATTACGAGTTAGGCAGAAGGCAGGGCAGAGCTGCACTTTGTACACTAACTATACCAGAGATGTATAACATAACCTTTTGTGAGCCCAAGCTCACTTCCTCAGCTACTGTGAAGCAACATGCACAGGGCTGGTCTCTGTGCATGGTCTTTTGATTTACGGCATCTGATGTAGTGAGTTTGAGCTCACAAAAGCTTATGCTACGCATCTCTGATTTAGTCTACAAGATGCAAATCTACCTTGCCTTCTGCCTGACTTCAGACTAACAGAGGTAACTACCTGTCTAATTATGAGTTATTCATTTTCCTTCAGCATAGAGATGTGTGACTAGGCTGCTGAACAGCAGTTAAGTACCATCTATATGCCTGCTACCCTATTTCACATCCACACCAGCATGCAGCCAGCATGAGAGATGATAGATTATATCTGTACCGCCACTTGGGGTTTGCACTCTGGCAAACCTGAGACTGTGGCCCTGCCCACTCACGCCTGCTCCATAAATGCTCCTTGCCTGGAAATGCAGTGTCAGTGCTTTTTGGTAAGGGATCTTAGCCCGGTGCCTGCCCTTGAGAACTCTTGCAGTGCATCTGAAGTGGAGTGAATAGAGATATACATACACCCAGACTTAGGTGCATGTTGCCTGAGGCTCCATTTGCTCTCACAAGGTACTGTGAGACAATCTGTTTTCTTTCTTCTGGGGATGAGAGAGAGAGAAATGGTCTAGGCCTAGGAATTCATTACCTGGAAGGATCAAAACCACTGTGCTATTGTTTCCATTTGCTCAAAGCCTAGACTAAACTGAAGATAGTGTCCACGCAACCCTCTATATTGATTAAAGTAACATTTTATATCATACCTTAAATGAAACCTGTGCCACAAGGCTGTGGATAGGGCCTCAGTCGTCTAATTATGGAGTGGAAACAATTCTGGAAATTAAATCATGGCCTTAAAAAAAAATCAATGCCATTGACTGGCATTGTGGCCTGGCTTTCGCTCCATAGTTCTTACTGTAAGTAGGAAGCAATGAACAGTGTAATGTAATAGTTTCCCAATAACCTATAGAATGCAAGTTTGTTATCTGAACAATTTGCTAATACTGGTGACTTGGTCACACATTTGGAAAGAAGCTGACATCAACCCATAAATTTAAAAAAAGGCTTAGGTCACATTTTAAATGATTTGCATTACATCATTTGACTAGCTAGAGTTGCAAGAAACATGACCAATATTTTTCCAACTCCCTAAAAGCAAGGCTTTATTTTCACAATTTGTGATTTAATTGTATTATAGTTGTCATACCTCCATTTGTACCCCAGGTAAAAATCTGCCTCAAGAAGTGTATTGCTCTTCAGATTTCCCCTTCCCAGTGTCTAGTGGCATATCACTTTTAGAACCAGGAGCACAGAGTCCTTGGAATACATTGTATGAATGAGTCACTATGAATTTTTTAATGCATGAAAAGGCTGAAAACATTTAATCTACAAAAGACAGGTAATTCTAAATTATGGCTCCCTTTCCAAACATAATACAGCTCCATTGCTCATGTGTAGTAAAATCTACATTATTGGGTAGGCTGCTAATGCTTTGCTTTAATGTGAGTGCAATCTGGTTGATGTATGGTTGCTGTGGAAACTGTATCTTTGAATTTTCTGTCTTATGTGTTTCAATTTTCAGCCATAAAGTTGTCTTAGCATATTTTTGCATTGTATTTTTTTGGTTCTTTAAAGAAAAAACAAGGGAAAAAGTTAGTATTCTGATCTGAATATAGATTCATGAGAGATCAGAGTGATCAGCATTGGAAATAAAGTCAGCCACATGAGACTCAAACATACCATGGAAATATTCACATAAATATTATATATTCACATGGCCAGTACGTGGGCCTACATCTTGCATTCAAAACAGTGGCCTTAACCGTACCTTCAGTTATACCTGCAGAACCTCCCAGAATAAATTTCATCTGTGACGTGGAACTGGTTCAAAACTGAACATTTTTTTCAGTATATTGTGCGGGCCGGGAGCGACCCGGGCCCTTTTCCGTGCTGCAAGCGGGCTGTGGCCAGCAGCCCGGGCACGCTGGATCGGAGAGGGAGGGTAACGAGCTGGAATTAGGCACAAACGCTTAGCAGTAGTTTTAAAGATTGCTTACTTACACCGAGATGGCAGTGGTGCAGGCTGGAAAACTTGCTTGAGTTGTGGTTACAGACAGGAAAGAAGAGAGGCGGACAAGAGTTCTAAACTCGTGAACTCTAGCCCAATCCGGCTGAAGGCTCTAAACACGTGAGCCCGTCGTGTCAACCTGTTGCACAAATTGCTAGTTTCGTGCCCCTGGAGGCTTCCTCCAAATACCTGCAGGAGGGAGTCACACGCTCAGGCCGGGTCCATTATAAGTTTATTGATTGCACAATCGATCGACAGAGGGGTTAAGTAACCCAAAGCAGAGTCGACCCCCAGTCTTTGTCTGAGGGTCTTTTTATAGCTTACCTAAACAAAGAATTGTAGCGTGTCTTACAACTATTGGCAGTTTCACAACTTTACCATTACGTCTAAGTTTCCACAGGATGTCAGGGCCTTTTAAGTTAGACTCAACTTATTATGGGATAGATGATGGCACAGGCGTGTTGGGGAAGCTGTGGTAAACTCAATGTCCTTTAGTAACCCCTTATCTTCGTGTAATTCTAGGTCATTGAACAGGGGCGATTGTGCAACTCTATGTGCAAAGCTGCCTTTAACCTATATGCAGAAGCTATTGGCAAGCCATGTTGAATACAGAAGCATATTGCAAAAATAAAGCATCATGTCTAAATTTAAGCCTTATGTCTAAAATCTAATGTATTTGTACTTGCTTGAAATGCGCTGGGTCCGTAAGGATCCGCAGCGCTTAGAGATCTTCACACAGCGTGAAGTCTCCTCCTCCCGGTGTTCGTGGAGTCCTCCAACTTGGGCGGAAACCACTCAAGCCTTTTATACGGCTAGCAAGCCAATCACTAGCCGCCACGTATGAATAATTTAGAACTGGACAATAATGGGGCTCAAATTTACACTCGAATAGCGGGAACTCTTTGCACCGTGCATTTCTGTGCTGCAACAAAGAAATGCACCCTGCAAAGAAAGCTTCAAATTGGTGGGAAATTCTCCCTTGCACCGGGGTTCTCTTTTGCAGCAGAAAACTCCACCGTGCAAAGAAGCTATAATTTAGCGGGAACAATTTAGCAGTGCCAAAGCACACAAAAACAAAAATCACACCCTTTGGGTTGTGACATATATATCCTCAGATCAGAGGAAAAAGGAATCATATCATCTTATGATCAATATATTAGGAACGATACAAGACAATACAGAGCATTAAAAGAAAGTTAAACAATGGGCAAAGAATTTTCAAAAGAAGGCTGCATTTACTAACTGTATAAATGGTTAGCACTGAGCATTTGGAAATAGTTAATTTGGATATGGATAGTTATCATGAATTTTGTTTTGTTTTAGAAGTACAGAACATTTAAAGTAGTCTTTTCAACCAGGTGCTTTATCTGTAAAAATAAAATAAAATAAAACTAAAATAGATAAATAAATAAATAAATAAAACTTTAAAAAAAAATTTTTTTTAAATCAGAACCATCTGTTCAAAGGAGCAAAATGAAGATAGTTTCATTTAGCCTGCACTGTTAAAACACTGATAGCATTATATGCACTCACAATCTACTTTATAATATTCTTAACCTTATACCGTATTTACTGATTGCATTAGAGCGGCATCTAGAAGCCCCAACATGCTGTGCAAATACAAAGTGAGAAATGGACCCTGTCTCAAAGAGCTGAAAATCCCATTAGACAGGTCTGAAAGAGGGCTGACAGGAGAAAAGGCATGGAGAAAGTAGTCTTTGGTCACCCTGCAAGTTAGTGGCTGAGAAGAGAACTCCAGTTTCTTGACCCCAAGCATAGTGTCCTTCAAGTATAATGGCTTAATTTTCAGAGGTCATGAACGCTAGGCCTCTGCGAAGGAGCAAGTATTTGCTTCAGATTTGGATTTGACTGATTCAGAGGGACAATGATTCAATTCAGAGATTTGAATCACTGTCCCAATTCAATTCGGCCGAATCAGATCCGAAGATTTGGCACCGCTTCAGAGATTCGGCCATAGACTAAACAGGCAGCAGTCCTCACCACACTGGACACAGCTGTCTCCATCTGGTAAGTCTGTTGTGGTGGACAGAGAGGGGATGGAAGGGGCATAGGGGAGGGAGGGATCGGGGCTGGGACAAGCTGCCCAGCCGAGGCAGGGGGTGCAGGATGCGGGGTACAGGTGCAGCAGTGCTGGGAGACGGGGCTATTGCCTGCTGCCGCTTGCTACTCTACATCTCGTATCCCCCCGCAGGACATCTACATCCCGCGTCCCCCTGCCCCGGCTGGGCAAGCAGTGGCAACACCTGTCTCCCCTCCTAGCCCCAGCTGGGCAAGCGATGGCAGGGCACAGCTTCCCACCACCACGCGCACTCCCAGGGGGGGATAGGGGACCTGCGCCCTCCATATCTCTACACAGGGCAGGTGCAGGTTGCGGGTGTGGGTTCTCATCCTGCTTCATGCCTCTGGGGCCTCCACCACCCAGCAGACATGACCCAGCGTACCTGGGGACAGTGGGGCTGCGCAGGGATCTCGCCGCTGCTCGCCCCCCTGATGCCCCGGCGACATACCTCCTGCTCCTGCTGCTGCTTTGATGGGCACAGCCCCACGGCACTGCCCTCACTGCAGCCCTGTATGCAGGAGGTGCATCGCCGAGGCAGCATAGGGCGAGCAGTGGCGGGCAAGGAGATCCCCACACGGCTCCTCTGCTCCGTGACACGCCAGGTAGCGGGAGAGGGAAGCAGGGTGGCAGGGAACAGCGGCAAGCAGCTTCTTTATTTACCCTATTAAAGGTAGATAAAGATGATTTTTATACACTGTATGTTCCTTTATTACTCATATTCAAGTCCCTAACCCCATTTTTCCCACAAGCATTTTGTCTTACCAACCACGGTTTTGCCAACTATGGGAACTTTCAGGAACCTAACCCCCATGGTTGGCAAGGGAAACCTGTACTTTTTTTTTTTACCGCCAAGTCAGCATTTGGGGCATTTGCCCCATTCACTCACCCTAGTTATGCCCCTGCCCCAGAGCATTTTCAGTGGTGAATTACTGAGTTTGGAGTGTGCATGTGGGAACAGGTTGGCAGATTGGCATGCTCTGGGACAGGGCACGGCCAACTTTTTTGGCTGGTGTGCCACACATTAAGCTTCAACCTTGCCCAAGTACTGCTCTGATCCCCACCTTGCAGAGACACACCTGATAGTGTTTGTGCCCCAAGATGCCAGAATGGAAGCAGGGGGGCTTTACCAAGAGTCAGGGTAACCCTTCTTTATCGCGACAACTGCCACAGTTTTATGTGGCGAGCAAAGATTCAAAGCCCTGAATATGGCAGTGGCTGTAGAGCCAGGGCAGGATTAACTTGTTTCTTGACTCTTGACATCTAACTGGGAGTATAGAAAAATGAGTACTAAACTAACAGTATGGGCAAAAGGAGTGGCCAGGTGGGAAGTAGGATGTGAATGGGGAGTCTGAGACTTATTGCTCAGGACATTCCTGTTGTGAGAGCTGGGTAATCTTTTGGGACTTGTGTAAAACACATCAGTTGGCAGAGGGAGGGAGCGAAAATAGCCATGGGAAATGAGGAAGGATCTTGCAGAGAGGAAACTAAGTATATCCAATTCTTAAATCCTACATGCGGTAAGCTGTTTAACAGTGTGGGCATAGTGCACGTTTCTCATTTAGGCTCTGAAGTCAAAGCCCAATGAAATCAATGAGAGGGGGTTTTTACTGGCTTCAGTGGGCTTTGGATCAGATTTGAAACATTAAATTGTTTTTTTCCATGGGACTTTCACAGGTTATTTTTGTTTCATCATTTGCTTTTTTTCTAGACTACTCATATCCAGTGCCATAGCAATGAAGTTTGGCACCCAGGGCAAAGCCTGCAGTAGCAACCCACCCTCACCCCATGCACAGATCTGGGGGGTACATGCCTCCCATGCTTGTCTGGGAGTGCACACAGTGGCGGGAGACACCATTCTCCCATCCCTGTGCTCCCTGAAACGAGCCACTCGCGGCCCTGTCCTGTACCCTGCCCCAGCTGGGCAGCGCCTGTTGGCGCTGCTTTGCTTCGGTGCCCGGGGCAGTAGTCCTGCTCACCACCCCTCCTTCTTGCTACGGCATTGCTCATATCTATTTTCATTGATCTCATTTTCCAATTTTTTGCTGGCCTGGTTTCATTGCATGCTGGATCAATTGCCTGGTCAATAAGCTGTCCTGGTAGAGTTAGATGAGACAAATAAGCTACGCAGCTCCCCTCTCTCAAGCTCATCAGACCTGTCACTTTGTTACCCATAGCAAGAAACCATCTGATGTAAAATTAGGACCTGGCTTTGAGCAGTAAAGAAAATGAAAGCTGAAAGTGTCTATTGCTCTCCTTGAGGCTCTTGTAGTAAGAGTATTATGGGGATACTGCATCTAGAAATGTGAACATTTTTAACCCTAGATGACCTAGTTAGAACAATTCAGGAAACAGGAAAGATGTACGATCTGTTTAGTAAAACTTTTCTTCAGGAAATTGCTTCCCAGAGAGCTTTGATCTCTTCCTCCCTCACATTACTTGACAGTGATGTAGCATAGCCTTAGAGCCATGATTCTTTGCTAATGGATTTCTTCATGCAAACAGAATTGCATCGAGCATCAGCCCTGGTTTTTGAACTGTTCCAACCTGGTTTTCATTACCTCACCCCAATCAAGAAGGCTCCAAACTTGAGTTCGTGGAAGGATCGTCCTAATTTTAAAATAACATTATCACTTTGCTGGGTGAGATTTTGTTAATGTGACATTTTATCATCCCACCTCCAAAGCACATCTCCTTTCATGGGGGTTAGTCACAGAAGTTCACTTACAATCTGTTACAGTTCCTCTCCCTCCATCCGGTTCAATAGGAAAACCTCTTTATATACAACTGACTGCTCAAACTGAGTCACTTTGTTTAGGGTTTGGGTTTTTTTTGTTGTTTTTTTCTTTGAAGTCTTGCTTATGGAATGCATATTTAACATATTCAAAGTTAACAGATAAGAAAAAGTCATTTTTTATAGGGATATTTGTATCCTTATAGAATCCTTATAGCCACTGATGCTTCCTTATGCAACAAAGCTGTAAGACCTCAGTGCCTTATAGTTTAAAAACTACAATAAATAGTAATTTTTAAAGGTTCTGAGTTCTGCATGAGTGTTACCATCTCCAACAGAAAGAGGAATCCCAGTGTTATAGATGCATCCGTTCTCTACCCTATCAGAAACCCCCAGACAATACATACTTATCAGAATGTTTACAAAAACCCCCAAAGTGATATGATACTCATTGTTTAAAAATAACAACGTTTCTAGATGAACATGCCAGTCTATATGTTCATTTAGAAGATGATTCTTCTCTATTGCTAGATCTTCAACTACTACAGATCTACTGACTTCAACAGAGCTAAACAGATTTTCATCACCTGTAAATCTGGCCTATAATTTCAAAAACAAAGATGCATAGAGGTACCAATTAAAACACTAGATCCTAATGTAGGTCAGGATTTCTAGATTTTATGAAGAGATTCTTCTCCCTTTGGACTCCCCAAAGGTAATATACATCCCATATCATAATACAGCATATGCATGTCTTAATGTTAAGGCTCCAGATCTGTTCCTACGAAATCAATGATAAATCTACCATATTTACTCATATCAAGACAAGGTTCTTTTTCCCCCAATCAGCATGGACATCATCAAACAGGTCTCCAAACAGTTCACCCAGAATCTTGCCCCCTCTTTCAGCCTGTCACATATGATTAGAAGGAAAAACAAAATTCTCCCTTCTGTGTGTTAATGTGTATTTTGACTAAGATCAAGCGAGACTAGGAGCATCTGAACCCCATGGCTTGGGGCTTGCATGTAGGATACCTGCCTGGATTTGGGGAGCATCCAAAGTTCTGGACTGATGGGTCTCAGAGAGAGGATACTTGCCCCAGTGCTAGAGTCACGCAGACTTGATGATTGAGTTCTGCTCAGTCAAATTTTGGAACTTGATTATTGGGCTTTGTCCAGTTGAATTTGGAACTGATTTGGTGTTGATAAAAATAACCCCCCCAGCCCCAGTTTGTAATTTATATAAGTAGGTGCCAAAGTAGTGCTTGAAAAACTTGTTTACGGAGTACCTGTGCTAAAACTTGCAGCAGTTTCAGAAAAGGGAAATTGTATCAGTTCTGGATCAATTAAGTCTATAGGTAGCTGTATTAGTAATTTGTAGTATTTTGTAGTAGTAATTTGCCTATATGCAAACTATTACAGGTATGTTTATTTCAAGGTCAGTGTTTTCAAATTTGCCCCTCACTTCTATATGCTTAGGGAGAACATGCTCTAAGAGTAAGAAGGGGAACAAGGGGCTACCTGTCCCCTAGATTTATTTTGCTGCAGTGGGAGGGGGCAAATTCAAGGCAAATCTTCAATAGTTAGATTCTGTATCTGGAAAAATATAACAACTTTATAAATTTTCCATATATAGAATTTACTTACTGGAGGGTCATCTAATAATTATGGTTGTTTTATATATTCAAGTAAATATAGTATTGTCAACTGCAATGGGACCAGGACTAAGAAGTAAAAGCTTGAAGAGCCTGACAAATTGTATAGGCCAGTTGTGCTCAACCTTCATCCTGTGGGCCAGATCCAGCCCACGGAGCTGTCATCTGGCCTGCAAGACTTCCCACAGGAGCAGAAATCTAGCGAGTGGCGGGGTGGGGGGGTGGAAATCTAGTGGGGCAGTGGCAACACTAATTGTTGCTCCCCTACTGCCAAGTTTCCAGACCTGTGGGGAGCCCCTTGAACCAGATAAATGTGGTCCTGTGTGGAGTCATTCTGGTGCGTGGCCAGATTTGGGTACATGAGATTAGGCTAGCACACACCTAGTTCCAGACAAATGGGGTCAGGCCAGCACACAACCAGATCTGAGAGCACAGAGTCAGGCCAGAAGGCTGAATCAAGTCCATGCAACGACCCTGTATGGGATCCAGCCCGTGGACTGACCCTGCTCCGCTCATCTAGCCCATGGGGCCAGAAGCATATGCGCTCATAAGGTAGTCAAAGCTGAGACATCTGCACAAGCATTTCAGCCTGTTCCGTATATTACAGGCCAACTTTTCAAAGAGCCATTTTGCACAAGTACAGATGACCCTAGATATACACACACTGTGGATTTTCTGTGCAAGCATGGTGTTTCCATGGGTACGTAATTAAAGTGCACAAGTCAGATGTGCAAAACTGAGGTTTTTTAAAACTATTGTGTTGTTTTGCCATGCCCAGTCAGAATAAGGCATGTTTGTCATGCAGATGCTTAGTGTCATGCTGGGACATGGCACCAGAAGCAAAACCTCACTTTAAAGCAGAAGTGAAATTGACTATGCACAAACTGCATCAAATACAAAACATTAACACACAAAAGGGAGAATTTTGTTTTTCCTTCTAAACTCAGTTTAGCTCACTAAAGGCCAGATCCTGAAGTTACGTGAACTGGACTGTATGCATTGTCCTGCCCCTTTTTGGTTTATTTACAATAGTAAAAACTTTAGATTCCATAATGCAAAACCAAACTCCTTTCAGTTAACACTGGTGCAACAAGCTAGAACAGCTTCAGTGGTGTCTTAGATGTAGTTTCATAGACATTGGGGCTGGAAGGGACCTCGAAGTCCAGCCCCCTGCCCCATGGGCAGGAAGTCAGCTAGGGTCAAAGGATCCCAGCGAGATAAGCATCCAAACGTTGAATGAGTCCAGAGTAGGTGCCTGCACCACTTCCGGAGGGAGTCTATTCCAGGTCTTGGGGGCTCGGACTGTAAAGAAAGACTTAATATGTAAAAAAACCAAAACCCCTTTCATTAGGGCAAGGTTCTTAGCTAGTGTAAATTTGAGTCTTTTCAGCAAAATCACCAGAGGTCTGATGATTTACAATAGATGAGAAGCTGGTTGTTTAAGTTCACAAGGGAGCTTACAGATTTGGCATTGCCCCTTTAAATGTTGGGTTAGATGATGTCAGTCTTGGGTTCTCTTTAACCATCAGGCAGCAAAGTCCAGCAGTCTTCTAGATGTAATGCAACTCCTGAAGTCAATAACAGTTAGATTCTAAATTTCGTCAAATAGTGTTTTTCCTGCTAGATAGTCAAATAGTGTTTTGCTGATGGGTTGCTGATAGGTTGATAAATGCTCCCTGTGTTACTCCCTGCTGTGTAAGCAAATGCTGTATAAATCTCCGCTGGCTCCCTCGCTGACCTGTGTGTGTGTGTGTGTGTGTGTGTGTGTGTGTGTGTGTGTGTGTGTGTGTGTGTGTGTGTGTGTGTGTGAGAGATGTGAGAGAGAGAGAGAGAGAGAGAGAGAGAGAAATCTGACGATTCAATCTTTGGACACCCATTTCCCCAGGCATCTGAAGGCCGCACTTGCACATTTGAGGTGATGTTCGATTTCTTCATTGATATCAGCCTTCTGTGAGGGATGGCTTCCAAGGTACAGGAAATACTCAACATTCTCCAGAGTCTCACCATGAATCTGAATTACTGGAGCTGGGGACCACTTATTAAGAGCTTGTTGATGGAGGACCTCAGTCTTCTAAATGTTAAGTCCTATTTTTTTTTGTATGCCTCTGTAAAGACATCAATGATTACCTGAAGGTCTGCTTCCAAGTGATCACACACTGCAGCATCAGCATACTGGAGCTTGATGATTGAGGTTGGGGTAGTCTTGGTTTTGGCTCAGAGTCAGCAGAGATTAAACAGCTTACCATCTATTCAGTAGTTTAGTTCCACTTTTACAGGAAGCTCGTTGATGGTCAGATGTAGCATCATGGTAAGGAATATCAAGAAGAGTGTTGGAATGATGATGCAGTCTTGCTTAACCTCAAAGGGATCTGTGATCGATCTATTACTGAGAACCACTGCTCATATACCATCATGGAGCAGGCAAATAATGGTGATGAATTTTGGTGGGCATCCATACCTCAGAAGGATCCTCCACAGTGCTTCTCAGTTGACAGAATTGAAGACTTTCATGGGGTCAAACAAGGCGATATAGAGAGGTTTATGTTGTTCCCAGCATTTTTCCTGCAGCTGGCAAGCAGTGCAGATCATCTTGGTTGTGCCTCTTGATGCCCTAAACCAGGGGTAGGCCAGATTCAGCCTGCAGGACTTTCTCTGGCCCACGGCAGGTCCCTCAGTCCCACCTGGCCCAGGCGCTGTGTGGCCTGTGGCATGTCCAGCCACACTCTGGGCACGCAGCAGGGTGGAGGTGGCTCCACAACTGTCTAGGCACCCCATCCTTCCATTGCTGGCCCTAGCTGCATAGTACTGGTGGGGACCTGCGCACTCAGCCCAGACTCCAGCCTGCCCTGAGCCTGCTCCAGACTTGGCCCAGCAGAGCAGACCAGTTCCAGACCAGTTGGATCTCGTGCGCACATCCCTGACCCCTGCCAGCTCCAGAACTGCCTGCCTACACTGAGCAGCGGCAGTGGCCAGGCAGAAGCTGCTGCTCAGTGTGGGGGAAAAACAGACCCTCCCCTTCACTGATGCTGGGTCCTTCTTGCTGCGACCACCTGGATCCCATGCCTGGGCTGCCCTGAACCTCCCCTGCACTGGCACTGCTGCCCTGCTGGGCAGCCTGGAAGCAGCAGTGACAGCAGCAAAGAGGAGCTGCAGGGCAGCCTGGGTATGGGCTCTGGGTGTCTGTGCTGAGCAGCAGCTTCTGCCTGGCTACTACTGGTGCTCAATGTGGGTGGGCAGTCTGGAGTGGGCACGAGGCAGGCCGGGGTTGGAACTGCACACAAGTTCCAGCTGGCCCACTCTAGCTGGGGTGAGTCTGAAGCGGGTGCAGGTTGGGGTTGGGGCTGTGCACTGTTGATGGTGGCAAGAAAGAGCTGCAGGGTGCATAGGCTCTGGGCTGTTGCAGTTGTGGTGGGGGCAAATGTGCTGACTGGCTTGCAGCAGCTGTGCAGAACTGCCTATGTGGCCCACAGGACCAAATAATTGCTCCTGCCCTAAACCCACACTGAGATTCCAGGAGGAGCTCTTCAGCATGTGGAAGGAGATGGTCCAGGAGGGTTCTCAAAATGATTTTCTGTGGCAGACAGATAGGCAATCCCTCTGTAATTTCTACCATTGCACACATCTCCTTTCTTGAAGATTGTCATGATCATGGCATCACTGAGGTCATTTGGGATTTTTTCATCACACCAGATCCTTAAGATGAGGGCATGGAGCTGTGATATGAGGTCCTCTCCTCCTGCTTGAAGAATTTTGCAGGGATTCCATCACCTCCAGATGCCTTGTTATTCTTCATCCGCTTGATGGCTTTCCTTACCTTGTCAAGGATTGGAGGGATTTCTAGATTGTCTCTGACTGGGTGTTGTTCTCAGTTTCATCGCACACCCTTGCCAACAATAGAGTCTTAATTGAGATCTTCAAAATGCTTCTTCCAATGGGCATTGATGGTTCCCCTTTCCTTGATCAGGTCTCCTCCATCCTTAGGTCCCAGGGGGGCTGGTCCCTGAGTGCTCAGACTGTAGATGGCTTTGGTGGAACTAAAGAAACTGCATATCATGGAGGTCAGTGAGAGGCTGAATCTCCTTCACCTTGTCTTCCCATCATCTGTTCTTCATATCATGGGTCCTCCTTTGGACCTCTGCCTTGGCTTGCTGGCAATTCAATTTCTTGCATGATTTCTTTTATTGTGGAAAAGCTGCTCCACATCAGCTTCCACATGGTTCTAGACAGAACAGTACTTTAATTCAATGGCAAGGAGGCCAAGACACTTGGAGATCTCATTCTGCTGCTTTGTGGTTGAGAGTTTACTTAATCCTTGACCAAAACATAGACTCTTACTAACCTCTCAAACCCAACCCTTATTCTTCTTCATTCAGATGCCATGTAGGCCTCCTTCAAGAGGTGTGTTGGATAGTTTATGAACATTCTTCTTCTGTGCTAATTCAGGGTAACTTCATACTTAAAGCAGTTTCTGCTGAGCAGGACTAGAAGTTCCCTCCTGCCATCCTCTCCCCTATGAAGCAAGAGGCAGAATATGTTGTTCCTATTCCCAGGGTTTTCTCTGGTACAGAAAGGATCCTTGCCTCCCCCTCCCCCACAAAGCAGTTCATTGTAGGCCCTGACCAAAACAATATTACATGTTTTCCCTAAAGATGCTGCTGTAACAATTTTTTCAGGACAATCCTACAGTTTGGGGCAGAGTCTCAGTGTCTCTAAGGAGTCCCTAAAATACAACTTTGTCCCTAAATTTGGAGTATTTGTCCTGAATCAACTAATCCTTCCAATCCAACCCAAAGAATGTTCCTGAGATGCCAGGTACTGCCAAGCAGCATCTGCCAAAAGGCTGAGTTTAAGTATCCCATGCATAGCCCTGTGGGACCACAGCTACACAGCTTCCAGTTCAGGAGGTAACTGGTTCACCTATGGTGCTGCATAAGCTGGCTGCACTACTTTCCTTTGGTTCTAGCTAGGCCATGTCTGGCTCAGGGGGTCTGTGGTAGGCCAGATTTTACCTGTCAAGAATTGATCATTCTAGTTTTGCCCACACCACAACTAGTCCCCCATGACCGCTTGCTTTCTCCCAATATCTTCTTTTGCCATTCCTTTGGGCCTCCAGTACTCCATGCTGTTGGAACCTTCAAGTGGTTATATAATGGATCAGGAACTGGCTGTTCCTGTTATTTGTCTCATGGCTAGCAGGCCCTAGTGCCTTTAAAAGGGAAGAGACCACATTTCTATCCTTCCCATTTAATTAAGGAGCAAGGGCCTAGGCCCTTCCTGACCAGCCACTAAAACACATTCCCTTGGGGGAAAAAAATCTGTCTCCAGCATCCATCTCCCCACTGAGATTGCAGGGCAGTAAGATTTCTTATTTACTGGTAGTTCCCTCTCTTGGTAGCAACAAAAAGCATCTCCTTCCTTACCAAGCAGGTTGGAAGACCTTGTTAGAATCTTGCTTGTTAAAACTGCTGTGTTCTGTGATCTCCATTCAGAATTCTGCTGTGAATGTTGATGTTCACATATTTATAAAGAAGGCCTGATCCAGCTAGAGCACTCTGTAAGAGAAAGATCACAGATTACCAAGAGCCCTGTTCTTTGTCTCATGGGTTACTTCATCACAGTAGGCGAAATAGTTAGGCTTCCAGGAGGAAATCTATACAATGATACATTCCTAGCAGCTGGAATAGAACTCTGTCATTAGTTGCCAAAGGAGCCATTCAGAAAACACAGGGGCCAGAACTGATAGGTGCTGTGTGTTAAAAGAGGACGAGAGAACAAAAAATGAAACAAAACAAAAAACTGGAAAGCAAATGCATACGCAATCAACATGCTGTAATTCAAAGCTCCCACTCCCTCTGTGTGGTCAGCCACAGAATCTTCAGGAGTTTAAACTGTGGCAGGTTGTATTTCACTTCTTAACCAGTGTGAAAGCAATGGAATGCAACTTCAGCAGACTTTTAATTCTGGGTGCCAGAGAATGTAATACAAAGCCAACATCAGAAAAGGCTGTAGTCCAAATGTATAATATGTAATTTTATTCTTAAGAGTCACTTAGCAAATCATTTGGAAACAGCTTTAAATAGTTCAGAGAAAGAGATTTCCTGGAATTCATTTACTGCTTTGTTAGTGCATACAGCCAAGAGAGACAGGAGAGCAGATTCCCTATCATCATTCTCTGGGACGCCTGGTTCAGAGACAGGACACTAGACCAGGTGAGCTTTAGGGTCTGACCTAGGCTGGTAGTTCCTGTGTCCCCAGTACACATGGATTAGTCTGATCACTAAAGGTTTACTTAATTTTTACACCTTCATATCTCTCCATTTATGCCCAGCTTAAGGCATCTTGCTATAGCACAAACAGTATGAGGTCCAGCCTTCTCCATACTTATGATGATAGTCAGCTCCAGATGACCTAGCTATAAATGGGTACCTAGTCATTTGGATGGGGGAGTCAAAGGCAACCAGAACTGAATGGTGGCTGCATCATTCCTTTGTGTGAAGCTATGGAAACTGCTGTGCCATGACCATGCTAGCCCAATAGATCTCTAGTCTCTAAAGTAAATGCATCTCAAAATCAGCCTTCAAACCCAGCTCACAATAGACCAGGTTGGGTGGGTTTATCTTGTGAATCATGTATAACTGTTTGCATACATAACAGTGCTAATATTGTGGTACCCTGTGGTCCCCTTAGAAAGGTTCTCATGGCAACCCAGGGTGCCATGGCACTCTGTTTGAAAATCATTGGCATAGAGGAATGCATCAAGACTTAAACAGTATTCTCCTGCCTCCCATTTAAAGAGCTTGAGCTAGACTGCAGGCAACATGGCAGCATTGTCATTTTGTGCTTTTTACAGGACAAAGTGCCATCCAAGGTTAGGTGATCTATTGGGCTAACATAGCTAAGACCCTTCAGTTTCAGAAGCCAACAGCACTAAAGAGAATGATGGAGAAAGCAACCGATCTGGCCATCTTTGAGCTCATCTACTAATTTGGTCCATGTCAGGTTATGTGGAAAATGGGCCCGAGCTTGTCCCACCCACCTGAGTCCACTGATGTGTTCCAGCACTGGAAGTTCACCCATGACATGCTCTATACTCATTCTTAGTGTCTGCTCCCAAGCCCACAGTCTCTGGCAGGTCTGGAAGCTGCCACTGAAGTAATGTCACTGGCAAACTTCTGACCCTTGAACAGTTTAGTGGAGGGTTGTGCTCAGCTCCATATTCCACAAGATTTATGGTTGACCCAGTGTGAACAAACACTTAGACCTCCTAGCCCAGGTACTCATCCTCACCTGGAGGTTTTCTCTGGCACAAGCCAGGAGGAAGGATGAAACTCATTCTTTTGGGTCTGTAGCAAAACACCTTCACTGCTGTCCCACCATGCCCCAGACACACAGCACAGAATATAGTCCCCAGTAAAGACATTTAATTCTCATTTAAAACATCCACAATATTTTAACTGCTTTCCACTTTAATTTCTAAGTGTTACGTGCAAAGATTGAACCACAATTGTAAAGCCAATATTAAAGACTTGTTTACGTGGTTCAGGTAAGCATGACAAATAAATCTCCAATGGCAGAAAATCTGAAGCATTGGCGGTTTACTATGCAATTACAGCTTACTCATGTGGCTAGAACAATGGCTAAAACACTTGTGACTTACTTTGTATATGGAATCTAATATCGAGTTATTGACAGTTTTCACCTGTAACATTGCTAGAGGTGTCACTTGTCAGCTATTTATGCCAAAAATTCCAAACTGCACTGTTGCAACCAAAGTAGAGAGGGGGGGGGGGGGTTAAAAATTTAATCTTAAAAAGTTTTGCCAAAAATGTCTGATTTTGAAGGAAAAATCCCAAACAGGAAAAATCAGGAGGGGTTTTCTCTCCTTCCTTTTTCTTTATTTCTATCTTTCTTCAGCGGACAAAAAAGGGAAAATAAAAGGGGAAAGGGAGAAAAAACAGACAAAACCTAAGAGACGGGTTGGAAAAGAACATAAAAAAATCTGATACAGTAGTGCTGTAGTGTTGTTATATAGCTTTAATGGTGAGGGAATATGCAAGAAGCAATACCTGTTTGGTGGCATCTCATATTAGACCAACTACACCATTGGGAGAGATGATAGACAAGTTTTCAGGTCTGAAATGCCCTCCCTTCAATATCTCTGGGTATTTAATGTCTAAAAGCTTTTCTAACTTCTCCCTCAACTATAAAGCATGTCCAAAAACTGTGTTTTTCCCCAGTTATCTTCCCTCAAGGAATTTAAATAATTTTCAAAAAATATGTACCATTTTTCCCAACTCCTTGTAAATCACATTGCATATAGGCAAGGGATGTCCAATTTCTGCCTGTAACCTGGATTTAGCCCATAAAGCTGTGTCATTTGGCCTGAAAGGCTTGCAGAGGCACTGGAAATTTCAGGGGCAAGGTGAGTGGGGACAGGGCCCACCACTGATTTCCCCAGACACAGAGTCCCATTTGAAATGTGTGTCAGCAGTGGGGGTGAGCAACAGCTGCATTAACCTATATATTGCTACTATATGCCACCACCACATCTGGATCTAGCCTACAAAGACCCCCATGGTCTGGATCCAGCCTTCAAGGAAGGGTGAGTTTGATATAGACCACTGAAAACAGCATAGTTCTTTCTGTGTGCGCGTTTAAGTCCTGTCTGCCTGACTGCAGTGTGTTAAAACAGCTATTTTACCACTGATCCAGGGCTACGCCGACCAGCATGACATGCATAACTTTTTCTAGGCTACCAAGGCAATCAACAGACCCTGCTCCATTGGACAAAACCCCCTCCGATCACAGAACAGCTCCTGGCTCCTCAAGGATGATGATGCCATCCATTTGCATTGGAAGGAGCATTTCGAACTCCTCCTTAACCGAGAGTCCACCGTATCAGAGGAGACCCTCCGAGCCATCCCGCAATGCCCTGTGGGGGATTCCTTTGGCAATCCACCAACCATCAAAGAGCTGAAGCAGGCCATCCAACAGATTAAAACCAACAAAGCCTGCGGGCCAGATGGTATACCCACAGAGGTCTACCATACTGGCGGCTTGTGGCTCACATCTCTACTCCACTAGCTTATCCTCCACCTTTGGGATGAAGAGGACATCCCCGGGGATCTCAAGAACACAACCTTTGTGACCATCTACAAGAAGGGGGACAAATCTGACTATGGGAACTACAGGGGAATTTCCCTCCTGTCCATTGCAGGTAAGATCCTGGCCCACATCCTCCTGAACCGCCCTCATCCCATCGCTGAGGAGATCCTTCCGGAAACCCAATATGGCTTCTGACCACCCCAGGACACTGCGGACATGGTTTTTGTTGCCAGGCAGATCCAAGAAAAATGTCGGGAGCAAAATCAAGAACTGTTCATGGCCTTCATTCACCTGACCAAGGCAATCAATTCCTTAAACCATGAAACTCTGCGGACCATCCTCCAGTGCCTTGCCTCCATGCTGAGACTCCTGCATGATGATACGACTGCCACCGTCCTGACTGGAAGATCTGAAACTGATGCCTTCTGCATCCAAAGTGGGGTCAAACAAGGTTGCATGATCGCCCCCACTCTGTTCACCACCTACTTGACTGTCAACATCCACCTCATCCGAGATGATCTACCATCTGGTGTCAGTATCCAGTATTGACTAGATGGGAAGCTTTTCAATCTTGCATGCTTCCAGGCAAAAATGAAACTCACCACCAAGGACATCCACAACCTTCAGTTTGAGGATGATTGCTGTGTGATGGCTCACTCTGCACAGGAGGTGGAAGCCACCCTAGATCTCTTCAGTGCTTTGTATAAGAGACTTGACCTGTCCTTGAACATCGCCAAAATGAAGTTTCTCCACCAACCACCCTCCCCCGCCGCCCCCGCTAGCTGAATGTCTCTTGCACTATCTACAGAGACAGGGAGGCTCTGGAGTATGTGGAGCACTTTCCATATCTCAGCAGCCACCTGTCAACGGGCTACCATTGATGAAGAAGTCCAGCACCAGACCAACTGTGCCAGTGCCACCTTCTTCAAGCTGTGACAACGTATCTTTGAAAATAGAGATCTTTGGAAGTTGACAAAGGTCCTGGTTTATAAGGCTGTTGTGCTGACCACCCTCCTCTGCTGCAGTGAAGCCTGGACTACTTACCAGTGGTGCTTGTGCTGAATCCTGGGGATCAAATGGGAAGACTGCTGGACAAGCGCAAGCATCCTCCATGAAGCTGCATCCACCAGCATCAAAGCCTTGCTCTTGAGAAATCAACTCTGATGGACAGGCCACTGCGTCCGGATGTCCGAGAACCTCCTCCCTCACCAGATTCTCTTCTCTTAGCTCTCCATTAGCCAACACTCAAAGGGTGGCCAAAGGAAAGGGTACAAAGACACGCTCACGGTCGCCCTCAAGCATGGAGGCATTGACACCAACGGCTGGGTGGAGCAAGCTGCTGACCATTCGGCATGGCACCACTTGGTCCACTAAGGCATGTGCCACTTCGAGGCCCAATGACTCGATACCGAGGTGGAATGGCGGCGGTGGAGGAAGGAGAAGAAGACCAACGTGGGGCTGTGAATCCCACTCCTCTGTGCAACAACATGCCTCCATTGCCTTAGAACATGTGCATCCAGAATCGGGCTCCTCAGTCACCTGAGGACCCATCATGCCGGATGGACATCATCCCTGATTTTGAGGGACTGCCACTGACAATGCCTGACTGCAAACTCTTGGTGGAGAAACTGAATGCTCTGAGAGTTATTTGTGTTGTGCCACTTACCACTGTTTCATGCAGGAGTGAGCAGCTCTGTTAAGGATTTAGAACAGAGCAAACAGATTCCTTCGTGGTCACAGTGGGATGGGAACAGGGCAAATACCCCAGCACCAACACCCCTGTCCACACTAAAAATCTTTTAACTGTTATTTTGTAACTTGGCTACACAGTCCCTATAGCTGGTTACATATAGTATGATATTTTTTGTGCCCGGACAAAAGCTTTGCCGCTAACACAGCCACCACATGGGCATATTCCCAACTCCCAGAGTGCTCAAAACAAGGTTCATTAGCAGATATTGTGGGGAAACCTCCTTCACTATCCCACACTGCCCCAGCAAGGGAATACAGATCAGTACACAGAACTCTATCAGCCAGATGCTTAGCAATACATTCTGTTGCACAGGAAGCTAGGAAGAAGAGGGACTAGTTGGGCCAGTAAAAGAGGTTTCCTATAACATACCATGCTGGATGGTTACAGGAAGACAAGCAGGCTGTCAATAGGGAGGAATTTAGGAACATCTGCCTTCACTGAAGCTCAACATGAACCAATAACTGTGGGAGTACCTGTGTAGACCAGCTGCTGGCACTTTTAACATCAAGGGCTTCAGAAACCCTCTTTATTTCAGGTTTAAAATCTTTGCATTACTACACAAATTTTTGTCCGCCATAGCACCTGCAATCCTCCTTGGGAACTTGAGTGACTCATTGCTCTCAACAGATGCTCTTCCTGTTTGACAATCCCTCCACTCCCACCCCATCCTACTAATATTGAATATATGGAATGTATTTACTTGCTATTAGGAAGTAATGGAACTGGAGCGATTGTAGTTAACATCCACTTTAGCTATTACACTGTATTCTTAGAAAGAAAATGTTTTTTTTTTCCCTTTAAGCCCTAGACAACATTTCTGGCAACTTTCATGAGAACTTTGCAATGCATGTGAGGTTTTGATACATCTATCTCTCTCTCATTTATATCCTCCCGTCAGGCTTGCCTGAAAATCTTCTATGAGAAACAAGTCTAGGGGGCATATAGGGA
>NW_005841837.1:1967388-1992921 GCF_000455745.1 Alligator sinensis
CGGGAAAGAGTGGGTCTGATTCTACAGCAGACAGCAAGCACAGTCAAATTCAGGTTTCTTTCTTCAGATGTGACCATACATAGGCATAACAAGTTATTCGTTCGAATTATTCATTCCCACAATCGTGCAAGTTTTGCATGCATATATTTTTGAAAACACCAATCTCAACAACCAGAGTCTTTCTAGATTTCTGTTTTTAGCACTGATTCACAGTCAGTTAGAAATTAAACTCATGGTCTTTCAATTGCAGTCCCCTGTGCTTTTGCTGCAATGATGCTGACAGTTGCTAGGCTTTGTTTTGATTCTAAAATCCTGTAGGGTCATAGGGATAGCTGTATGTAAACAGCTGTCATCAACTTTTTCTTTTAAGATGCAGAAACTAACTTACAACAGTGTACATCTAGAAAGTTAGAAATGAATATAATGGAGCATCAAAATAGACTGGGTAAGTGGGCTTGGATTTCAAGCAATACATCAAAAAACCCTACTTTTGATGCCATCACCAATACAGTGTCCCACTATCATAGTCACACATCTTCCTACTGTATTGCATTAAAAGAATGGTTATTAAATCACTTGTATTCCAGTGGTTCCCAGAGGCCATCCAAGCTGTTATGTTAGGTCCTGTATAAACACAGAACAGCAGATTGTCCCTGCAGAGGAATACTGAGGACTGCAGATCCTTCTTGAAGATGGGATTCAATCCCTGTATTTTTTTTTTTTTTTAAGTCAGTTCAATCAGACCATAAGGAACCCTGTGCATGTCCCCACTATACACATCCATGATGAAAGGTGAAGAATTCTTCTTCAGCTAACTGGAAAAAAACCCACTATTTTCCCAGGTCTCTGCTAGAATACCCCTAATGAGCTCAAGGCAGTCACACCAAATAATCAGGGCCCCCAATTTCTACAAATAAGGAAAGAACTGTCTCCTACCCTTTACTGGGACCAACAGAAAAACATAGTGTCATATACAGCTGTAGCAACGCTGAGACAAATGAAGGCTGGAGATCCAACACTAAAAGTCTCTCCGTAGCTTATACTCAGGGCTCATACCAAATCCAGTTTGAAGAGCTTTATACAATTATCAAAGGCAGATAAGTCAAGTCCCCATTTGCTTGATGTCAAAGAAGATGTAACAATTGACACCATTTGAGGATCTGACCTAATTGCTTGTAGCATTTGGGTTTGTTTTTTATTTGTCTTTGCCAGCAGTTAACACTGAACCATCCCTTTTGCATTTATCCACAAGACAAGTACAATGCAGACAGAAGTACCAAAAATCTTCCCACTGGAGCAGGAAAAATGATCTTTTGTGGATAGAGGGACATAGCCTCTATTCTCTTCCTATATATTATTCACAGGCAAAAACCCTTACTCACATCCCACCATCTCCTCACACACACAATTCTTGGTGGTCTTTCCAGAAGGGTTCCTTCCCCCTGATAGCCCCATCAGCTGGTCTATGAACCAGGTGAAAGCTCCTGGAGCCAGATCCTCAGCTGATGCAAGTTATCACAGGCTTATCCAATTCAATTGAAGGAGGCTAACTTGCAACAGCTGAAGACATGGCTTAGATCTCTTCTAGGTAGCTAGAGGCTAGTGAGCTAGGTCATGCTGCAACTTATAGTACGGTAATTTAGGTCACACATCCTGCCTACACAGTAGTGGGGACTGACCGCTAGATCCAGAATCATATGCCTTTAGTGTTAGTCACTAAAACTAGAAGAATCTTTGTTCACTCTATTCAATAGCCATAGACAATTACATTTTCTCATTGTTACGACCGTTAAAAGTTGCAACCTAATTTTTATTAGGATGTTTTAAAGAAAATAACAGCTCTTATCTGGGCACAAAGGGGAAAGAAAGGAACTTGTAAATAGATACTGGAACATAGAACTATGTGTTGTAAGTGGAAGGATCATAGCAAACATATAATTTATTGACTCCACCCAGGAACTGGTACCTCACACAGTTAGGCACATCATAACAGTGCTAGAGACTGTAAAAATGAAAACAGGTAACTGGATTTTTGTGTCAATGAGCTATTATACCTTTGCCAAAAGGGACCCCAGTGTGCAATCCACAATATACAATGGTTCAGGGTGAGAATGCTGTCTCTTGGCAGCTGGAAGGGCAGGCCTAAGTTTTTACAAAGTTACTAGTTATTTGGAACCCCTTAGGTTTGTGGTATCTGACTTGCCACATGGATCTGGGGCTACCTTTGGAAGGAGGCTTTCAGCGCTTTTGAAAATGTGTGGCCCTTTACAGGGTCTTAAATTGTGTATCCAAACACTCATCACTTCAAAATTGAGGCTCCAGATTCTAATTTGCACTCTGCATGTATTAAATGGCCTTAACCCAATTACTAATGAGCATTGACACATCTTAGAAGATCAACACCCAACTGGGGATGATGCAGCATGACTGAGGACTTGCCTGCATCAGGAAATCAGCACTCTGTAGGCTAAAAATGCAAATTGATAGTGCAATAGATACTCTGTATTAACTTCCCAAATAGAGGCTGTCACTGCAAACTAAGTTAGTTTCTGCTCAGGCAAGTTCCTAGTGAGTCTTTGTATAGGAATAGTCCAGAGCTAGAATATCAAGTAAATTGCAGGAAGGGATTCCAGAACTGTTGAAATAGAAGATTGCATAATACCTGCCTACTTAATCCACATCTACCACTGCTTCATTTCAATGAGCTGAAAGCTTAGCGTATCAAATCATGAGTTCTGAAAAAATAAGATTTTTTTTCTGCAAATACCATTAAAAATAAACTATTCTGAGCCTTCCTGGATAGCCTGGCCAAAAGCCTTTTTTAACACTGGTGACAGTCTGGGACGGTAACCTAATAATAATAATAAACAACACACAAAGCTACGGTGGAAGAACATTAAGGCTGCCAACTCAAGCACTTAAAAGTTCAGAATTAAGGTTGCTACCCCAGATTTAATTCACTACCATTACGATGGCCTTTACTGGTCATACAACCAACCACATGTTCTTTTTAACCCTGCCTCATTCTTGGCTGAGGCTGGGAAGCTTTTGCCCATGAGGGTCAACAGCTTGTTTTCTCCTTATATTCATTGAGTAGTTCTATACTGAAATCACTAAACATTATCCAGATTCCAAAATCATTAGTTTCCCCCTGGGCTTTTCTATGTTGCTCATCACTATGGAGTGAGTTGTTCACAAACTGTAATTAGTGAATGTTTACAAAATACCTGTTTGGTGATAGGTTGACATTATCCAGTTATACAGATGAAAAACTGAGACAGAGAGATGAAGGTTCAAACTGCCTCCTGGTTCTTGATGTCCAGTTTGATATGTTTAGGATCTGAATGTTCAGATTATTTAATATTTTATAGCACATGATGTATTTAAAGAATAGCTCCCCTTAGTTCCACTGCATCCATTTAAGAATGTCTGCAAGTTAGCTCTTGGTCCCAGAAATGGTTGAACCATTTTCAACAGCAACTTTCCAAAAAATTAACCCTGAGGCCAACATTCTGCCTGGGAAATTTCAGCCTGAGCAGTCAAAATTTAGCAATGTTGCAAGCAACTGCGAAAAGTCTCACAAGGGAAAGTTATGGGCAGCCTTAAACAGAGGCATCATTCTTAGCACCACCTGTCATCATTAACACAGATTGCACCATGCTGCATAATCCAGTGGCCAAATGAGATTAAGGGTTAATGAGTATCAGGGAATCAGAAAGTCCTTGAGCAACATACAGTATGTTCTATAATTTCATAAAGGGCACTGTAATCAATTATCAGGAGTCATCTTTTTATTTAGAAAACGGTTACACCATGAGTTGTTGCTGAGCCCAGATACTAATACTTCAAACCTAGCCTGCAGAGTACATTTCTCAAGACTTGCCAATTAACTATACTGGTACAGCAACACAGAAACAGACGACTGGAAGGGGCTTCTAGAGCTATCAAGTCCAATCCAGTTACACTTAAGGCAATACAAACCTCTGGGTCCATTTTAGCCATTACACTTTCATGTGATTAACATGTTAATTGTGCGATAAATTGTAACATGTCATATGGTCAACCAATTTATCATGCAATAACAATGGAGAACCAGCCAGAAAGATATTTCACATTTAGTGTTTGCATAGGGCTTTAATATGAATTTGTGACATGTTAAAGCTGCGGGAGGGACAGCCCAGCATAAGGACTGCATGCGGAGACCTTTAAAGCTTTTCCATGCAGCCTGACATCAGGAATCAGCCTCTGATGCTGGGCTGCATTGCATAACTTTAGAGCCAGGTGTGTGATGGAATCTGAAGAATTTTATCTCAGATCCCAAAAATCACACATCCTGCAATACCACATCTTGAATGTCTGGCATGGCAGGGAACATGATTTTTTGGGGTCTGGGATAAAATTCTTCAGATCCCATTTAATGCTAAAATTAATGTCTGCTAAGGCCCCTAACATGAATTGAGTTATACTGGTATGAAGGGGCCTGGACTAATATTAATTATCTATGAATAAGAAGGGAAGTAGGCTATAGAGCACCTTTACATTATTGTACTTATGGGTTGCATAATTGTAACTATTGGGGGGCAAAGCTCTGACACAATTAAATCACTACAGATTATATATAGACCAAGCCAGCAAGGTCAAGAGATATAAACTAGATTTAATTCAATATAAGAATGACTACCCAGAGCTGCCCTGTTTTAACAAAACTAGCATGAAAACAATCCCATCTGCTGTCATATCAATATAACTTTGCGAGTAGGTCTGGCTGATATTGCCAACAGAGATACGTCAGTTGTTTCTAATCTTAATGAAAGGGTTTTTGTGATGTAGGTGCTGGTACAGAAGTAACTGGGACTGGATCCACCAGTTCATCCTGTGTGGGTGAGATGGTCATTAGCATGAATGTCAAACTTTCAAAGGGAAAATTAAGGCATTCTTAGGTCCTATGCCTCTTCCTCTTTACCCCTCGCCATCCTGTACCTTCTGGCATTATTGTTTTTCCATGTGTCCTACAGACTAGATTATTCCTTACAGTTCATTTCTCTTTCCACTTACACTTTTCCCAAAAAGCTTTGCTTTCTTCATCTGACTCTCCTTGTATCTCACTCACATTTGATCTTCCTCTCACTTCTCCCTTTCTCTGTCCTTATCTGACATCACCATTATCTTTTTTCCCCATTTCTCCCCTTCCTGGGACAGGAACAAAAGGAAGGGCTTTCTGTAGATGGAGGCTGAAAGGCAAGTCCCACTCACACGCTGAAGAAGAATATTTAGGGAGGCATTTGGGGAGTGAATTTGAGAGCATCCTCAAATACAGGGGAGTTATCTGCTCCAGTCTAGCCATCATTTGCTGTCTTAGCCTTCAGCTTCTGAAACATTTTTTGAGGTACTGCTTTCTATGAAGAGGTCAAAGTAATTGAATTAAGCTAAATGAATGAACTCTTCAGATGGGAAGAGTTGTAGACATATGCATTATTGTGTTATTATTTCACTGCAGGTAGTACTGCCATATTTGGGTGTGAAGAATGTTTTTTTTCCCTTCTGCATGTGCACAAGGCCTAACTTATATCAAGGAAGCTTAAGATGATTTTTCAACCAATCAATTAAATTAGTGCATACATTTTTATAACTGCTCTGATGGCAGCACAAGAGAGAGTCATTTCAATTGAATGTAACCAACTTTAGTTAAACCAAACTAAGTTTGGCTTTAGCTTAAGTAAACTGGTACATCAGGCTACATGAATATTTAACTAAATCAAGTTAAAATCAGACCTTAAAATAAACTGGTGGGCCACCAGGCTGTTCTTGGTGGGGACTTCCAATGCTTGGGTGCTTATCTTGTGGGGGTGATCTGATCTTGGGCAGGGGCTGGACCCAATGATCTTGCAAGGTCCCTTCCAGCCCTAATGTCTATGAAATCTATGAAATCTTGTATAGACAAACCTATTGATACAACAATATGTGGTCTGCAATGCACCAATAAGGGAAATGCTGTTGGGTCACAGTGTTAATACCCAATGCAGCTAAATAGAAATAATTCACACTTTTCTCCAAGACACTGTTTCAGGCAGCCTTCAAACTCAGGTGTTCTTGCACTGTTCACATTTTAAAAGGTAATCTGTGCACTTATCTCAAAAACTGGGGTTTTGTCAACACGCTGAAGTTGTACTGAATTAATAGAATCTATTCACAATCTTAATTATGTTAGGGCAACCCCTTGTGAGTGGACCAGGGCAACAGATACAGGTTTTATAGGTAAGACAGAACTTACTGGGTTAACTCCTAGTCTCAGTCAAATTTGAACTAGTTTAAATCATTTACAGTATAAATGATTTGCTGTGACATCAGATCTTTAGTCATTACACATTCACCAAAAGTTTGGGCCCACCCCAAGTTCCATTCCTAGCTAGGCTACTGTCATGGACTCTTTGAAATCAGTCTAAGTATGCATCTTTTTACATCACTACAACTCTTAGGTGTAGATAAGTCTGATTTAATATTTCTTACTGAAAGCTCATGTTCATGAGAACACCTATACGAAATGGAGAATTATCCAGTTCTACAAGAATACAAAGTTATGCAGCCATTTTGATAATGGCATCATCACATTCCTCATGGGGCCTGCCGTTTAAGCTTAAACTATCACTGCATGTTGAGAAATAAACTTTGTGGGATCACCCAGCTGCCAGGTGTGACCAATGAAGATTTGCATTCCCACAGTCTAGGCTCTGGCAATTCTAGAACTTCCATGCAAATTTAAATGGGAGGCAGCTGCCCGAGTTCTCCATCTGGTATGAATTACCCAGCAGCAAGGTCTGATTGCAGCTGCCCAGAAAGTCATGCACAAGTTGAAATCTGTACACAATACATAACCAGAAGAGTGCTAGAGGGTAGGTTTACAGTGAACAGCCATGTCTGTACCTGCTTCTCTTCTAGCTTTTGTTGGAGGCATTAAGACATGTATGACAAGTACTTTAAGTTAGCTTAAAAATATCTTTGGGAACACTCTCCTCTTATGGAAAAGGCGCAACACCCTTTCTGTTTAAATATCAGTCAGTGTCGTCACCTAGTCAGCTGTTGTTTACAATGGCTTTTATTTGCTCTGTAACTGTCTTAGCTCTTTTCCTACTCTGTAATTGCCCTTTTAAACTGTGGGACAAGCAGAACTCTTTACAGGCAGAGCTACTGCCAGGCATGTTGGGAACTGTAGGTCTTCCAATTCTTTTCTATACAGACCTCAGCTGCTGGCGCACTACAGTTCCCAGAGCACAGCACAGAGTGTACTGTCCCGGCAAAGCCACATGGGTTTTATATTAAGCACAAGCAGAGCAGAATCCCCCCCCCCAAAACACAAAACCGAAAAAAACAATTTTACATTACGATCTGCTTTTAACAGCTTTTGTACTGAAAGTGAGTAACTGGAAATGCTTCCAATACTTGCCAAACAGAGTGGATTCTGCAGGGACCCGAGCAATGAAGCAAGCTAATTGCTTTTGTTCCATTTACCTACGGGAAGAAAGTGTTCTATAAGACAAGATTAGCAAATGTTGAAGGCTTGGGGTTGACTAGTGAATGGATTTGTCAGGCTAAAACTGAAGAGTGCTTTTGTATTAGGAATGCAAAAAAACCCATTAATTAATATAATTATTCCTATAATTGCTACTGAAATAAAAACCCACATGGATTCTGACAGGTAGGATGCAACATGACCTTGCTTCCTGGCATTACCTATACCCCCAGCAGCTACAAAGAGTCAATGCCTTCATGATTAAGAATAATGGGAAAAGCCCCAAACTGCTTCTTCAGATTCATCTAGTTAAGACAAGCTTAGCACAGCTCTGACTGACTCATGCATAACCACCATCTTTTTAAGCTTCCCACAATTCTGTCTTCAGACCCCACAATCCAAAACTTAGCTCTTGATGTACAGAGCTAGGCCACCTGACTAGGACTCCTATTTCTTAACTGGTGAATTCAGCTGTTGCATATAGCCCTCCTCTTGGGAGAACCAGCAGTTCCCTTTCACTGCTTTTGTCTTAAAGTTGCAACTTCTTCATTAACTTGATTCCTACCCATGTGTTTTTCTGTAAAACTTCCCAAGGGACCTGAGGCCCATTTTCAGACATGGTTGCCTAATAAATACAGAAGAATGCCAAAAATCACTCAGGATTGAACTATCTCTTTGCACAATTATTTGCTAAGAATCATTTTTTCTTGTTCATTAGCTCAACAGCAAAAAAACTGCCTGCTCAAACATGCAGCTTTGGACGATGCGCAATGCCTGGGGGCATTTCTTGCTCTCAGTCAGTTCTCATTCTTTCCTAGTGTTTCAGATGGACATGAAATAAATGTATTAAAGATGAAACAATGACTTCCAGCAGTTTGTCCTAGTTCTCATCTAAACCATACAATTGTCCATGTTGCATACACTTACCAATTTTACAGTTGCTTTTTCAAGGACCCTGGAAAATGTGACCCACAAATTGCACTGATGCATGCTGATGTTTTAATGTAGCATCCCATCCTGTGACAAAGGGATAAGCAGAGTATATTTGCAAATGCATCGCAGAAAATAAGGAGGGGATCTACTTTAAACTTGTAAATCTGGAAAAATTAGAAATCCCTGTCTGTAGTGGGGATTTTTGCTTATTTTCACCATCAGTGTCTGTTAGAGGGATAAATAAACCAGCACAACTCTTTAGTGTATGTATGCAAATCAAAGTTGTGTAGCTATACCAGCACAGCTATAACAATGGTTGAAATCGGACCAAATGAAGAAAAAGCATAAATCCTTTATTTTTTAATCACCCCAGTATGCCTATCTATTGTCCATAATATGGTAGTTTGGGCTTTTGATGAACATGTCTGATTTTCTTTGGAAAGTGTATTTATGACAAAATAGAAAAAAAACCCAGTCCGTTTTCACTGCAAATGTTCAGTTTTTCTGTAGAGCATCCAAATCACAGTGGTGATTTTGTTTGGGTTTTTTGCTTTGGAGTTGTACTGAAATTTCAGTCTCCATATTTTTATTGAAAGCTCAAGAAATGTCAAGGAAATTTTTCAAGGGAAAGTAGAGTTTGTTACAGTTTTTCAGGAAAGTACAAGCCATTTCCCAACCAGCTCTAGTTACTGCATCTTTTAAGGCCCCTTATTTCAATTTGGGACTCTATATCCTGTAACACATTGGCTCTGTTAGCAGCCTAGTACAATGGCAGAACCCCATTTAAGCCAATGGAAGTCTGCCAGGGCATTTGTACTTTCAGGACTGCAGCCTGCATGTTTATGTCCAGGGACATTGTCAAGCAGTTTCATATAGTATTTCTCTTTCCAGAAATAAGCCAGCAATCGTATCTCACTCAGACCCTGATCCCATTGACATTTGTCTTATACATATAACCAGCACCTTTTCCATCAAAATGAGCTGGTGAAACTTGTGGTGTACGCTAGAGGTGAGAAGACTGGTTGCCCATGGGTCTGGAAATGTGGTGGTAGGGGAGTGGTGGCAGGATTAATTGCTGCAGTTTTGGGGGTCATGGCAATTAACATTGCCACTACTCCCTTGACACCAAATTTTCAAACCTGTAGGGAATCCCTCAGCCATACGATGTGACTCCACATGCTAGATTGGGCTGGTGCCCTTGATCAGTCCATGGCTAGGGCCAGCATGTTGAGTCGGACCTGGCATGCAGGGCTGGGCCCACTATTTGGCCCTGAAGCTGGCATGGGGTCAGACCTGGCGTGTGGGATCAGACTCAGTGTATCAAGTCAGACCTAACATATGACCCCAGAAATCACAAGTGGAGTTAAATTCATTGTGTGGGGTTAGACTTAGCACGTGGCCCTGGAACTGGCATGTCGGGTCAGACTCACTGCACCAGGTCATAATAGCACATGGCCTTGGAGCTGGCATATGGGGCCAGGTTTCTCATGTGGAGAAGACTTGACATGCTCAGGCAGACCCAGCCTGTGGTCCGGAGCTTACCTGGGCTTGGGCTTGACATGCTGGGTTGGACCCAACATGTGGCCCTGGACCTAGCATATGGGATCAGACCTGGTTTACTGGGTCAGTCCACAGGCTTCATCTGACACACGGGGCTGGCAGCAGGCTCAGCTCCCTAGCTGCTACTACTTGGTGTCTGCAAGGATTTTTTTTTTCATTCTGCCTCTTAAAAAAAAGGTGTGAGGTATATCTGGGGGACATGGTACATGTGAGAAAATATGGTATATCTCACAGACTTTACAGCCTGAGGGATAAGCCCTGATTTTTTTAAGGTACAGCTGTAATAGTGTTTAAAAAAAATCCATATTGATTGCAGCACTGTTCTTGAAGTCGGGGGAAATTTTGCTTGCATGCATGCACATGCTGATGTGCACACACAGTATAGTTCTCAAAGTTAAAGAGTTCAGTTTGATACACAGCACATTGGTTTGCACATTGTGCTCCTCAAGATCAACTGAGCTGTGCTATAGTTCTGGCAAGGGAAAAATTGTACAATGTATTAATGAACAGTATAAGCAAGTTACTGAACATTCAGTGAAATTCCTGAAGTCCACCTGAAAGTTTACGCCTCTCACACCTCTCCCCCCTTCCATCATGAGATTCAGGACTTGAACTTTAAATTGTGTATGCCATCACAAAATCCAGCCTCATGAAGTAACACCAGTATCAGTTCCTGTTGACAGAGAGTTATTCACAGTAACTAAAGGAAGTGAACTATCAAGAGAGAGTTGTATAAACTCTTTTAAAAAAGTATACTTTTTTTCTAATGTACATTACCTCAGTTGTAATATAATAGGCTCCTTGCAACATTTTCTTGTGTGTTTATGAAGTCAATGGAACCACTGTCATATGTAAAAAGACCCTAGATAATTAAATGTTTTGTAAACAACAACTGTGCTGTTTGCCTTAAATACCCTGCAGTGAAAGACAGCAAATGTAGGTGGAAAAAATCATCAAAACAGGAGGAAGAAATGTTATGGCAACATAGCTTCAAAGCTTTTGAGGGTGACAAATAGCAAAATTTAATTTAGTGCCTGTAATAAGTTGGGGCTTAACGAATTACTTCATCTCTTAAGGGGACATGGGAAACAGAAAGACAAACAGCTTTGTTTTGTACTTAGCTGCTTTTTACTGTTTATGGTCTCATTTAAGGAGTTTGAGCCTTATATATGAAGCCTATATTTTCCTTCATTATATTGATGTTTTTGTATATTATAGGAATATCTGGTAAACAGCTTTGTTGAGGAACCTGAAAGACTCAAGATAGAGTCTGTGTCCAGACAATGGATTGGGTTTCCAATGAAAGAAAGAAAGAAAGCCCACAAGAGGGGGAACCCCCCCACAGAAACATGGCCTTCCAGAGCAAATCACTAGGTACTTTGAGAGAAAGACAATTGTCTCTCAAAATACCTAGTGAAAAAGATGTGGGAACAGTTTTTCCAAATGTCTTTGGTAGTTATTTTTACATTGCTTTGCAGCAGAGATGCAGGACCATACAAATTATGTAACAATGAGTAGCTGAATTATGAGCAACATGCAGTCCTGAAGAAAAGCAGTTTCTTTCATCTTTTTAATAGATACTTAATGACAGCTAAAGTTCTGGTGTCTCTTTTCTATGCTATGTACAAAGAAAAAGAAAACCCTTGTTTTTTTATGAATACCACAAGCACAAATCATTTCTGCAGAACTAATCTCACTAGTTTTCTGGTTTCCTTCAGATCTTTACTAGTATTAAAATCATTTCAAAGGAAATTATGGAAACTGCACTCCTAATGAGGATCAAATAGCATTTCTGTGAAGGCAGTCTATGTCATTAACCAAATTATAGGCCAGCTGGGTCCTGTCCACACCTTGTTCGCCCTTGAGCCTTGTTGGACCTGCATCACTGAACAACAGTGCTTCAGCTGCAGCGTAGGTAGGGCCCTTCTTGAAAGGGCAGGTAATTGATTTGTCTCTGCAATAACTACAGGATTAAGTTTTATATAATGTCCCCGGAGGCCAAATTCAGAGTCGGTGGAGTTCAACCCACTTACCCAAAGTGTGAATTTAGCCCTTATCACAAAATCCAGACCAGTTGAGAGGCCCACAGATCTGGGCTTAATCACTGTACTCCTTGCTCATTTTGTTGTGCTTTTTAACAAATTGCCAGGCTTCCCCTCTCCAACATGGTGTTTTTAATTTTGTTCCATCCCGGTGGAACTGTAAGGAACGTTGCTTCCCTACAGAAAAGACTGCAAACAGAGGCCTCCTTTTATTGAACTACGACTATGTCCATTCTTTACTGCCAGCTCAGAAGCAATGCTTGGGTGCTGGGCTAAGGGGGCTTCAGAAGTCTCTTTCTAGCTGCTATTCTTTAAACAAGACCAAAATTCCTGGGAGAGGTAACTCTGCCACGCTAACCGCCTTACGGCACGGGTACAGGACGTGCGCACCACCGAAGGCTCGTTCACACCGCGGAGACCCATAAAAACCACTTTGAGAGCTGCAAGGGAGGGGAGCGGCCATGGCATTTGAAAGGAAACTAAAATCTCAGCACAGAAAGGAAGGCCGAACGCGCACAACACAACCACCTTTTCCTCTACAGCCGGCAGCACAACACCCGAGTTGACCGAGAGTAACCCCGCGCGGGCTGAGCTTGCAGAGAAAACAGGCTGCTTTCTTGCCAACATCTGCGATGAGCAAGCACGAGCCGTATCTGAGCGAGCCTGAGCCTAACTTTTCCAGGGTGGTGCGGGAAAGACTGGAAGAACGAACGCGTTACGGATCCCTTTGTGCCTTGGCGGGAGCCACGGATGCCCCCACGGGCCATCACCTGCTGGCCGGGACACCCGCCTTTTTTCTCCCGCGCTTTGGGTGGCATTTTAGTGTGTGTGTGGGGGGGGCATCCCTGAAGAAACTTGCTCTGTTTTGCGTGGAGGGGGGCACTGTGTTGCATGGGAGGGGTGGTCTACCCAGGGACCTCGGGCCAGCATGGAAAGGGAGGCTGCCTGCGGGCGGGGGAATGAGGAGCAGAGGCGGCTTGAAGGCTGCAGCTGCAGCCGCCGCGCAGGCGCAGTGGGTGCCGGCGCTTGAACCCTAGTTACCCCGCAGAAGCGGCGAAGTAGGTGAAAGGCAACCCGGTGTCAGCGCTCCCGGGGCTGGCGGGCCGCCGGCTGGAAATGAGGGTTTCCCTCATGCTGGGGCAGGGCTTGCAGCACACGTCCCCTTTCTTAAAAGCCCCAGACAGCAGGAACCGGTGCGCACCTGTCCGGGGCTGCAAGGCGCTGGGGCAGAGCCATGACTTCCAGTGGAGACTAGAGCCAGGGTTCGGGAGGTCTGCAGGCAGGCCCTCAGGCTCCCCCAGCCTGTGAAATGGGGGTCGCCCCATCCTCAGCCCCGGCCCCTCTGCCCTGCATGGCTCTGAGCGCGGGTGCATTGCGCGTGGGCCGTGTCCGAACACGCTCTGGACTGGGTTGGAGTCAGGGCCCCGTGAGCCCATGGTGGTACAGGTCGCTGCTTACCACGAGCTCTTCCTCCGCCGTCTTGGGCACCTTCAGGAACGTGCTCGCAGATGAGGCCTGTGCACGATAAATGTCCCAGTAGCTCCCGCATCGCCACCCGTAACACAGCAGCACTACAGCAGCCACCCCTCCGGGAGGCGTCCTCTCTGCCACCCAGTGCCAACGGCAGCAGAAATCACTCTGTCGCTTTGATTTAAGCCTTTGTTTTCGTGCATTTTTTTTAGTAATGGCAAAATTGCATTTAGTGCCTGTAATGAATAAGTTGGGGGTTAACGAATGACTTTAAGGAGACATGGGAGATGGAAGGACAAGTGGCCTTGTTTTGTGCTTAGCTGCTTTTTGCTGTTTATGGTCTCATTTTTTGAGTTGGGGCGATTCAGGCTCCGTAAAGACCTACAATGCCTTTGACCTTTCCATTGCCATTTCCAGTTGAAGACTTGGGTGCTGACAAATTAGATGCTGCAGTACCCGATTTCTGGGTGTCCAGGCCTCTGAGTGGATGCAGTGGTAGTCATCCAGGCTCTGTTTGCGGCATCTGGGGAGAATCAGCACTTCAGCACAATTCAAAACTCCACACCATGCAAAGCATGTAAAACCCACTCTGGAGCTTGAGTGTCAGATTCAAGGTTGTATGCCTCTGGCCATGTGGAAAGTGGATCTGTCCTAAGGGCAGGTCATTCCATGAGCAGATCTGATCTTACCATTTCCCTTGTCAGGCAGGTTGCCAGAGGTGATGGTGCTGTCATTCCATCTGATAGTAGCTGCAGTGGTTAGAGCACTCGTCCAAGGACTGGGAGACTTGGCTGTGGGAGCCTCCTGTTCATCTTGTGCCCTGGTGCAGGAAGGAAAGGTTCATTGAGCCAGGAAGAGAGGCCAGGTGATGCTCTAAACCAGTGATTTTTGGGCTGTTGGGAGGGGAAGGGAGCCCAGGGTTTTGCTCCCTAGATTGTTCATGCATTTCATAATATGTTAGTCCCGTAAGCAGGGACCAGAACCCAAGGTTCCCCCTTTGCCTGGTAGCGTTAACCAGGAGGCTACAGAAAGTCATAATTGTTCTTGCTTTATTTTCTTCTGCATCCATGATTCTGTCTGTTGCGCAGTGGTGCAGCTCCAGCAGGAAGGGTGGCTGTTTCCACCCTAGAATAGCAACTAATTTGATGGTCGCAGTAATCTCTGGAGAGATGGGACACATCCCTTAGAACCCTCAAGTCCCATCTCAGCCTAATTCCTGTATGAGTTCATGGATTACTAGGGCCCTGGACACACATTACATTTGTCATGATACATATGCTATGCATTGTGCTAAAAAATGGCTGATCCATCAGAAAAATAGTGGATCTACAACAAAAAGCTTCTGTTTCATCTGATCTATCCTGGAATTTCATTCTGTGGCAGGATCTAGTTGGCAGAGAATATGCCTGCATTCTTTGTGATCCTTATAAATAACAGAGAACACCACCACAACAGTAGTGCCCTAGCTTAAGACCCACATTTTTATTTAAGCTGAGAGGACATCCAGAGATAGAGGATAATGATTAAATGACAAAACAAAGATTCAGTGCCATGAACTTAGGTGGTGCTTTATAAATGTCAAAGAAGCCACATTACTCCCCCTGAAGAGCGTATGGAATAAAGCAGTGATTCTGAATAGAATGTTGTTTACTGAAAGTACATTGCGTACCAGTGTTTCTGGGAGGGAGAGATTCCTAAGGATCTGTTATGTTGAAACACAAATCAGGGCCTTGTCTAGCTGAAATTTATTAAAGACCCTGGCTAAATGGTTACAACCAGTAAGAACCTGGGGTGCTCAACTCTTCTGGGAAGAGTCGAACCTCTTTAAATTTAGGTATCTAAATATGTATTTAGAAGCCTAATATTAGACACCCAGATATGAACTTTCCTCGATTTCTTTAATAGCAGTATGGAGTTCTTACATGCCCTGATGGAGACAGATATTTCTTCATTCCCATTCAATGGAATCCCTCCACCCATCATGTCTTCCTCTGCATCTGCCAGTTTTTTGTGCTGATACATTTTCCCTTTTCAGAATTGGTCTATGGTGTTCCATAACAAATAAGTGGCATCTGTCTAATTGCATAGAGCACACAAGTCTCCCCAGAACCCAAGCATGATGAAGCAGAAACTGTCACTTTAAACCAGAGGGCAATGCAGCATAGGTGCTAGTACATTTTAGTAAAAACAGAACAATGCTGAAGCTGGGTTGGCAGCACCATCACCTTCTCTGGCAGCATGTCTTAAAAGGGAAAAGGTGAGATCCAGCCCGTTCATGGAAAGACAATTGCAGGTGCTCACTCTTAGGACAGAGCCACATGGAACATTGGTGTCTGAGAGTTTGGGGAGGAGTGCATTATCTCCCTGTATAACAGGAAAGCGCAGTGTCTCTCGATCATGTTTGATTTGGCTATACAACAATGGTAAATAAACTATTTTCAACCTTTTACAAAGCCCATCAAAATGCTAGATGCCTCCCAGTACAGGTGAAGACAGAGTCCTAACCCCAAAAGCCTGTAGTCACTTTTCTTAAATTAGGAACAAGGTTTAGAACAATTAAGGTTGGCTTCCAACACATGACCAAGCCATGGGCACTTCACATCAAGCATGCCAGGCTGTTAAGCTATGCCTACATACAGGAAGGTGCTGTTTCCAGTAGAGCTTACCATTGGCCCAGCTTTATTCTCAGAGTCCACAGCAGAAATCACACTGAAGTCAAGGGAGGAAAAACTTGGTTACCCACACACTATTAGAAAATGGGATGGACCATGTGAAGTTCTCCAGCCAGCTGCTAGCTGAAAGCCTGGTAGTATAGCTTAGATCTTGCACACCCAGTTGCAAAATACAGGCCTATACCTCTGCCAGGCTATCACCAAGCTCAGTTTACTCCAGTGAGAGCATTGTTTGAATAATGCAGGACCAGCAGTATTGCAGTTTAACAGCCTGGGAAATTAATCCTTCTTTCACTCTCAGCTGTTCACTGGAGCCAGCACAGTTAACCCTGAACCTCATAATCCTTGCCCAAGTCCCTCCTGAAGGGCTCTTTTCATAATGCTTGCAAGAAGTGGTTCATTGAAATTTTTAGAGCCAGTGTTACAAAACGATTTCTCTCCACTCTGGGTTTCTTAAGGCCTTCCTACCTTCGTCTGTATGTGCAACAGCAAGCTCCCCAGGGTGGGCCTGTTCCTCTAAATTTGCACTAGGGCAGGGACACGGGCAGGGAGCTGGCTTACAGCTCTCTTACTGCTTACTCCCCAGCACAAGCTCCTACTGCCTTCTGAGGCTTGTGGCAGCTTGGAATCACCAAGCTTTTCTGGACAAAGTTCCTACCTACCTCACCGCCCGTCCATCAGCTTGACCTCTGCACCCAAACCAAGCATGCGTGGGAAAAATGTTTTTTGCCATATGGGACCAGGCCTATGTTAATCTCCAGCATCCCTTTACCCCACACTCTTTTCACCTTATATTATTTTTGAACACATGGAGAAGAGGTCAGAGTATACTTGAGCATGAAGGATGGTCCTTCTGTATTTGCAATGGATGCCCTTAGTAGAGGTGCAGGCCCCCTAAAAGTCCCCTTAGAAGAATAAAAATGTGTGTCCCCTAATGTTTGCCAGGTCTTACTTACCAAAACCACCTTAATAAGTTCTGGCACTGTGTAAAAAGCAGTTTATGTGTAAATTAACATCCCTGTGCCTTGCTGGGGGTAATATGAACCAGTGAAAAATAAGGCTTCAGTTCTTACACAGGAGTTCAGCAGACTTTGAAAGAAGGATAGATAGAGACAAGCTTGATCAGTATATACTTCTGGGTTCTGCATACTGCACAAAGAAAAGGGTGTATCTTACTGCACAAAGAAAAGGGTAGGAGGGAGAAGTGGTTCTATTTTTAAAATCCCAGGAACTGAGAGGTATAAAAAATCTGGATATTTCATTTAGGTGCCTTGGTGGGAGCTGTTTAGTGCTGAGCTCCACAAAAAGTCTGGCCCAAATAGTGTCATTTATTCTCAGAGACAGCACATTATTCTGGCTAAAATCATGTGGACCCAAAGAAAAAATGAACCTCTTCCTTATGCTTCTCATGCAGCCTGTTCTAGTGCAGAAGGTGAATGGCTTCTTGTAACCCTGACTGATTTCAACACCAAGTGATTAAGCCCTGACATCTACACAAAGTAAATTAAGGAAGTGGTTTTACAAAACAGGCTGCCACAAGACAGGCAGAAGACTCATTTTGTACCAAAAAGTCTGAGTCACACATCTCACATATGTGCTTGGGATATATTCTTGCAGAGAAATAGCTCCAACATGTGGACTGTCCATGAGGCAGGTACTGTATTACACTTCATGTGCTATAAACTGTGATAATTAAGCTTTTGCTTGATCCTCCTCCTCTGAAGATTAAAGTGAAAACTGGTGAGTCCACCCTTGTCTCAGACAAGCTTCACCACAAGCTTATCTCAGCAGCAGTATCTCCAAGTTCCTGGGTAGTATCTAGCAGGTTTGCAGCAGCTCAGTAAAACATTGCTTTTCCCTGGTGATTGCCAGTTGTATTCAGAACTTAACAAAAAAAAAAGATTATTGAACTTTTATGGTTGCAAAAATATGAACCAGATGTTAATGGATGCAGTGACCTTAGAGCCCCACATCCCCTCAGCAGGGTGAAATGACTTAATCATTAAGTTTCAGAGTTAACAATCAAAACTGTTTAATTGCTGGTCCAAATAAACCAGGAGGAAGAGGACAATATGTAACGTTCTGCAAAGTCTACATGTAAGCGGCATCTCATTGTTACACTGTAACCAGACGGAGCTTAGTTTATGGGCAGAATTTGGACAGTACTTTTACTTATTTTCCCCTGTCCACAGAGGGGTGTTACCTGAGAAAATTACCAGCTCCCAAACTCTTTCATCATCGTGGGGAAGGAAGGAGAGGGAAAGGCTTGTGATTAATGTGGGTTAAAAATCTTCTGCTTTTGAAATGTAGGTCCTTCATCCTGCAGCAACCAAAGCACTTTCCGCAGTGTTTGATACCAGCCAGGCAGGCATGCAACTTGTTCTCAAACAGAAGCCTGCAAGAACAACAAGGGCAACATCTCTTGTTGTAATCTAACCTCTTCCAACTATCCCTCTTCCTCAACAGGTCCCTGGAATCCCTTACAAAGGAAATGACTCTGTTTTCTCCCCAGAGTACTTCTACCATAATTACAGCCGCTTTGTCTGAGGGACCATTGCATTCACAGGTCTCCAGAAACCCTCCAGGATATCCACAGAATACCTCAAGGCATAGTTTGTTGTGTGGTGTCAATTCACCAGCTCTCCCGCAGCTTCTGTTCAAGCTGCTTTACTTGCACCTTGAGAGTTGCTGGGCCCTGAGGTTACACTTCTGCTTGGTTTCCTGGTACACAGTCATACACATTCACCCTAGCACAGTGAACTGGATCACACTGCACTGCTCCTGGCTTTCCTGTAGATTTGCCTTTCTCCCCCAGCTCTCCTTAGAGGCAGACTGAGAGGACACTGATCCCATGGAAGAAGGATCCTAAGGAAAAAGAAACACGGAGTTCCTGTCCCTAGGGAGCTAGCTTAGTCCTACCTCAGCCTCCCCATGCTGAAGCCCCTGAACGCAAGTACCTTTCAGTCATTTGCCATTTACCCACATTTAGTGTTTGTTGACCCCTGCAAACGTATATCCCCAGAGGCCACATGACTTATCTCATTAGCTCAGTATTTTTTCTCTTGCATAACTCCAACACTGAAACATAACATTCTCCACATCCCTTGCTGACCTTTTAGCTGTGTTGTTGTGTATTGTTGAATAAATGGCCCATTACAGGAGTGGGTGAAGGGGTGTATGTTGTACTTGAGAAAGTGCTTTGGACTGAAAGAACTCAAATCTAGAATACTTTTTGTACTACAGCTGTTAGTAGATACAACTCCTGAGCTGGCTGAGATGCTGAGGCCACTCAGCAGAACTGGATCTGTGTGTCTGTGACTTTAAATACACAGAAGGGAAAGCTGAGCTGTTCTGTTAGCATTAAACTCCGAAGGTGCATCTAGTTCAGAAGGTGGTGTTTGCAAAAGCAGGGGAAAGGCAGCTGGGGGCATCTTGTTATGAGCAATTTAATATTGTTTGCTTTTGTTCTGAAATCTATTGACTTTTGCTTTTTTAATAGAAAAAAAGCTAGTAGTCCAATAGAAATGCAGGGAATTTTCATGGGTTGCCAGAGCAGTGAACTGACAGAAGTGATGTTTTGTCGTGCTATTGGCCCCCTGAAAATGCTCTACAGCCATGCCCTGACAAGTGTACAACTGCAGAGTGCTTTAAAAGTGCCTGATCACGTGACGAACCCTCCTTACATGAGGGTTCAGATGAAGGCGCTCCAAAGCAGAGTACCTTCATTAACTTTTGTCATTGCCTGCCCAGAAGCAGGGCTGGGCTCATGCAGCCCTGGCCTGCCCCTCCTCACCCCCCATGCTGTCTTCAGGATGGGAGGGAGGGAGCTTGATCTGGGGTTTGCCCAGCCTGTGTTGAGGGTGGGGGTGGATTGGAGTCTCCCCCACCTTGGCAGGCTTCTGTTCACCCTTCCCACCCCCCAGCACAGGCTGGGCAAATCCCAGACCAGGCTTCCTCCCCTCCCATCCTGAAGACAGCCCTGCAGCAGGCAAGGAAGAGAGGCTGCAAACATGCAGCCAGCTCCAAAGTGGAACTTGACCCCTCCCCACCTCGGACCCAACAGAAGAACATCTGTTGGTTTGTGGGGGGAGGTCACTGTAACTCACAGTGCTTCCCGTGAAACTCCTTAAGTTACAGCAGGAAGCTGAACATCTGTCAGTGCTCTATGGGCCAGACTTTTAAGAGTAGGTGGGTGGCTAAATGGCTAAATTCATTTGGTCCACGTGCATCATCCTCCAGCTATTAGCTTTGGAAAGTAATTTGTTATAAAAATTACTTTGTCCTTAAGATGAAATCAATTTATTGGTAACTAAGGTTTAAAAAACCTAGGATTTTAAAATAATTTCTCTTGCATTTATTTTCACTGTTATAAGAACATTGCCCTACAGCATAACAGGCAGTACATGAATAAAGGGCATCATCAAAAGAGAAAAATCAATCAATTTAATTGTCACACCCAACTTTCAGAGAGCCATTTTGCCCCCTTTTACAAAGAAATCCAAAGCAAGCTCAAGGATACAGCAGTGTCAGAGACACACCAAGGATTTTCAGAATGACTTCTCTACAGTTCCTGCTGTGTTACACTGCCGAACAGCCTTTTGGAAAGGAAACTCTTGCTAGGTTCTGGTTGAAGGGGATTCATTCTGCTTATTCTGTTAAATACAGTAAGCTCAGGCATCCATTTCTGGCTATAGCCTTTTCACCCCAGCAGGACTTTATCCCAGCTCTCTTGGATGAAGGGTAAGAAAAGTGCTTGGGCCAACAGCTCCATCCTGGTTGGGGTGGCTAGTGCTATATGCAGCATGCACCATGACTCCTCACACTCACTCTGCCCATAGGTGCTGTGGACACTTGAATCAACCCCTAAATATTCTGAGTGTAGAGCTAGCTGAGTTTCTGAACTACACTGTTGGGCAGGGGAAGAAGATGTCCTGTCCAAGCAGCAGGTTGTCAGAGATGCCCAGGGCATGGGGCTTCCTGAGAAGCCCATCCACAGCTGCAGTTGCTGTACCTTTAGAACAGTTGTGTGTTTTTCCCCACTCCCACCTGAAGTTCTGCAGTGGTTTGGGACATAGCCTTGTCACCTCCAGCAGACTGCCATCCTCTGGCATGCCAAGTGCTCCAGCGACTCTAGCAGTCTTCATTGCTCAGAAGGGCAGGATACCACCTGAAGAGACTTCTTTGTGAAGGAAAGTTCCCTGTATGAGGATGCATCTGAATCCCAGGGCACAGAGAACTCCATCCTTTCCTTCTCCCCACAACATGCTCCTTCACAGGAAAATGCTAGTATGAGGCCCAATCCTATGATGCCAGATCAGGTGCAGGGAGGGGGAATTGCAATATTATTCTGCATTCCAGCAGCTCCCCACAGCAGCATGGTACAGCTGCCATGCATTTGAGCTACCTTTACCCCAGGCCTCAGCCTTCTGTGATAAGCTCCAGACAGACAGCACAGATCTGTCCTTTACACAAGGATGCCTTGAAACTACTTTAGATGCTTGGTCAAAGGACGATGATCGTTTCTTCCCCTGGACATTTATAAATCTGATATCAATAAGTCCTTTCCTCAAAGCAAATTCCTTATCACTCTTCTAGTTCAATTGCATTTATCCTGAAGTAATTCGTTTTGCATAGCAGGGTTCACCACAAGTATACCATTATTCAGAGAGCTGGGCTAAAAACAAATTGCTTTCCGGCAATCAACATCACTGACCTGCCATTTATGTCTATTACAGCTCATTAATCATATTCCATGGAGATGTGGGGGTGCATTCACATTTATTTTCAGAAGACTGGCTGCTTTGACAGGGTAAAAGTTAATCTCAGATGACAATTATATAAGGTTTTCCAAGGGAGCGTGATATCCCCTGATTTCCATGGAGTTCAGTGGATCTTCCACAATTCTCTTCCTGCATTTGTTCACAAAGCTGCAGCAGTTCTCTCTTGATTAGTTAGAAATTGAGCTTTTTCCTGGAGCTGCAGTTCCTTAAATCAACAGAAGGATCACCAAAGAACAGATATATGGTGCTTCCTCTCAGTCTAAGCATGTTTTCTTTGCCAGATCTTGGCTTGCTTGGATCAGGTTCCTCACCAATGCTGTAATGAACTCTCAGAGGTTATTTTAATTTTTCAAGTTTTATTTGCAAGTAAATAAATTAATCTTCAGTGATTAATTCTGGGTCCACAGGTGGAAAGACTTGCCAATGATTAATTTAATAGATGTTGAATTTATGCTTGTATGGTTATGAGAGGGAATATTTTTGTTCCCACTAGGAAGACTTTGGTAATTAATTTGCAGCTACTGCAATCCTCAAATTTTAAAGAAGCTTCTGTGCTTTGGTCTTGGCTGACCTATATTTGTTGAGTTCAGTTTTACCTTAAAGCCCTGGTTCTGTAGGCACAAGTTGGAGTGAGCGTATACATCCTCCTCCAAAGGCCACAGAATGATTTGGACATTGTGAGAATGTGCCCAGACTATTCTCAAATATAAAATTCCTTACATCTGTAAGTAGTTGTAGGATTAAGTCTTTAATTTCCTTTTGGCAATAAACTGCAGATTCTTTTTGCAAATATTCACATTGTAAAAATCTGAGTGTCAGAGCAGTTGTGGGAAGTGACTATGAAAGAGTTGTGAAATTGTTTGAATTGATGTTTGCCTAGTGTTTAAAAACATATTCCAGGTAAGGCATCGGAGAGAGCCCAGAAATCACAAGATCCAAGGTCTATGCCTAGCTATGCCACTTGCCTGCTAGGACAATTTGGGAAAGTTATTCCTGCCCCCACGTACAAACCTTTTGTCTTACGCCATTTCTTTGCTGCACCTGGAAGAATCCCCTCTTGTTCCCATTCGGTGTGTGTGCCAGAAATGAAGTTATGTAGCTGCTTCACAAGGCACATGCAGCCCTGAGCACATGCCAATGTCAATGTCTAAGTCAGAAAGACTAACAAAAACCTTCAGGTTTTTGATGTCCATACTCCTTTATTTTAGGGAGCTAGTACCTGCAAAGCAGGAGAAAGAGGGCAAAGTGTGCTTTGCAGTGGCACTCCTGTGTGTGGCATGGAGGCAGTGTAGACAAACCCTGACACTGGGTGTGTCCACATGAGACAATTCTACTGCTCATCAGCACGTCTTGGCAAAAGCTGTGCTAATGTGTAGTAGAATTAGCCTATTGCACATTAAACATCACAAAAAGACCATGCGCCTTTGCTACTGCTGTGCATCTATGTAGTGCCTCATATTAGAGGTACTAAACTTAATGTGCAGTAGCAAAGGCACATTAATGCATGCGTAAATGTACCTGCAGTGAGCTACTTGGGGCAGGGACTCCCTTCCTATGTTTGTACAGCACCGAGCACAATAGGGCCTCTATGTACAGCTGTTACATAAATACTTCCACAAGGCAGTTGTTACCTGAGGTTGCACAAGCCACTTTGTTGTCTTTGAACAGCACCAAACTGGAAATGGCATGTAACTATTGTATTTTGAATGTTCTATAAAACAATAAATGCCATTGTGAAAGATAATGGATGTTAACAACTTCCCAATGTTATTGGTGAGTCTGTAAAGGAAACAGCAATGCTTACATCTCTTTCTGGTGGTGTATAAGAAATAATAAATGGAATGTAAAATACTTGTGCTGATGGCTAAATTCCCAAACCATGAGTCACGTAGTTTTTTAGCCACGCAACATCCATTAAGTTTAACGAGAATCAAAGCACTAAATCCCCACACAATGTTTTAAAAAGTCTCTTATGAGCATCCAGTACCTGGAAACCATTTGGTTTAATTTAGAGTTTACTGGTGGCTCCATGACAGGCTGAGGTGAACAAGTTGCAAGCCCGTCATTAAGGCCAGTGCCCAAGTCAAGTGGATTTGTGTCTACCCTCTGATTCACACATTACTCAGCACCATCACCAATCACTGAGGCCGAAATGTCACTGAATGAGATCATGCATAACAGTGGAGTAAAAAAATATCATATATGTATATATTAGGTTTTGATTGGAAACAATGCTATAATTCTCCAAGTGGCTGCACTGCTGTAAGATTGGATCATTTCAAGATTGCCTTCTCAGTTACCAAAGCAAGTAGGCCTTGCAGCTGCAGTTGCCAGACATGGAAGAGAGTAATTTTCTGGACACTGCTTTTTCATACTGCTTTTCTCACTGGCAGGCAGAGCCAGGCTAAGTGCTGGTAAAATTGGGCAAATTCTACTGAGCTCCTATAGAGTGTCCCCGATACTAGGGTAACTAATGAGGCTGCTCCAGGCATCATTCAGGAGTCTATCTAAAGATATTTCATGTATCCCAACATTTTCTGGTGCTCTGGAGAGGAAAGTTTCTAGCTCTCCCCAAGCATGGGCTACTTGATTAGGATAATTTTAAAGGAGCAACTATTGCACTTGGAGAAGTCTGAAGTAATGAAGCCCTTTGGTGAAACACACTAATACATCTCCTCAGTGCTGTAGCAAGGGAGGGGCAAGCAGGGTGACCACCCTGGGTGCCAAAGCGAAGCAGCACCCACAGGCGCTGCCCAGCTGGAGGGGCACAGGGATGGGGGAAGGGGGGCTCCTGCTGCTGCGTGCACTCCTGGACAAGCATAGGGGGGCATGTGGCCCCCAGGTCTGTGCATAGGGTGAGGATGGGCTGCCGCTGCAGGCTTTGCCCCGTGCACCAAACGTAGTTGCTACAGCACTGAACCTCCTTCCTGAAAGAGCATGGGTACAGTATTTGGAATAGGTCACCAGCACAAGAGACAGACCAGTGATGGAGAGAAAATACGCCAAAGTGTCAGAGTTACACCCCAACATCTAGAAGTGTGTTGTATAGAGCTTTAGAAAAGCCTGAATGCTTATTCCAAACCACTGAAGTAACAGAGCAGGCTCTTCATAGAAATGGAGGTAAGGGACTCCACCCTACAGACAGCAGAATACTCTGACCCAGCCCAGCAAAGCACCTTGAACAGATGCAGAATGATTCTGTAGTTAGCAACCATGATTCTTCTATGGATCATGCCTTTTGTGGTTACATATACCTGCACAGAGTGTAAAGAGGGTCCAATTACTTGACTGCAGTCAGAGCTTCCTAAGGGACAAAATTGACCAGGGGCTTTAATCCATGCTACTGTTTTATATGAGAATTTAAGCCATAATTACTTCAGAGTTTTGTGAGGAGCTGGTAGTTCTGAGTGGACAAGTATACAGCCTGTTACAGACTAAGAGAACTTGATTTGCAAAAATTATTAACATCCATCTTCTGTAAAAACAAAGAAACAAACAAACAAATAAATAAACAAACCCCAGGCTCCTTTCAGTGTTTCGAGATGGGCACCCAAAAACTGTGGAAAGAG
>NW_005841837.1:1992931-1998692 GCF_000455745.1 Alligator sinensis
CAGCTCATTTTTGGAAGCACTGGCCAGAGTACCTACAACCTAGAATTAAGAGTTTTAATTAAGAAGATGTAAGTATGTGGCTCCAGAATGGAACCAAACCTTATCTGGGACTGACTTTTCCCTTCCTTTTGATTTTTGGCAATAATTTGTTAATTTTTCCACCAGTCAATGACTCTTAGACATGTTACTATTTGTGGGAAAGCTGGTGTTTTTCCCCAAAATTAATCTATGGCTACAAACATCCACCAGAGACCACTAGGCATATTACATTTTTGACACAGTTTACTACAAATGTTTCCCAATTCTTTCTTTTCATTTAAATCTGCTTATCAGCTGCCCCACATGTTCAGTTTTCACAAGCACTGCACCATTCAAACTATTTTATTGTATAGATTACAGAGTGGTCATAAACACACCTGAAGGAAATACAATGCTCATAGCTCTACAAAAGGAAATGAAATTGCTGGCTGGAAAAGTATATCTACTAGTACTGAAGATTTTTAGTAAGTGAGAGCTAGAGAGTTCAGGAACAGATTTTCTGCTTTTTGGGAAAAGCTGCAGTTCAAAATTTGTTTTTCTTCCAAATCAGAAGACAAATAATTGAGGGTTTTTTTGCAACAAAAAATTGTAGCTGCCCCCAAACCAGGTTTTTTAAATGTTTCATTTTTCATAAAATAATGTTTTGGTTTTAACTTCATTTTTATTATGCAACAACATTTCAGAACAAAAGAAAAATGTTCCTTCCCAAGAATGCTGAGACAGAACTTTATGATGTTACCAACATGCTTTTCTTAAATTCCTTATTTCTCCAGATTTCTTTTAATGGAATTTAATCAGAATTAAATATGTGCATGCATGGAGTTTAGGTTTTATCACAAAAAATCCCTCCCCTTGCCTCTTCACCAACAAACTTTTTCCAATTCAAGTTTACTGCTTATTTTAAATATTAATTAAGGGCCATTCCTGTAATTATCATGCACCATCTTTACTTGTAGGATTAGTCCTATTTTGTTGAGGCCAAAATGATAAGATTCTGATTGTATTCTACTCATGGTCTAAATGCAGATGAACACTTCTTCAAAATAACCAGTGAAACAGAAAACCAGATAAGTTCAAAACCAGTTATTCCCTAGAGTTGCAACTGGGGTGGCCATCATAGAGGACAGTCCAGTTGTCCTCTGTCCTCTATTAATATGAAACCCGACACCTTTATGTCCTCTATTTTTCTCTTGAAGAGAGAGAAATCCTGTTTTTCTCTTGAAGAGAAAAATAGAGGACATAAAGTATTACAGGGTTTGTATCAATAGAGGACGGAGGACAGAGTAGCAGAAAACCGGACTGTCCTCTATGATGGCCACCCTAGTTGCAATGCATTTTGGGTCTTCTGGTGTTTGAAGAAAACTTTCTTGCCTTTACTGAAAAAAAAGACAAAGAAAAGATTGAAATAATAACTCCTAGAGGTAAGACATTAAGGAAAGTTAATTATGAGGCTTTTAGTATAGCTCTGGGACCTAACAATATCACATTGTTTGCATGAGGAAACAGGACAGTTCACACTCTGCAAGAGACTGAAACAGTAGAGAGACAGGCAGGAACATTTAAGCAGAAGGGCATGTTTGCTGTTCTATATAAAACAAAAAAGTTGAATTCTGTAGAAGCCTGCCAGCATGGAGTAATATTGCTTATCCAAACAAAACAACTTCCTGCCATTCAAGGAAACAGAAAGACTAGAGAAGCCACATGTGCATGTATTATAGAATGAGCTACCCCAGGCTGGAGTTCCACAAAACAGGAAAAATCAGCCAGAAATTCTACTAGCTTCAACAGCAACGGCAACAGAGAGTATTTATGAAATCAGGCCACCAAAATGTGAAAGATAGGAAATGTATGTGAAAGCTAGAAAACTAGGTTCTCACCTATCTAGAGACGTTGTACACATGCCATTGGCTCTATAGGCAAGTGGGAATTCTACAATAACTCCAAAGGGAAGTCTAAATGGATACAGAAGAGTAACTGCTCTGCGGTTGTTGAGTTAGTTATTGGAAACTAACAGGTTATTACTCATAGAAGTCACCCTCAGTCAGATCTTTTAAAGTCTAAATGATAACATAATCCCCACTCAAGATTGGCCATAGATTTGTTTTTCCAGGCAGTGCCAGATTTAGGCTTAAGCTACTTAAGCTACAGTTTAGGGCCTCACAATATGAGGGGCCTCTAAATAAGGAAAAAAAACCTGACTCAATGTCAAGTTTAATAATAATCAGTTGGCAAATAAAGAAGATATGGGAAAATGACTCTCTAAATATGGACATTTTCATTCTAATGTGACAAAAATATACATGCATTGGATTATTTTATTGTATGGGGCTTCTTAAAATGGTCATAGTTTAGGGCCTCAGCATGTCATAATCCAGCACTGTTTCCAGGAAACCCAGACACTCCCAAGGGATTTGGTAGGAAAAAAGGCTGTAAAAAAACTAAACACCTTAAGTTTCCCTATCCTTGGGCAGTCCTCAGATTCACCCTATAGACTAATTACAGTCTAGGAGTCAAAAATTATACAAGAGGGGAAGAGGGTCCCTGGAGAAACAAGTGCAAGTGCACTTAGTAGATCCAAGACCTCCCTAGCAGCACACAAAACAGACAAGAAGCATTTAACCAGCCTCTGTATAGCAGTATAGCAACACCACTGGGTGCATAGGACACAGGGTCAGTGGCGACTTCTGGTTGTTCCTACACCACTGGGGCAATCATGACCATGTGGCTGCAGGTGTCAGCTGGTTTTTGTGCGCCCCCACCTGTTGGCACCAGAGTCACTTGCCCTGGTTGCTCCACCCTAGTTATACCACTGGATTAGAAGCAGCTTTGACTTTTTCAATACATGCACCTATCCTTCAGGGAGTGCAGAGGGAGGGGTGGGGATCATTTCTATCCAGCCCTCTTTCTCAGCATGCCCTGCACAGAAGACCAACAAAACCCAGCATCTCTGCACCTGCCCTTTCTATTTTGTATGGAGATAGGTTCTGTCTATGCTTGAAGAACTGACCTACACTTTCCAGTTCCTCTCTCCTCATCCTCACTGATGGTTTTTTCAGTCAGTGACCGCCTGCTTTGTTTCCTACTTCTTTGTTTACAAAAAAAACCTGGAACTAGCTAGCTAGACATAGCCCTGGTGACTTTCCTCCTCAGTATTACAGGGCCATCAAGTTCAGATTCACTCCGTAGAAACCTTTAAAAGCAACTTCAGGTACTCTCACATCAATAAATTGGCACATGTCACAGAGGTCAACATCGATACAATGAATTTGAAGTCAAGGTATGTTATTTTGTTTTGGCATCTGTTGGAGGGGGAAGTGAAAGTCTTATTACAGAGCATTGAAGAGTTCGTGACAATACTGTAGCCAATGTGAATGCAGGGAGAAGTGTGGGGGACTTTTGTGTTTTTCCAAGCCTGACTTGTGGGAGAACATTGTGATGCAGCCTTAATTATTGCTAAATAAAGCAATAATGTGTTTTTTTTTTTTTTTTTACAGAGTTGGGGTTTTCTGCTTTTGGTCAGGGAGAGAAAAAGGAAGATCTAAGATGGATGATCTAAGACTGAAATGTTAACCTAGATTTTGGTGTCACACCATAATCTACAGATCATAACATTTACATTATAGATGTTTGTAACACAGTGCTCTCACTCTGTGAATTAAAATGTTTGGGGGTTTATTCATAGATTCATAGATTGTTAGGGGCATCTTCATAAGACGTTGAGTGGGTAAGGTAACTAGTAGGGTGAAAGTGCTAGACTTTAGGAAAGCTGATTTCAATGAACTCAGGCGATTAGTCAAGGACGCACTGCAGAGTAGGAGTTTTGAAGTGATGGGAGCCCAAGAAGGGTGGCTGTGCCTTAAGGAAATGATCCTTCAGGCACAAAGGGAGACGATCCCAATGCGAGGAAAAAGAGGGAAAGGGGCCAGGAGGCTTCCTTGGTTGACCAGAGAAATCCAGGGCAGCCTAAGGGCCAAAAGGGGCGCACATAAAAAGTGGAAACAGGGAGAGTTCACCAAAGACGAATATACCTCCTCTGCTCGTGTTTGTAGGGAGGCAGTTAGATGGGCCAAAGCTACCATGGAGCTGAGGATGGCATCCCAAGTAAAGGACAACAAGAAATTGTTTTTTAGATATATAGGGAGTAAAAGGAAGGCCCAGGGAGGAATAGGACCCCTGCTAAATGGGCAGAAGCAACTGATGACGGACAGGGGGGACAAGGCTGAACTCAACAAGTTCTTTGCCTCAGTGTTCCTAAGCGAGGGGCACAACAAGTCTCTCACTGGGGTTGTAGAGAGGCAGCAGCAAGGCGCCAGACTACCATGTGTAGACCCTGAGATGGTGCAGAGTCACTTGGAAGAACTGGATGCCTTTAAGTCGGCAGGCCCGGATGAGCTCCATCCGAGGGTACTGAAGGCACTGGCATGTGGTCCCCATTTTCAAGAAGGGGAGGAAGGAGGATGTCCCAGGGGAGCTGGGACAATGGAAGGCCCCCAGGGTAGCAAAGAGTCCTGCTTACCTCCTGCAGAGCCAGAAGAGCTGGAGGAGGAGTGCATACTGAGAATGCTGGCGCAGGTTATCAGCCGGGCATTTATCCGGCTGCGGCAAAGCAGCGGGGGCAGGGGACGCCTTCCGGGAGGAACAAAAGGCGGCCCCGCCAAGGCAACAGCGCTGCTGAGAGGAGTATGCTGGAGGGACAAGCCTCAGCAGGCAGGGGATCAGCCGCCACCCGCAGAGTCTGGGAGAGAGGGAGGTGGAGCCAGATCCGGCTCGGAGAGACAGAGCGGAGCAACCAGCAGCTGTGCTGGTAAAGGAGCCAGCGCCACAGCTATCGGCAGCACCGGTAGCAGAGCCGGAAGAGGAGCAGACGGGATCCCGGTCAGCGTGGCTGGTGAAGAAACCAGCTACAGCACCGGCAACAGAGCCGGAGGATGAGCGGACGGAGCCCCAGGCAGCCTAGCTGGGGAGGGAACCAGCTGCAGCACCGGCAATAGAGTCGGAGGAGGAGCGGACTGGATCCCCGACCGCAGACCTGGTGGGGGAATCAGCTGCTTCGTAAGCGGCAGGAGCGGCGGAGAAGCCAACTGCGTCGGAAGAGGGAGCGTCGGTGAGGTAACCCGAGGCACCATACAGAGTGGAGCCAGTGGCAGATACGGCTGCCTCGCGGACCGCTGGAGTGAAGCAGGTACCGGGTCAGAAGGGCCGGGCTGGCGTCCCAGTAGACAGTATGCCCAGCCCAAACACCATTATTGACGGCCGGTGTATCGGGGGTGAGAGGATGGCAAGCCAAGGACAACGCGGAGGCCATAGGAGGTAGGGCCTAAGGTGGCGAGTGGCTGGGGTGTAGGGGAGGACGGAGCCCCGAGACTACCCGCTGAGGAACGTGCCAACGCCGGTGGCTACCCCAAGGGAGGACCCCCCCACTGAAGGTACATTCAAAGTCGTGGCAGGAAAGTTCAGGGGTCCCCCTGATACCAGCAGGGGTAACCTCCGGGGTGCACACGCAAGCCCAGGGCACACAAAATCTTGGGCCCGGGCGAAGGCAGCACGGAAACACTTAGTAGAACGGAGGCGGGTACAGAGGACCCAGGCAACTATAGGCCAGTCAGTCTCACCTCCATCCTTGGCAAAATCTTTGAAAAAATTATCAAGGCTCACATTTGCGAGAGCCCGGCAGGACAAATTATGCTGAGGGGAAACCAGCACGGGTTCGTAGCAGGCAGAT